>NC_057845.1:1519166-1823000 GCF_910594005.1 Cervus elaphus | reverse complement strand
GTAACTCGAGAATATACCCCAGGTTCCCGCCGCAACTCGAGAAAAACCATGAGACTTCCCCCTCGCCGCGAGATGAGGCCCGATTCCCCTGCACTGCGTGCACAGCAATGCCGTGTTGCACATCACACAGGGAAGGAGCATTGATTTCCTTGATGGCACTCCAGAGAAACCCCAAGAACACTGTTTCAAGGCTAGAGGGATCCTGAGGTCACTGTAGCAACACGAAAGAGCTCCGTGGACCAAAAATCAACTCGAGATGAGAGGTTAGTCCCTGCCTTCGACTCCAGAGGAATACCACCTTACCACAAGCACCTCAAGAGGAGGTTTCTCTCAGCTCTAGATATGTGAGAGGGACCCTGAATTTGCGGCCTCAAGTGGAATGAACACCGCGATGCCCTGATTCGAAATAAGGCCGGATATCCCTGCAGTGACTTGAATGCAGGCTCGTCTTGCATATCCCAAGATGAAAGGGTGTCGGAATCCCCTGTGGAGACCACAAAGAAAGACCTAGTTCTCCACCTCATTGTGATCGGATGCCTCACATCCTTTGAAAACTCCAGAGGGACGCGGAGATCAGCGCCTCCAAAGGAGCCGATGCCTGACTCCTCGTGAAACTTGATAGGAGTCCCAGGATTCCTGTGGCACGTGGAAAGGAACCCTTGGTCTCCCGCCTCAGCTGGAGAGGCGTCCCAATTGCCGTGCCAAGCCTCGAGGAGAATCCCGAGTTGTCCCTCGCAACTAGGCAGGAGTCCTGACGTCGCTGAACAAACACGTGTGTGCAAGGGCCATCCCCGTCGTAACTCGAGAATATACCCCAGGTTCCCGCCGCAGCTCGAGAAAAACCATGAGACTTCCCCCTCGCCGCGAGATGAGGCCCGATTCCCCTGCACTGCATGCAGAGCTATGCCGTGTTGCACATCACACAGGAAAGGAGCCTTGATTTCCTTAATGGCACTCCAGAGAAACCCCAAGAACACTGTTTCAAGGCTAGAGGGATCCTGAGGTCACGGTAGCAACACGAAAGATCTCCGGGGACCAAAAATCAACTCGAGATGAGAGGTTAGTCCCTGGCTTCGACTCCAGAGGAATACCACCTTACCCCGATCACCTCAAGAGGAGACTTCTCTCAGCTCCAGGTATGTGAGAGGGACCCTGAGTTTGCGGCCTCAAGTGGAATGGACATCGCGATGCCCTGACTCGAAATAAGGCCGGATATGCCTGCAGTGACTTGAATGCAGGCTCGTCTTGCATCTCCCAAGACGAAAGGATGTCTGAATCCCCTGTGGAGACCACAGAGAAAGACCTATTTCCCCACCTCAATGCGACCGGAGGCCTCACATTCTTTGAAAACTCCAGAGGGACGCGGAGATCAGTGCCTCCAAAGGAGATGATGCCTGACTCCTCGTGAAACTTGATAGGAGTCCCAGGATTCCTGTGGCACGTGGAAAGGGACCCTTGGTCTCCCGCCTCAGCTGGAGAGGCGTCCCACTTGCACTGCCAAGCCTCGAGGAGAATCCCGAGTTGTCCCTCGCAACTAGGCAGGAGTCCTGACGTCGCTGAACAAACACGTGTTTGGAAGGGCCATCCCCGTCGTAACTCGAGAATATACACCAGGTTCCCGCCGCAACTCGAGAAAAACCATGAGACTTCACCCTCGCCGCGAGATGAGGCCCGATTCCCCTGCACTGCGTGCAGAGCAATGCCGTGTTGCACATCACACAGGGAAGGAACATTGATTTCCTTGATGGCACACCAGAGAAACCCCAAGAACACTGTTTCAAGGCTAGAGGGATCCTGAGGTCACTGTAGCAACACGAAAGAGCTCCGTGGACCAAAAATCAACTCGAGATGAGAGGTTAGTCCCTGGCTTCGACTCCAGAGGAATACCACCTTACCACAAGCACCTCAAGACGAGGCTTCTCCCATCTCTAGGTATGTGAGAGGGACCCTGAGTTTGCGGCCTCACGTGGAATGGACACCGCGATGCCCTGACTCGAAATAAGGCCGGATATCCCTGCAGTGACTTGAATGCAGGCTTGTCTTGCATCTCGCAAGACAAAAGGATGTCTGAATCCCCTGTGGAGACCACAGAGAAAGACCTAGTTCCCCACCTCATCGCAACCGGAGGCCTCACATCTTTTAAAAACTCCAGAGGGACGCGGAGATCAGTGCCTCCAAAGGAGACGATGCCTGACTCCTCGTGAAACTTGATAGGAGTCCCAGGATTCCTGTGGCACGTGGAAAGGGACCCTTGGTCTCCCGCCTCAGCTGGAGAGGCGTCCCAATTGCCCTGCCAAGCCTCGAGGAGAATCCCGAGTTGTCCCTCGCAACTAGGCAGGAGTCCTGACGTCGCTGAACAAACACGTGTGTGGAAGGGCCATCCCCGTCGTAACTCGAGATTATACACCAGGTTCCCGCCGCAACTCGAGAAAAACCATGAGACTTCCCCATCGCCGCGAGATGAGGCCCGATTCCCCTGCACTGCGTGCAAAGCAATGCCGTGTTGCACATCACACAGGAAAGGAGCCTTGATTTCCTTGATGGCACTCCAGAGAAACCCCAAGAACACTGTTTCAAGGCTAGAGGGATCCTGAGGTCACGGTAGCAACACGAAAGATCTCCGGGGACCAAAAATCAACTCGAGATGAGAGGTTAGTCCCTGGCTTCGACTCCAGAGGAATACCACCTTACCCCGAGCACCTCAAGAGGAGACTTCTCTCAGCTCCAGGTATGTGAGAGGGACCCTGAGTTTGTGGCCTCAAGTGGAATGGACATCGCGATGCCCTGACTCGAAATAAGGCCGGATATGCCTGCAGTGACTTGAATGCAGGCTCGTCTTGCATCTCCCAAGACGAAAGGATGTCTGAATCCCCTGTGGAGACCACAGAGAAAGACCTAGTTCCCCACCTCATCGCGACCGGAGGCCTCACATCCTTTGAAAACTCCAGAGGGACGCGGAGATCAGTGCCTCCAAAGGAGAGGATGCCTGACTCCTCGTGAAACTTGATAGGAGTCCCAGGATTCCTGTGGCACGTGGAAAGGGACCCTTGGTCTCCCGCCTCAGGTGGAGAGGCGTCCCACTTGCCCTGCCAAGCCTTGAGGAGAATCCCGAGTTGTCCCTCACAACTAGGCAGGAGTCCTGACGTCGGTGAACAAACACGTGTGTGGAGAGGCCATCCCCGTCGTAACTCGAGAATATACCCCAGGTTCCCGCCGCAACTCGAGAAAAACCATGAGACTATCCCCTCGCCACGATATGAGGCCCGATTCCCCTGCACTGCGTGCAGAGCAATGCCGTGTTGCACATCACTCAGGAAAGGAGCCTTGATTTCCTTGATGGTACTCCAGAGAAACCCCAAGAACATTATTTCAAGGCTAGAGGGATCCTGAGGTCACTGTAGTAACACGAAAGAGCTCCGTGGACCAAAAATCAACTAGAGATGAGAGGTTAGTCCCTGGCTTCGACTCCAGAGGAATACCACCTTACCACAAGCACCTCAAGACGAGGCTTCTCCCATCTCTAGGTATGTGAGAGGGACCCTGAGTTTGCGGCCTCACGTGGAATGGACACCGCAATGCCCTGACTCGAAATAAGGCCGGATTTCCCTGCAGTGACTTGAATGCAGGCTTGTCTTGCATCTCGCAAGACAAAAGGATGTCTGAATCCCCTGTGGAGACCACAGAGAAAGACCTAGTTCCCCACCTCATCGCGACCGGAGGCCTCACATCCTTGGAAAACTCCAGAGGGACGGGGAGATCAGTGCCTCCAAAGGAGACGATGCCTGACTCCTCGTGAAACTTGATAGGAGTCCCAGGATTCCTGTGGCACGTGGAAAGGGACCCTTGGTCTCCCGCCTCAGCTGGAGAGGCGTCCCAATTGCCCTGCCAAGCCTCGAGGAGAATCCCGAGTTGTCCCTCGCAACTAGGCAGGAGTCCTGACGTCGCTGAACAAACACGTGTGTGGAAGGGCCATCCCCGTCGTAACTCGAGAATATACCCCAGGTTCCCGCCGCAGCTCGAGAAAAACCATGAGACTTCCCCCTCGCCGCGAGATGAGGCCCGATTCCCCTGCACTGCATGCAGAGCAATGCCGTGTGGCACATCACACAGGAAAGGAGCCTTGATTTCCTTAATGGCACTCCAGAGAAACCCCAAGAACACTGTTTCAAGGCTAGAGGGATCCTGAGGTCACTGTAGCAACACGAAAGATCTCCGGGGACCAAAAATCAACTCGAGATGAGAGGTTAGTCCCTGGCTTCGACTCCAGAAGAATACCACCTTACCCCGAGCACCTCAAGAGGAGACTTCTCTCAGCTCCAGGTATGTGAGTGGGACCCTGAGTTTGCGGCCTCAAGTGGAATGGTCATCGCGATGCCCTGACTCAAAATAAGGCCGGATATGCCTGCAGTGACTTGAATGCAGGCTCGTCTTGCATCTCCCAAGACGAAAGGATGTCTGAATCCCCTGTGGAGACCACAGAGAAAGACCTAGTTCCCCACCTCAATGCGACCGGAGGCCTCACATCCTTTGATAACTCCAGAGGGACGCGGAGATCAGTGCCTCCAAAGGAGATGATGCCTGACTCCTCGTGAAACTTGATAGGAGTCCCAGGATTCCTGTGGCACGTGGAAAGGGACCCTTGGTCTCCCGCCTCAGCTGGAGAGGCGTCCCACTTGCACTGCCAAGCCTCGAGGAAAATCCCGAGTTGTCCCTCGCGACTAGGCAGGAGTCCTGACGTCGCTGAGCAAACACGTGTGTGGAAGGGCCATCCCCGTCGTAACTCGAGAATATACCCCAGGTTCCCGCCGCAACTCGAGAAAAACCATGAGACTTCCCCCTCGCCGCGAGATGAGGCCCGATTCCCCTGCACTGCGTGCACAGCAATGCCGTGTTGCACATCACACAGGGAAGGAGCATTGATTTCCTTGATGGCACTCCAGAGAAACCCCAAGAACACTGTTTCAAGGCTAGAGGGATCCTGAGGTCACTGTAGCAACACGAAAGAGCTCCGTGGACCAAAAATCAACTCGAGATGAGAGGTTAGTCCCTGCCTTCGACTCCAGAGGAATACCACCTTACCACAAGCACCTCAAGAGGAGGTTTCTCTCAGCTCTAGATATGTGAGAGGGACCCTGAATTTGCGGCCTCAAGTGGAATGAACACCGCGATGCCCTGATTCGAAATAAGTCCGGATATCCCTGCAGTGACTTGAATGCAGGCTCGTCTTGCATATCCCAAGATGAAAGGGTGTCGGAATCCCCTGTGGAGACCACAAAGAAAGACCTAGTTCTCCACCTCATTGTGATCGGATGCCTCACATCCTTTGAAAACTCCAGAGGGACGCGGAGATCAGCGCCTGCAAAGGAGCCGATGCCTGACTCCTCGTGAAACTTGATAGGAGTCCCAGGATTCCTGTGGCACGTGGAAAGGAACCCTTGGTCTCCCGCCTCAGCTGGAGAGGCGTCCCAATTGCCGTGCCAAGCCTCGAGGAGAATCCCGAGTTGTCCCTCGCAACTAGGCAGGAGTCCTGACGTCGCTGAACAAACACGTGTGTGCAAGGGCCATCCCCGTCGTAACTCGAGAATATACCCCAGGTTCCCGCCGCAGCTCGAGAAAAACCATGAGACTTCCCCCTCGCCGCGAGATGAGGCCCGATTCCCCTGCACTGCATGCAGAGCTATGCCGTGTTGCACATCACACAGGAAAGGAGCCTTGATTTCCTTAATGGCACTCCAGAGAAACCCCAAGAACACTGTTTCAAGGCTAGAGGGATCCTGAGGTCACGGTAGCAACACGAAAGATCTCCGGGGACCAAAAATCAACTCGAGATGAGAGGTTAGTCCCTGGCTTCGACTCCAGAGGAATACCACCTTACCCCGATCACCTCAAGAGGAGACTTCTCTCAGCTCCAGGTATGTGAGAGGGACCCTGAGTTTGCGGCCTCAAGTGGAATGGACATCGCGATGCCCTGACTCGAAATAAGGCCGGATATGCCTGCAGTGACTTGAATGCAGGCTCGTCTTGCATCTCCCAAGACGAAAGGATGTCTGAATCCCCTGTGGAGACCACAGAGAAAGACCTATTTCCCCACCTCAATGCGACCGGAGGCCTCACATTCTTTGAAAACTCCAGAGGGACGCGGAGATCAGTGCCTCCAAAGGAGATGATGCCTGACTCCTCGTGAAACTTGATAGGAGTCCCAGGATTCCTGTGGCACGTGGAAAGGGACCCTTGGTCTCCCGCCTCAGCTGGAGAGGCGTCCCACTTGCACTGCCAAGCCTCGAGGAGAATCCCGAGTTGTCCCTCGCAACTAGGCAGGAGTCCTGACGTCGCTGAACAAACACGTGTTTGGAAGGGCCATCCCCGTCGTAACTCGAGAATATACACCAGGTTCCCGCCGCAACTCGAGAAAAACCATGAGACTTCACCCTCGCCGCGAGATGAGGCCCGATTCCCCTGCACTGCGTGCAGAGCAATGCCGTGTTGCACATCACACAGGGAAGGAACATTGATTTCCTTGATGGCACACCAGAGAAACCCCAAGAACACTGTTTCAAGGCTAGAGGGATCCTGAGGTCACTGTAGCAACACGAAAGAGCTCCGTGGACCAAAAATCAACTCGAGATGAGAGGTTAGTCCCTGGCTTCGACTCCAGAGGAATACCACCTTACCACAAGCACCTCAAGACGAGGCTTCTCCCATCTCTAGGTATGTGAGAGGGACCCTGAGTTTGCGGCCTCACGTGGAATGGACACCGCGATGCCCTGACTCGAAATAAGGCCGGATATCCCTGCAGTGACTTGAATGCAGGCTTGTCTTGCATCTCGCAAGACAAAAGGATGTCTGAATCCCCTGTGGAGACCACAGAGAAAGACCTAGTTCCCCACCTCATCGCAACCGGAGGCCTCACATCTTTTAAAAACTCCAGAGGGACGCGGAGATCAGTGCCTCCAAAGGAGACGATGCCTGACTCCTCGTGAAACTTGATAGGAGTCCCAGGATTCCTGTGGCACGTGGAAAGGGACCCTTGGTCTCCCGCCTCAGCTGGAGAGGCGTCCCAATTGCCCTGCCAAGCCTCGAGGAGAATCCCGAGTTGTCCCTCGCAACTAGGCAGGAGTCCTGACGTCGCTGAACAAACACGTGTGTGGAAGGGCCATCCCCGTCGTAACTCGAGATTATACACCAGGTTCCCGCCGCAACTCGAGAAAAACCATGAGACTTCCCCATCGCCGCGAGATGAGGCCCGATTCCCCTGCACTGCGTGCAAAGCAATGCCGTGTTGCACATCACACAGGAAAGGAGCCTTGATTTCCTTGATGGCACTCCAGAGAAACCCCAAGAACACTGTTTCAAGGCTAGAGGGATCCTGAGGTCACGGTAGCAACACGAAAGATCTCCGGGGACCAAAAATCAACTCGAGATGAGAGGTTAGTCCCTGGCTTCGACTCCAGAGGAATACCACCTTACCCCGAGCACCTCAAGAGGAGACTTCTCTCAGCTCCAGGTATGTGAGAGGGACCCTGAGTTTGTGGCCTCAAGTGGAATGGACATCGCGATGCCCTGACTCGAAATAAGGCCGGATATGCCTGCAGTGACTTGAATGCAGGCTCGTCTTGCATCTCCCAAGACGAAAGGATGTCTGAATCCCCTGTGGAGACCACAGAGAAAGACCTAGTTCCCCACCTCATCGCGACCGGAGGCCTCACATCCTTTGAAAACTCCAGAGGGACGCGGAGATCAGTGCCTCCAAAGGAGAGGATGCCTGATTCCTCGTGAAACTTGATAGGAGTCCCAGGATTCCTGTGGCACGTGGAAAGGGACCCTTGGTCTCCCGCCTCAGGTGGAGAGGCGTCCCACTTGCCCTGCCAAGCCTTGAGGAGAATCCCGAGTTGTCCCTCACAACTAGGCAGGAGTCCTGACGTCGGTGAACAAACACGTGTGTGGAGAGGCCATCCCCGTCGTAACTCGAGAATATACCCCAGGTTCCCGCCGCAGCTCGAGAAAAACCATGAGACTATCCCCTCGCCACGATATGAGGCCCGATTCCCCTGCACTGCGTGCAGAGCAATGCCGTGTTGCACATCACTCAGGAAAGGAGCCTTGATTTCCTTGATGGTACTCCAGAGAAACCCCAAGAACATTATTTCAAGGCTAGAGGGATCCTGAGGTCACTGTAGTAACACGAAAGAGCTCCGTGGACCAAAAATCAACTAGAGATGAGAGGTTAGTCCCTGGCTTCGACTCCAGAGGAATACCACCTTACCACAAGCACCTCAAGACGAGGCTTCTCCCATCTCTAGGTATGTGAGAGGGACCCTGAGTTTGCGGCCTCACGTGGAATGGACACCGCAATGCCCTGACTCGAAATAAGGCCGGATTTCCCTGCAGTGACTTGAATGCAGGCTTGTCTTGCATCTCGCAAGACAAAAGATGTCTGAATCCCCTGTGGAGACCACAGAGAAAGACCTAGTTCCCCACCTCATCGCGACCGGAGGCCTCACATCCTTGGAAAACTCCAGAGGGACGGGGAGATCAGTGCCTCCAAAGGAGACGATGCCTGACTCCTCGTGAAACTTGATAGGAGTCCCAGGATTCCTGTGGCACGTGGAAAGGGACCCTTGGTCTCCCGCCTCAGCTGGAGAGGCGTCCCAATTGCCCTGCCAAGCCTCGAGGAGAATCCCGAGTTGTCCCTCGCAACTAGGCAGGAGTCCTGACGTCGCTGAACAAACACGTGTGTGGAAGGGCCATCCCCGTCGTAACTCGAGAATATACCCCAGGTTCCCGCCGCAGCTCGAGAAAAACCATGAGACTTCCCCCTCGCCGCGAGATGAGGCCCGATTCCCCTGCACTGCATGCAGAGCAATGCCGTGTTGCACATCACACAGGAAAGGAGCCTTGATTTCCTTAATGGCACTCCAGAGAAACCCCAAGAACACTGTTTCAAGGCTAGAGGGATCCTGAGGTCACGGTAGCAACACGAAAGATCTCCGGGGACCAAAAATCAACTCGAGATGAGAGGTTAGTCCCTGGCTTCGACTCCAGAGGAATACCACCTTACCCCGAGCACCTCAAGAGGAGACTTCTCTCAGCTCCAGGTATGTGAGAGGGACCCTGAGTTTGCGGCCTCAAGTGGAATGGACATCGCGATGCCCTGACTCGAAATAAGGCCGGATATGCCTGCAGTGACTTGAATGCAGGCTCGTCTTGCATCTCCCAAGACGAAAGGATGTCTGAATCCCCTGTGGAGACCACAGAGAAAGACCTATTTCCCCACCTCAATGCGACCGGAGGCCTCACATCCTTTGAAAACTCCAGAGGGACGCGGAGATCAGTGCCTCCAAAGGAGATGATGCCTGACTCCTCGTGAAACTTGATAGGAGTCCCAGGATTCCTGTGGCACGTGGAAAGGGACCCTTGGTCTCCCGCCTCAGCTGGAGAGGCGTCCCACTTGCCCTGCCAAGCCTCGAGGAGAATCCCGAGTTGTCCCTCGCAACTAGGCAGGAGTCCTGACGTCGCTGAACAAACACGTGTGTGGAAGGGCCATCCCCGTCGTAACTCGAGAATATACCCCAGGTTCCCGCCGCAACTCGAGAAAAACCATGAGACTTCCCCATCGCCGCGAGATGAGGCCCGATTCTCCTGCACTGCATGCAGAGCAATGCCGTGTTGCACATCACACAGGAAAGGAGCCTTGATTTCCTTGATGGCACTCCAGAGAAACCCCAAGAACACTGTTTCAAGGCTAGTGGGATCCTGAGGTCACTGTAGCAAAACGAAAGAGCTCCGTGGACCAAAAATCAACTCGAGATGAGAGGTTAGTCCCTGGCTTCAACTCCAGAGGAATATCACCTTACCACAAGTACCTCAAGAGGAGGCTTCTCTCAGCTCTAGGTATGTGAGAGGGACCCTGAGTTTGCGGCCTCAAGTGGAATGGACACCGCAATGCCCTGACTCGAAATAAGGCCGGATGTCCCTGCAGTGTCTTGAATGCAGGCTCGTCTTGCATCTCCCAAGACGAAAGCATGTCTGAATTCCCTGTGGAGACCACAGAGAAAGACCTAGTTTCCCACCTCATCGCGACCGGAGGCCTCACATCCTTGGAAAACTCCAAAGGGACGCGGAGATCAGTGCCTCCAAAGGAGACGATGCCTGACTCCTCGTGAAACTTGATAGGAGTCCCAGGATTCCTGTGGCACGTGGAAAGGAACCCTTGGTCTCCCGCCTCAGCTGGAGAGGCGTCCCAATTGCCCTGCCAAGCCTCGAGGAGAATCCCGAGTTGTCCCTCGCAACTAGGCAGGAGTCCTGACGTCGCTGAACAAACACGTGTGTGCAAGGGCCATCCCCGTCGTAACTCGAGAATATACCCCAGGTTCCCGCCGCAGCTCGAGAAAAACCATGAGACTTCCCCTCGCCGCGAGATGAGGCCCGATTCCCCTGCACTGCATGCAGAGCAATGCCGTGTTGCACATCACACAGGAAAGGAGCCTTGATTTCCTTAATGGCACTCCAGAGAAACCCCAAGAACACTGTTTCAAGGCTAGAGGGATCCTGAGGTCACGGTAGCAACACGAAAGATCTCCGGGGACCAAAAATCAACTCGAGATGAGAGGTTAGTCCCTGGCTTCCACTCCAGAGGAATACCACCTTACCCCGAGCACCTCAAGAGGAGACTTCTCTCAGCTCCAGGTATGTGAGAGGGACCTTGAGTTTGCGGCCTCAAGTGGAATGGACATCGCGATGCCCTGACTCGAAATAAGGCCGGATATGCCTGCAGTGACTTGAATGCAGGCTCGTCTTGCATCTCCCAAGACGAAAGGATGTCTGAATCCCCTGTGGAGACCACAGAGAAAGACCTAGTTCCCCACCTCAATGCGACCGGAGGCCTCACATCCTTTGAAAACTCCAGAGGGACGCGGAGATCAGTGCCTCCAAAGGAGATGATGCCTGACTCCTCGTGAAACTTGATAGGAGTCCCAGGATTCCTGTGGCACGTGGAAAGGGACCCTTGGTCTCCCGCCTCAGCTGGAGAGGCGTCCCACTTGCCCTGCCAAGCCTCGAGGAGAATCCCGAGTTGTCCCTCGCAACTAGGCAGGAGTCCTGACGTCGCTGAACAAACACGTGTGTGGAAGGGCCATCCCCGTCGTAACTCGAGAATATACCCCAGGTTCCCGCCGCAACTCGAGAAAAACCATGAGACTTCCCATCGCCGCGAGATGAGGCCCGATTCCCCTGCACTGCATGCAGAGCAATGCCGTGTTGCACATCACACAGGAAACGAGCCTTGATTTCCTTGATGGCACTTCAGAGAAACCCCAAGAACACTGTTTCAAGGCTAGTGGGATCCTGAGGTCACTGTAGCAACACGAAAGAGCTCCGTGGACCAAAAATCAACTCGAGATGAGAGGTTAGTCCCTGGCTTCGACTCCAGAGGAATACCATCTTACCACAAGCACCTCAAGAGGAGGCTTCTCTCAGCTCTAGGTATGTGAGAGGGACCCTGAGTTTGCGGCCTCAAGTGGAATGGACACCGCGATGCCGTGACTCGAAATACGGCCGGATATGCCTGCAGTGACTTGAATGCAGGCTCGTCTTGCATCTCCCAAGACGAAAGGATGTCTGAATCCCCTGTGGAGACCACAGAGAAAGACCTAGTTCCCCACTCATCGCCACCGGAGGCCTCACATTCTTTGAAAACTCCAGAGGGACCCGGAGATCAGTGCCTCCAAAGGAGATGATGCCTGACTCCTTGTGAAACTTGATAAGAGTCCCAGGATTCCTGTGGCACGTGGAAAGGGACCCTTGGTCTCCCGCCTCAGCTGGAGAGGCGTCCCAATTGCCCTGCCAAGCCTCGAGGAGAATCCCGAGTTGTCCCTCGCAACTAGGCAGGAGTCCTGTCGTCGCTTAACAAACAGGTGTGTGGAAGGGCCATCCCTGTCGTAACTCGAGAATATAACACAGGTTCCCGCCGCAACTCGAGAAAAACCATGAGACTTCACCCTCGCCGCGAGATGAGGCCCGATTCCCCTGCACTGCGTGCAGAGCAATGCCGTGTTGCACCTCACACAGGAAAGGATCCTTGATTTCCTTGATGGCACTCCAGAGAAAGCCCAAGAAGACTGTTTCAAGGCTAGAGGGATCCTGAGGTCACTGTAGCAACACAAAAGAGCTCCGTGGACCAAAAATCAACTCGAGATGAGAGGTTAGTCCCTGGCTTCGACTCCAGAGGAATACCACCTTACCACAAGCCCCTCAAGAGGAGGCTCCTCTCAGCTCTAGGTATGTGAGAGGGACCCTGAGTTTGCGGCCTCAAGTGGAATGGACACCGCGATGCCCTGACTCAAAATAAGGCCGGATATCCTTGCAGTGACTTGAATGCAGGCCCGTCTTGCATCTCCTAAGACGAAAGGATGTCTGAATCCCCTGTGGAGACCACAGAGAAAGACCTAGTTCCCCACCTCATCGCGACCTGAGGCCTCACATCCTTTGAAAACTCCAGAGGGACACAGAGATCAGGGCCTCCAAAGGAGACGATGCCTGACTCCTCGTGAAACTTGATAGGAGTCCCAGGATTCCTGTGGCACGTGGAAAGGGACCCTTGGTCTCCCGACTCAGCTGGAGAGGCGTCCCAATTACCCTGCCAAGCCTCGAGGAGAATCCCGAGTTGTCCCTCGCGACTAGGCAGGAGTCCTGACGTCGCTGAACAAACACGTGTGTGGAAGGGCCATCCCCGTCGTAACTCGAGAATATACCCCAGGTTCCCGCCGCAACTCGAGAAAAACCATGAGACTTCCCCTCGTCGCGAGATGAGGCCCGATTCCCCTGCACTGCGAGGAGAGCAATGCCGTGTTGCACATCACACAGGAAAGGAGCCTTGATTTCCTAGATTGCACTCCAGAGAAAGCCCAAGAACACTGTTTCAAGGCTAGAGGGATCCTGAGGTCACTGTAGCAACACGAAAGAGCTCCGGGGACCAAAAATCAACTCGAGATGAGAGGTTAGTCCCTGGCTTCGACTCCAGAGGAATACCACCATAGTACAACACCTCAAGAGGAGGCTTCTCTCAGCTCTAGGTATGTGAGAGGGAGCCTGAGTTTGCGGCCTCAAGTGGAATGGACACCGAGATGCCCTGACTCGAAATACGGCCGGATATCCCTGCAGTGACTTGAATGCAGGCTCGTCTTGCATCTCCCAAGACGAAAGGATGTCTGAATCCCCTGTGGAGACCACAGAGAAAGACCTAGTTCCCCACCTCATCGCGACCGGACGCCTCACATCCTTGGAAAACTCCAGAGGGACGCGGAGATCAGTGCCTTCAAAAGAGACGATGCCTGACTCCTCGTGAAACTTGATAGGAGTCCCAGGATTCCTGTGGCACGTGGAAAGGGACCCTTGGTCTCCCGCCTCAGCTGGAGCGGCGTCCCAATTGCCCTTCCAAGCCTCGAGGAGAATCCCGAGTTGTCCCTCGCAACTAGGCAGGAGTCCTGACATCGCTGAACAAACACGTGTGTGGAAGGGCCATCCCCGTCGTAACTCGAGAATATACACCAGGTTCCCACCGCAACTCAAGAAAAACCACGAGACTTCCCCCATGCCGCGAGATGAGGCCCGATTCCCCTGCACTGCGTGCAGAGCAATGCCGTGTTGCACATCACACAGGAAAGGAGCCTTGATTTCCTTGATGGTACTCCAGAGAAACCCCAAGAACACTGTTTCAAGGCTAGAGGGATCCTGAGGTCACTGTAGCAACACGAAAGAGCTCAGGGGAACAAAAATCAACTCGAGATGAGAGGTTAGTCCCTGACGTCGACTCCAGAGGAATACCACCTTACCACAAGCACCTCAAGAGGAGGCTTCTCTCAGCTCTAGGTATGTGAGAGGGACCCTGAGTTTGCGGCCTCAAGTGGAATGGACACCGCGATGCCCTGACTCGAAATACGGCCGGATATCCCTGCAGTGACTTGAATGCAGGCTCGTCTTGCATTTCCCAAGACGAAAGGATGTCTTAATCTCCTGTGGAGATCACAGAGAAAGACCTAGTTCCCCACCTCATCACGACCGGAGGCCTCACATCCTTTGAAAACTCCAGAGGGACGCGGAGATCATTGCCTCCAAAGGAGACGATGCCTGACTCCTCGTGAAACTTGATAGGAGTCCCAGGATTCCTGTGGCACATGGAAAGGGATCCTTGGTCTCCCGCCTCTGCTGGAGAGGCATCCCAATTGCCCTGCCAAGCCTCGAGGAGAATCCCGAGTTGTCCCTCGCAACTAGGCAGGAGTCCTGACGTCGCTGAACAAACACGTGTGTGGAAGGGCCATCCCCGTCGTAACTCGAGAACATACCCCAGGTTCCCGCCGCAACTCGAGAAAAACCATGAGACTTCCCCCTCGCCGCGAGATGAGGCCCGATTTCCCTGCACTGCGTGCAGAGCAATGCCGTGTTGCACATCACACAGGAAAGGAACCTTGATTTCCTAGATTGCACTCCAGAGAAAGCCCAAGAACACTGTTTCAAGGCTAGAGGGATCCTGAGGTCACTGTAGCAACACCAAAGAGCTCCGGGGACCAAAAATCAACTCGAGATGGGAGGTTAGTCCCTGGCTTCGACTCCAGAGGAATACCACCTTAGCACAAGCACCTCAAGAGGAGGCTTCTCTCAGCTCTAGGTATGTGAGAGGGACCCTGAGTTTGCGGCCTCAAGTGGAATGGACACCGAGATGCCCTGACTCGAAATAAGGCCGGATATGCCTGCAGTGACTTGAATGCAGGCTCGTCTTGCATCTCCCAAGACGAAAGGATGTCTGAATCCCCTGTGGAGACCACAGAGAAAGACCATGTTCCCCACCTCATCGCGACCGGAGGCCTCACATCCTTTGAAAACTCTGGAGGTAGGCGGAGATCAGTGCCTCCAAAGGAGACGATGCCTGACTCCTCGTGAAACTTGATAGGAGTCCCAGGATTCCTGTGGCACGTGGAAAGGGACCCTTGGTCTCCCGCCTCAGCTGGAGAGGCGTCCCAATTGCCCTGCCAAGCCTCGAGGAGAATCCCGAGCTGTCCCTCGCAACTAGGCAGGAGTCCTGACGTCGCTGAACAAACACGTGTGTGGAAGGGTCATCCCCGTCGTAACTCGAGAATATACCCCAGGTTCCCGCCGCAACTCGAGAAAAACCATGAGACTTCCCCCTCGCCGCGAGATGAGGCCCGATTCCCCTGCACTGCGTGCAGAGCAATGCCGTGTTGCACATCACACAGGAAAGGAGCCTTGATTTCCTAGATTGCACTCCAGAGAAAGCCCAAGAACACTGTTTCAAGGCTAGAGGGATCCTGAGGTCACTGTAGCAACATCAAAGAGCTCCTTGGACCAAAAATCAACTCGAGATGAGAGGTTAGTCCCTGGCTTCGACTCCAGAGGAATACCACCTTACCACAAGCACCTCAAGAGGAGGCTTCTCTCAGCTCTAGGTATGTGAGAGGGACCCTGAGTTTGCGGCCTCAGGTGGAATGGACACCGCAATGCCCTGACTCAAAATAAGGCCGGATATGCCTGCAGTGACTTGAATGCAGGCTCGTCTTGCATCTCCCAAGACGAAAGGATGTCTGAATCCCCTGTGGAGACCACAGAGAAAGACCTAGTTCCCCACCTCATCGCGACCGGAGGCCTCACAACCTTTGAAAACTCCAGAGGGACACAGAGATCAGTGCCTCCAAAGGAGACGATGCCTGACTCCTCGTGAAACTTGATAGGAGTCCCAGGATTCCTGTGGAACGTAGAAAGGGACCCTTGGTCTCCCGCCTCAGCTGGAGAGGCGTCCCAATTGCCCTGCCAAGCCTCGAGGAGAATCCCGAGTTGTCCCTCGCAACTAGGCAGGATTCCTGACGTCGCTGAACAAACAGGTGTGTGGAAGGGCCATCCCCGTCGTAACTCGAGAATATACCCCAGGTTCCCGCCGCAACTCGAGAAAAACCATGAGACTTCCCCCTCGCCGCGAGATGAGGCCCGATTCCCCTGCACTGCGTGCAGAGCAATGCCGTGTTGCACATCACACAGGAAAGGAGCCTTGATTTCCTTGATGGCACTCCAGAGAAACCCCAAGAACACTGTTTCAAGGCTAGAGGGATCCTGAGGTCACTGTAGCAACACGAAAGTGGTCCGGGGACCAAAAATCAACTCGAGATGGGAGGTTAGTCCCTGGCTTCGACTCCAGAGGAATACCACCTTACCACAAGCACCTCAAGAGGAGGCTTCTCTCAGCTCTAGGTATGTGAGTGGGACCCTGAGTTTGCGGCCTCAAGTGGAATGGACACTGCGATGCCCTGACTCAAAATAAGGCAGGATATCCTTGCAGTGACTTGAATGCAGGCCCGTCTTGCATCTCCTAAGACGAAAGGATGTCTGAATCCCCTGTGGAGACCACAGAGAAAGACCTAGTTCCCCACCTCATCGCGACCTGAGGCCTCACATCCTTTGAAAACTCCAGAGGGACACAGAGATCAGGGCCTCCAAAGGAGACGATGCCTGACTCCTCGTGAAACTTGATAGGAGTCCCAGGATTCCTGTGGCACGTGGAAAGGGACCCTTGGTCTCCCGACTCAGCTGGAGAGGCGTCCCAATTACCCTGCCAAGCCTCGAGGAGAATCCCGAGTTGTCCCTCGCGACTAGGCAGGAGTCCTGACGTCGCTGAACAAACACGTGTGTGGAAGGGCCATCCCCGTCGTAACTCGAGAATATACCCCAGGTTCCCGCCGCAACTCGAGAAAAACCATGAGACTTCCCCTCGTCGCGAGATGAGGCCCGATTCCCCTGCACTGCGAGGAGAGCAATGCCGTGTTGCACATCACACAGGAAAGGAGCCTTGATTTCCTAGATTGCACTCCAGAGAAAGCCCAAGAACACTGTTTCAAGGCTAGAGGGATCCTGAGGTCACTGTAGCAACACGAAAGAGCTCCGGGGACCAAAAATCAACTCGAGATGAGAGGTTAGTCCCTGGCTTCGACTCCAGAGGAATACCACCATAGTACAACACCTCAAGAGGAGGCTTCTCTCAGCTCTAGGTATGTGAGAGGGAGCCTGAGTTTGCGGCCTCAAGTGGAATGGACACCGAGATGCCCTGACTCGAAATACGGCCGGATATCCCTGCAGTGACTTGAATGCAGGCTCGTCTTGCATCTCCCAAGACGAAAGGATGTCTGAATCCCCTGTGGAGACCACAGAGAAAGACCTAGTTCCCCACCTCATCGCGACCGGACGCCTCACATCCTTGGAAAACTCCAGAGGGACGCGGAGATCAGTGCCTTCAAAAGAGACGATGCCTGACTCCTCGTGAAACTTGATAGGAGTCCCAGGATTCCTGTGGCACGTGGAAAGGGACCCTTGGTCTCCCGCCTCAGCTGGAGCGGCGTCCCAATTGCCCTTCCAAGCCTCGAGGAGAATCCCGAGTTGTCCCTCGCAACTAGGCAGGAGTCCTGACATCGCTGAACAAACACGTGTGTGGAAGGGCCATCCCCGTCGTAACTCGAGAATATACACCAGGTTCCCACCGCAACTCAAGAAAAACCACGAGACTTCCCCCATGCCGCGAGATGAGGCCCGATTCCCCTGCACTGCGTGCAGAGCAATGCCGTGTTGCACATCACACAGGAAAGGAGCCTTGATTTCCTTGATGGTACTCCAGAGAAACCCCAAGAACACTGTTTCAAGGCTAGAGGGATCCTGAGGTCACTGTAGCAACACGAAAGAGCTCAGGGGAACAAAAATCAACTCGAGATGAGAGGTTAGTCCCTGACGTCGACTCCAGAGGAATACCACCTTACCACAAGCACCTCAAGAGGAGGCTTCTCTCAGCTCTAGGTATGTGAGAGGGACCCTGAGTTTGCGGCCTCAAGTGGAATGGACACCGCGATGCCCTGACTCGAAATACGGCCGGATATCCCTGCAGTGACTTGAATGCAGGCTCGTCTTGCATTTCCCAAGACGAAAGGATGTCTTAATCTCCTGTGGAGATCACAGAGAAAGACCTAGTTCCCCACCTCATCGCGACCGGAGGCCTCACATCCTTTGAAAACTCCAGAGGGACGCGGAGATCATTGCCTCCAAAGGAGACGATGCCTGACTCCTCGTGAAACTTGATAGGAGTCCCAGGATTCCTGTGGCACATGGAAAGGGATCCTTGGTCTCCCGCCTCTGCTGGAGAGGCATCCCAATTGCCCTGCCAAGCCTCGAGGAGAATCCCGAGTTGTCCCTCGCAACTAGGCAGGAGTCCTGACGTCGCTGAACAAACACGTGTGTGGAAGGGCCATCCCCGTCGTAACTCGAGAACATACCCCAGGTTCCCGCCGCAACTCGAGAAAAACCATGAGACTTCCCCCTCGCCGCGAGATGAGGCCCGATTTCCCTGCACTGCGTGCAGAGCAATGCCGTGTTGCACATCACACAGGAAAGGAACCTTGATTTCCTAGATTGCACTCCAGAGAAAGCCCAAGAACACTGTTTCAAGGCTAGAGGGATCCTGAGGTCACTGTAGCAACACCAAAGAGCTCCGGGGACCAAAAATCAACTCGAGATGGGAGGTTAGTCCCTGGCTTCGACTCCAGAGGAATACCACCTTAGCACAAGCACCTCAAGAGGAGGCTTCTCTCAGCTCTAGGTATGTGAGAGGGACCCTGAGTTTGCGGCCTCAAGTGGAATGGACACCGAGATGCCCTGACTCGAAATAAGGCCGGATATGCCTGCAGTGACTTGAATGCAGGCTCGTCTTGCATCTCCCAAGACGAAAGGATGTCTGAATCCCCTGTGGAGACCACAGAGAAAGACCATGTTCCCCACCTCATCGCGACCGGAGGCCTCACATCCTTTGAAAACTCAGGAGGTAGGCGGAGATCAGTGCCTCCAAAGGAGACGATGCCTGACTCCTCGTGAAACTTGATAGGAGTCCCAGGATTCCTGTGGCACGTGGAAAGGGACCCTTGGTCTCCCGCCTCAGCTGGAGAGGCGTCCCAATTGCCCTGCCAAGCCTCGAGGAGAATCCCGAGCTGTCCCTCGCAACTAGGCAGGAGTCCTGACGTCGCTGAACAAACACGTGTGTGGAAGGGTCATCCCCGTCGTAACTCGAGAATATACCCCAGGTTCCCGCCGCAACTCGAGAAAAACCATGAGACTTCCCCCTCGCCGCGAGATGAGGCCCGATTCCCCTGCACTGCGTGCAGAGCAATGCCGTGTTGCACATCACACAGGAAAGGAGCCTTGATTTCCTAGATTGCACTCCAGAGAAAGCCCAAGAACACTGTTTCAAGGCTAGAGGGATCCTGAGGTCACTGTAGCAACATCAAAGAGCTCCTTGGACCAAAAATCAACTCGAGATGAGAGGTTAGTCCCTGGCTTCGACTCCAGAGGAATACCACCTTACCACAAGCACCTCAAGAGGAGGCTTCTCTCAGCTCTAGGTATGTGAGAGGGACCCTGAGTTTGCGGCCTCAGGTGGAATGGACACCGCAATGCCCTGACTCAAAATAAGGCCGGATATGCCTGCAGTGACTTGAATGCAGGCTCGTCTTGCATCTCCCAAGACGAAAGGATGTCTGAATCCCCTGTGGAGACCACAGAGAAAGACCTAGTTCCCCACCTCATCGCGACCGGAGGCCTCACAACCTTTGAAAACTCCAGAGGGACACAGAGATCAGTGCCTCCAAAGGAGACGATGCCTGACTCCTCGTGAAACTTGATAGGAGTCCCAGGATTCCTGTGGAACGTAGAAAGGGACCCTTGGTCTCCCGCCTCAGCTGGAGAGGCGTCCCAATTGCCCTGCCAAGCCTCGAGGAGAATCCCGAGTTGTCCCTCGCAACTAGGCAGGATTCCTGACGTCGCTGAACAAACAGGTGTGTGGAAGGGCCATCCCCGTCGTAACTCGAGAATATACCCCAGGTTCCCGCCGCAACTCGAGAAAAACCATGAGACTTCCCCCTCGCCGCGAGATGAGGCCCGATTCCCCTGCACTGCGTGCAGAGCAATGCCGTGTTGCACATCACACAGGAAAGGAGCCTTGATTTCCTTGATGGCACTCCAGAGAAACCCCAAGAACACTGTTTCAAGGCTAGAGGGATCCTGAGGTCACTGTAGCAACACGAAAGTGGTCCGGGGACCAAAAATCAACTCGAGATGGGAGGTTAGTCCCTGGCTTCGACTCCAGAGGAATACCACCTTACCACAAGCACCTCAAGAGGAGGCTTCTCTCAGCTCTAGGTATGTGAGTGGGACCCTGAGTTTGCGGCCTCAAGTGGAATGGACACTGCGATGCCCTGACTCAAAATAAGGCAGGATATCCCTGCAGTGACTTGAATGCAGTCTCGTCTTGCATCTCCCAAGACGAAAGAATGCCGGAATCCCCTGTGGAGACCACAGAGAAAGACCTAGTTCCCCACCTCATCGCGACCGGAGGCCTCACATCCTTGGAAAACTCCAGAGGGACGCGGAGATCAGTGCCTCTAAAGGAGACGATGCCTGACTCCTCGTGAAACTTGATAGGAGTCCCAGGATTCCTGTGGCACATGGAAAGGGACACTTGGTCCCCCGCCTCAGGTGGAGAGGCGTCCCAATTGCCCTGCCAAGCCTCCAGGAGAATCCCGAGTTGTCCCTCGCAACTAGGCAGGAGTCCTGACGTCGCTGAACAAACACGTGTGTGGAAGGGCCATCCCTGTCGTAACTCGAGAATATAACCCATGTTCCCGCCGCAACTCGAGAAAAACCATGAGACTTCCCCCTCGCCGCGAGATGAGGCCCGATTCCCCTGCACTGCGAGCAGAGCAATGCCGTGTTGCACATCACACAGGAAAGGAGCCTTGATTTCCTTGATGGTACTCCAGAGAATCACCAAGAACACTGTTTCAAGGCTAGAGGGATCCTGAGGTCACTGTAGCAACACGAAAGAGCTCCGGGGACCAAAAATCAACTCGAGATGAGAGGTTAGTCCCTGGATTCGACTCCAGAGGAATACCACCTTACGACAAGCACCTCAAGAGGAGGCTTCTCTCAGCTCTAGGTATGTGAGAGGGACCCTGAGTTTGCGGCCTCAAGTGGAATGGACTCCGCGATGCCCTGACTCGAAATAAGGCCGGATATCCCTGCAGTGACTTGAATGCAGGCTCGTCTTGCATCTCCCAAGACGAAAGGATGTCTGAATCCCCTGTGGAGACCACAGAGAAAGACCTAGTTCCCCACCTCATCGCGTCCGGACGCCTCACATCCTTGGAAAATTCCAGAGGGACGCGGAGATCAGTGCCTCCAAAGGAGACGATGCCTGACTCCTCGTGAAACTTGATAGGAGTCCCAGGATTCCTGTGGCACGTGGAAAGGGACCCTTGATCTCCCGCCTCAGCTGGAGAGGCGTCCCAATTGCCCTGCCAAGCCTCGAGGAGAATCCCGAGTTGTCCCTCGCAACTAGGCAGGAGTCCTGACGTCGCTGAACAAACACGTGTGTGGAAGGGCCATCCCCGTCGTAACTCGAGAATATACCCCAGTTTCCGCCGCAACACATGAAAAACCACGAGACTTCCCCCATGCCGCGAGATGAGGCCCGATTCCCCTGCACTGCGTGCAGAGCAATGCCGTGTTGCACATCACACAGGAAAGGAGCCTTGATTTCCTTGATGGCACTTCAGAGAAACCCCAAGAACACTGTTTCAAGGCTAGAAGGATCCTGAGGTCACTGTAGCAACACGAAAGAGCTCCGGGGACCAAAAATCAACTCGAGATGAGAGGTTAGTCCCTGGCTTCGACTCCAGAGGAATACCACCTTACCACAAGCCCCTCAAGAGGAGGCTTCTCTGAGCTCTAGGTATGTGAGAGGGACCCTGAGTTTGCGGCCTCAAGTGGAATGGACACCGCGATGCCCTGACTCAAAATAAGGCCGGATATGCCTGCAGTGACTTGAATGCAGGCTCGTCTTGCATCTCCCAAGACGAAAGGATGTCTGAATCCCCTGTGGAGACCACAGAGAAAGACCTAGTTCCCCACCTCATCGCGACCGGAGGCCTCACAACCTTTGAAAACTCCAGAGGGACACAGAGATCAGGGCCTCCAAAGGAGACGATTCCTGACTCCTCGTGAAACTTGATAGGAGTCCCAGGATTCCTGTGGCACGTGGAAAGGGACCCTTGGTCTCCCGCCTCAGCTGGAGAGGCGTCCCAATTGCCCTGCCAAGCCTCGAGGAGAATCCCGAGTTGTCCCTCGCAACTAGGCACGAGTCCTGATGTCGCTGAGCAAACAGGTGTGTGGAAGGGCCATCCCCGTCGTAACTCGAGAATATACCCCAGGTTCCCGCCGCAACTCGAGAAAAACCATGAGACTTCCCCCTCGCCGCGAGATGAGGCCCGATTCCCCTGCACTGCGAGCAGAGCAATGCCGTGTTGCACATCACACTGGAAAGGAGCCTTGATTTCCTTGATGGTACTCCAGAGAAACCCCAAGAACACTGTTTCAAGGCTATAGGGATCCTGAGGTCACTGTAGCAACACGAAAGAGCTCCGGGGACCAAAAATCAACTCGAGATGAGAGGTTAGTCCCTGGCTTCGACTCCAGAGGAATACCACCTTACCACAAGCCCCTCAAGAGGAGGCTTCTCTCAGCTCTAGGTATGTGAGAGGGACCCTGAGTTTGCGGCCTCAAGTGGAATGGACACCGCGATGCCCTGACTCAAAATAAGGCCGGATATGCCCGCAGTGACTTGAATGCAGGCTCGTCTTGCATCTCCCAAGACGAAAGGATGTCTGAATCCCCTGTGGAGACCACAGCGAAAGACCTAGTTCCCCACCTCATCGCGACCGGAGGCCTCACAACCTTTGAAAACTCCAGAGGGACGGGGAGATCAGTGCCTCCAAAGGAGACGATGCCTGACTCCTCGTGAAACTTGATAATAGTCCCAGGATTCCTGTGGCATGAGGAAAGGGACACTTGGTCTCCCGCCTCAGCTGGAGAGGCGTCCCAATTGCCCTGCCAAGCCTCGATGGGAATCCCGAGTTGTCCCTCGCAACTAGGCACGAGTCCTGACGTCACTGAAGAAACACGTGTGTGGAAGGTCCATCCCCGTCGTATCTCGAGAATATACCCCAGGTTCCCGCCGCAACTCGAGAAAAACCATGAGACTTCCCCCTCGCTGCGAGATGAGGCCCGATTCCCCTGCACTGCGTGCAGAGCAATGCCGTGTTGCACATCACACAGGAAAGGAGCCTTGATTTCCTTGATGGCACTGCAGAGAAACCCCAAGAACACTGTTTCAAGGCTAGAGTGATCCTGAGGTCACTGTAGCTACACGAAAGAGCTCCGTGGACCACAAATCAACTCGAGATGAGAGGTTAGTTCTTGGCTTCGACTCCAGAGGAATACCACCTTACCACAAGCACCTCAAGAGGAGGCTTCTCTGAGCTATAGGTATGTGAGAGGGACCCTGAGTTTGCGGCCTCAAGTGGAATGGACACCGCGATGCCCTGACTTGAAATAATGCCGGATATGCCTACAGTGACTTGAATGCAGGCTCGCCTTGCATCTCCCAAGACGAAAGGATGTCTGAATCCCCTGTGGAGACCACAGAGAAAGACCTAGTTCCCCACCTCATCGCGACCGGAGGCCTCACAACCTTTGAAAACTCCAGAGGGACACAGAGATCAGGGCCTCCAAAGGAGACGATTCCTGACTCCTCGTGAAACTTGATAGGAGTCCCAGGATTCCTGTGGCACGTGGAAAGGGACCCTTGGTCTCCCGCCTCAGCTGGAGAGGCGTCCCAATTGCCCTGCCAAGCCTCGAGGAGAATCCCGAGTTGTCCCTCGCAACTAGGCAGGAGTCCTGACGTCGCTGAGCAAACAGGTGTGTGGAAGGGCCATCCCCGTCGTAACTCGAGAATATACCCCAGGTTCCCGCCGCAACTCGAGAAAAACCATGAGACTTCCCCCTCGCCGCGAGATGAGGCCCGATTCCCCTGCACTGCGAGCAGAGCAATGCCGTGTTGCACATCACACAGGAAAGGAGCCTTGATTTCCTTGATGGTACTCCAGAGAAACCCCAAGAACACTGTTTCAAGGCTATAGGGATCCTGAGGTCACTGTAGCAACACGAAAGAGCTCCGGGGACCAAAAATCAACTCGAGATGAGAGGTTAGTCGCTGGCTTCGACTCCAGAGGAATACCACCTTACCACAAGCCCCTCAAGAGGAGGCTTCTCTCAGCTCTAGGTATGTGAGAGGGACCCTGAGTTTGCGGCCTCAAGTGGAATGGACACCGCGATGCCCTGACTCAAAATAAGGCCGGATATGCCCGCAGTGACTTGAATGCAGGCTCGTCTTGCATCTCCCAAGACGAAAGGATGTCTGAATCCCCTGTGGAGACCACAGAGAAAGACCTAGTTCCCCACCTCATCGCGACCGGAGGCCTCACAACCTTTGAAAACTCCAGAGGGACACAGAGTTCAGTGCCTCCAAAGGAGACGATGCCTGACTCCTCGTGAAACTTCATAATAGTCCCAGGATTCCTGTGGCATGAGGAAAGGGACACTTGGTCTCCCGCCTCAGCTGGAGAGGTGTCCCAATTGCCCTGCCAAGCCTCGATGGGAATCCCGAGTTGTCCCTCGCAACTAGGCACGAGTCCTGACGTCACTGAAGAAACACGTGTGTGGAAGGTCCATCCCCGTCGTATCTCGAGAATATACCCCAGGTTCCCGCCGCAACTCGAGAAAAACCATGAGACTTCCCCCTCGCTGCGAGATGAGGCCCGATTCCCCTGCACTGCGTGCAGAGCACTGCCGTGTTGCACATCACACAGGAAAGGAGCCTTGATTTCCTTGATGGCACTGCAGAGAAACCCCAAGAACACTGTTTCAAGGCTAGAGTGATCCTGAGGTCACTGTAGCTACACGAAAGAGCTCCGTGGACCACAAATCAACTCGAGATGAGAGGTTAGTTCTTGGCTTCGACTCCAGAGGAATACCACCTTACGACAAGCACCTCAAGAGGAGGCTTCTCTGAGCTATAGGTATGTGAGAGGGACCCTGAGTTTGCGGCCTCAAGTGGAATGGACACCGCGATGCCCTGACTTGAAATACGGCCGGATATCCCTGCAGTGACTTGAATGCAGGCTCCTCTTGCATCTCCCAAGACGAAAGGATGCCTGAATCTCCTGTGGAAACCACAGAGAAAGACCTAGTTCCCCACCTCATCGCGACCGGAGGCCTCACATTCTTTGAAAACTCCAGAGGGAGGCGGAGATCAGTGCCTCCAAAGGAGACGATGCCTGACTCCTCGTGAAACTTGATAGGAGTCCCAGGATTCCTGTGGCACGTGGAAAGGGACCCTTGGTCTCCCGCCTCAGCTGGAGAGGCATCCCAATTGCCCTGCCAAGCCTCGAGGAGAATCCCGAGTTGTCCCTCGCAACTAGGCAGGAGTCCTGACGTCGCTGAACAAACACGTGTGTGGAAGGGCCATCCCCGTCGTAACTCGAGAACATATCCCAGGTTCCCGCCGCAACTCGAGAAAAACCATGAGACTTCCCCCTCGCCGCGAGATGAGGCCCGATTCCCCTGCACTGCGTGCAGAGCAATGCCGTGTTGCACATCACACAGGAAAGGAGCCTTGATTTCCTAGATTGCACTCCAGAGAAAGCCCAAGAACACTGTTTCAAGGCTAGAGGGATCCTGAGGTCACTGTAGCAACATCAAAGAGCTCCTTGGACCAAAAATCAACTCGAGATGAGAGGTTAGTCCCTGGCTTCGACTCCAGAGGAATACCACCTTACCACAAGCACCTCAAGAGGAGGCTTCTCTCAGCTCTAGGTATGTGAGAGGGACCCTGAGTTTGCGGCCTCAGGTGGAATGGACACCGCAATGCCCTGACTCAAAATAAGGCCGGATATGCCTGCAGTGACTTGAATGCAGGCTCGTCTTGCATCTCCCAAGACGAAAGGATGTCTGAATCCCCTGTGGAGACCACAGAGAAAGACCTAGTTCCCCACCTCATCGCGACCGGAGGCCTCACAACCTTTGAAAACTCCAGAGGGACACAGAGATCAGTGCCTCCAAAGGAGACGATGCCTGACTCCTCGTGAAACTTGATAGGAGTCCCAGGATTCCTGCGGAACGTAGAAAGGGACCCTTGGTCTCCCGCCTCAGCTGGAGAGGCGTCCCAATTGCCCTGCCAAGCCTCGAGGAGAATCCCGAGTTGTCCCTCGCAACTAGGCAGGATTCCTGACGTCGCTGAACAAACAGGTGTGTGGAAGGGCCATCCCCGTCGTAACTCGAGAATATACCCCAGGTTCCCGCCGCAACTCGAGAAAAACCATGAGACTTCCCCCTCGCCGCGAGATGAGGCCCGATTCCCCTGCACTGCGTGCAGAGCAATGCCGTGTTGCACATCACACAGGAAAGGAGCCTTGATTTCCTTGATGGCACTCCAGAGAAACCCCAAGAACACTGTTTCAAGGCTAGAGGGATCCTGAGGTCACTGTAGCAACACGAAAGAGGTCCGGGGACCAAAAATCAACTCGAGATGGGAGGTTAGTCCCTGGCTTCGACTCCAGAGGAATACCACCTTACCACAAGCACCTCAAGAGGAGGCTTCTCTCAGCTCTAGGTATGTGAGTGGGACCCTGAGTTTGCGGCCTCAAGTGGAATGGACACTGCGATGCCCTGACTCAAAATAAGGCAGGATATCCCTGCAGTGACTTGAATGCAGTCTCGTCTTGCATCTCCCAAGACGAAAGAATGCCGGAATCCCCTGTGGAGACCACAGAGAAAGACCTAGTTCCCCACCTCATCGCGACCGGAGGCCTCACATCCTTGGAAAACTCCAGAGGGACGCGGAGATCAGTGCCTCCAAAGGAGACGATGCCTGACTCCTCGTGAAACTTGATAGGAGTCCCAGGATTCCTGTGGCACATGGAAAGGGACCCTTGGTCCCCCGCCTCAGGTGGAGAGGCGTCCCAATTGCCCTGCCAAGCCTCCAGGAGAATCCCGAGTTGTCGCTCGCAACTAGGCAGGAGTCCTGACGTCGCTGAACAAACACGTGTGTGGAAGGGCCATCCCTGTCGTAACTCGAGAATATAACCCATGTTCCCGCCGCAACTCGAGAAAAACCATGAGACTTCCCCCTCGCCGCGAGATGAGGCCCGATTCCCCTGCACTGCGAGCAGAGCAATGCCGTGTTGCACATCACACAGGAAAGGAGCCTTGATTTCCTTGATGGTACTCCAGAGAATCACCAAGAACACTGTTTCAAGGCTAGAGGGATCCTGAGGTCACTGTAGCAACACGAAAGAGCTCCGGGGACCAAAAATCAACTCGAGATGAGAGGTTAGTCCCTGGCTTCGACTCCAGAGGAATACCACCTTACGACAAGCACCTCAAGAGGAGGCTTCTCTCAGCTCTAGGTATGTGAGAGGGACCCTGAGTTTGCGGCCTCAAGTGGAATGGACTCCGCGATGCCCTGACTCGAAATAAGGCCGGATATCCCTGCAGTGACTTGAATGCAGGCTCGTCTTGCATCTCCCAAGACGAAAGGATGTCTGAATCCCCTGTGGAGACCACAGAGAAAGACCTAGTTCCCCACCTCATCGCGTCCGGACGCCTCACATCCTTGGAATATTCCAGAGGGACGCGGAGATCAGTGCCTCCAAAGGAGACGATGCCTGACTCCTCGTGAAACTTGATAGGAGTCCCAGGATTCCTGTGGCACGTGGAAAGGGACCCTTGATCTCCCGCCTCAGCTGGAGAGGCGTCCCAATTGCCCTGCCAAGCCTCGAGGAGAATCCCGAGTTGTCCCTCGCAACTAGGCAGGAGGAGTCCTGACGTCGCTGAACAAACACGTGTGTGGAAGGGCCATCCCCGTCGTAACTCGAGAATATACCCCAGTTTCCGCCGCAACACATGAAAAACCACGAGACTTCCCCCATGCCGCGAGATGAGGCCCGATTCCCCTGCACTGCGTGCAGAGCAATGCCGTGTTGCACATCACACAGGAAAGGAGCCTTGATTTCCTTGATGGCACTCCAGAGAAACCCCAAGAACACTGTTTCAAGGCTAGAAGGATCCTGAGGTCACTGTAGCAACACGAAAGAGCTCCGTGGACCACAAATCAACTCGAGATGAGAGGTTAGTGCCTGGCTTCGACTCCAGAGGAATACCACCTAACCACAAGCACCTCAAGAGGAGGCTTCTCTGAGCTCTAGGTATGTGAGAGGGACCCTGAGTTTGCGGCCTCAAGTGGAATGGACACCGCGATGCCCTGACTCGAAATAAGGCCGGATATGCCTGCAGTGACTTGAATGCATGCTCGTCTTGCATCTACCAAGACGAAAGGATGTCTGAATCCCCTGTGGAAACCCCAGAGAAAGACCTAGTTCCCCACCTAATCGCGACCGGAGGCCTAACATCCTTTGAAAACTCCAGAGGGACGCGGAGATCAGTGCCTCCAAAGGAGACGATGCCTGACTCCTCGTGAAACTTGATAGGAATCCCAGGATTCCTGTGGCACGTGGAAAGGGACCCTTGGTCTCCCGCCTCAGCTGCAGAGGCGTCCCAATTGCCCTGACACTCCTCGAGGAGAATCCTGAGTTGTCCCTCGCAACTAGGCAGGAGTCCTGACGTCGCTGAACAAACACGTGTGTGGAAGGGCCATCCCCGTCGTAACTCGAGAATATACCCCAGGTTCGCGCCGCAACTCGAGAAAAACCATGAGACTTCCCCCTCGCTGCGAGATGAGGCCCGATTCCCCTGCACTGCGTGCAGAGCAATGCCGTGTTGCACATCACACAGGAAAGGAGCCTTGATTTCCTTGATGGCACTCCAGAGAAAACCCAAGAACACTGTTTCAAGGCTAGAGGGATCCTGAGGTCACTGTAGCAACACGAAAGAGCTCCGAGGACCACAAATCAACTCGAGATGAGAGGTTAGTGCCTGGCTTCGACTCCAGCGGAATACCACCTTACCACAAGCACCTCAAGAGGAGGCTTCTCTCAGCTCTAGGTAAGTGAGAGGGACCCGGAGTTTGCAGCCTCAAATGGAATGGACACCGCGATGCCATGACTCGAAATAAGGCCGGATATGCCTGCAGTGACTTGAATGCAGGCTCGTCTTGCATCTCCCAAGACGAAAGGATGTCTGAATCCCCTGTGGAGACCACAGAGAAAGACCTAGTTCCCCACCTCATCGCGACCGGAGGCCTCACATCCTTTGAAAACTCCAGAGGGACGCGGAGATCAGTGCCTCCAAAGGAGACGATGCCTGACTCCTCGTGAAACTTGATAGGAGTCCCAGGATTCCTGTGGCTCGTGGAAAGGGACTCTTGGTCTCCCGCCTCAGCTGGAGCGGCGTCCCAATTGCCCTGCCAAGCCTCCAGGAGAATCCCGAGTTGTCCCTCGCAACTAGGCAGGAGTCCTTACGTCGCTGAACAAACACGTGTGTGGAAGGGCCATCCCCGTCGTAACTCGAAAATATACCCCAGGTTCCCGCCGCAACTCGAGAAAAACCATGAGACTTCCCCCTCACCGCGAGATGAGGCCCGATTCCCCTGCACTGCGTGCAGAGCAATGCCGTGTTGCACATCACACAGGAAAGGAGCCTTGATTTCCTTGATGGCACACCAGAGAAACCCCAAGAACACTGTTTCAAGGCTAGAGGGATCCTGAGGTCACTCTAGCAACACGAAAGAGCTCCGTGGACCAAAAATGAACTCGAGATGAGAGGTTAGTCCCTGGTTTCGACTCCAGAGGAATACCACCTTACCACAAGCACCTCAGGAGGAGGCTTCTCTCAGCTCTAGGTATGTGAGAGCGATCCTGAATTTGTGGCCTCAAGTGGAATGGACACCGCGATGCCCTGACTCGAAATAAGGCCGGATATGCCTGCAGTGACTTGAATGCAGGCTCGTCTTGCATCTCCCAAGACGAAAGGATGTCTGAATCCCCTGTGGAGACCACAGAGAAAGACCTAGTTCCCCACCTCATCGCGACCGGAGGCCTCACATCCTTTGAAAACTCCAGAGGGATGCGGAGATCAGTGCCTGCAAAGGAGATGATGCCTGCCTCCTCGTGAAACTTGATAGGAGTCCCAGGATTCCTGTGGCACGTGGAAAGGGACCCTTGGTCTCCCGCCTCACCTGGAGAGGCGTCCCAATTGCCCTGCCAAGCCTCGAGGAGAATCCCTAGTTGTCCCTCGCAACTAGGCAGGAGTCCTGACGTCGCTGAACAAACACGATTGTGGACGGACCTTCCCCGTCGTAACTCGAGAATATACCACAGGTTCCCGCCGCAACTCGAGAAAAACCATGAGACTTCTCCCTCGCCGCGAGATGAGGCCCGATTCCTCTGCACTGCGTGCAGAGTAATGCCGTGATGCACATCACACAGGAAAGGAGCCTTGATTTCCTTGATGGCACTCCAGAGAAACCCCAAGAACACTGTTTCAAGGCTAGAGGGATCCTGAGGTCACTGTAGCAACACGAAAGAGCTCCGTGGACCACAAATCAACTCGAGATGAGAGGTTAGTGCCTGGCTTCGACTCCAGAGGAATACCACCTTACCACAAGCACCTCAAGAGGAGGCTTCTCTGAGCTCTAGGTATGTGAAAGGGACCCTGAGTTTGCGGACTCAAGTGGAATGGACACCGCGATGCCCTGATTCGAAATAAGGCCGGATATGCCTGCATTGACTTGAATGCTGGCTCGTCTTGCATCTCCCAAGACGAAAGGATGTCTGAATCCCCTGTGGAGACCCCAGAGAAAGACCAAATTCCCAACATCATCGCCACCGGAGGCCTCACATCCTTGGAAATCTCCAGAGGGACGCGGAGATCAGTGCCTCCAAAGGAGACGATGCCTGACTCCTCGTGAAAATTGATAGGAGTCCCAGGATTCCTGTGGCTCGTGGAAAGGGACACTTGGTCTCCCGCCTCAGCTGGAGAGGCGTCCCAATTGCCCTGCCAAGCCTCGAGGAGAATCCCGAGTTGTCCCTCACAACTAGGCACGAGTCCTGACGTCGCTGAGCAAACACGTGTGTGGAAGGGCCATCCCCGTCGTAACTCGAGAATATACCCCAGGTTCCTGCCGCAACACGAGAAAAACCATGAGACTTCCCCCTCGCCGCGAGATGAGGCCCGATTCCCCTGCACTGCGTGCAGAGCAATGCCGTGTTGCACATCACACAGGAAAGGAGCCTTGATTTCCTTGATGGCACAGCAGAGAATCCCGAAGAAGACTGTTTCAAGGCTAGACGGATCCTAAGGTCACTGTAGCAACACGAAAGAGCTCCGAGGACCACAAATCAACTCGAGATGAGAGGTTAGTCCCTGGCTTCGACTCCAGAGTAATACCACCTTACCACAAGCACCTCAAGAGGAGGCTTCTCTCAGCTCTAGGTATTTGAGAGGGACCCGGAGTTTGCGGCCTCAAATGGAATGGACACCGCGATGCCCTGACTCGAAATAAGGCCGGATATGCCTGCAGTGACTTGAATGCAGGATCGTCTTGCATCTCCCAAGACGAAAGGATGTCTGAATCTCCTGTGGAGATCACAGAGAAAGACCTAGTTCCCCACCTCAACGCGACCGGAGGCCTCACATCCTTGGAAAATTCCAGAGGGACGCGGCGATCAGTGCCTCCAAAGGAGACGATGCCTGACTCCTCGAGAAATTTGATACGAGTCCCAGGATTCCTGTGGCACATGGAAAGGGACCCTTGGTCTCCCGCCTCAGCTGCAGAGGCGTCCCAATTGCCCTGCCAAGCCTCGAGGAGAATCCTAAGTTGTCCCTCGCAACTAGGCAGGAGTCCTGACGTCGCTGAACAAACACGTGTGTGGAAGGGCCATCCCCGTCGTAACTCGAGAATATACCCCAGGTTCCCGCCGCAGCTCGAGAAAAACCATGAGACTTCCCCCTCGCCGCGAGATGAGGCCCGATTCCCCTGCACTGCGTGCAGAGCAATGCCGTGTTGCACATCACACAGGAAAGGAGCCTTGATTTCCTTGATGGCACTCCAGAGAAACCCCAAGAACACTGTTTCAAGGCTAGAGGGATCCTAAGGTCACTGTAGCAACAGGAAAGAGCTCCGGGGACCAAAAATCAACTCGAGAAGAGAGGTTAGTCCCTGGCTTCGACTCCAGAGGAGTACCACCTTACCACAAGCACCTCAAGAGGAGGCTTCTCTGAGCTCTAGGTATGTGAGAGGGACCCTGAGTTTGCGGCCTCAAGTGGAATGGACACCGCGATGCCCTGACTCGAAATAAGGCCGGATATGCCTGTCAGTGACTTGAATGCATGCTCGTCTTGCATCTCCCAAGACGAAAGGATGTCTGAATCCCCTGTGGAGACCACAGAGAAAGACGTAGTTCCCCACCTCATCACGACCGGATTCCTCACATCCTTTGAAAACTCCAGAGGGACGCGGAGATCAGTGCCTCCAAAGGAGACGATGCCTGACTCCTCGTGAAACTTGATAGGAGTCCCAGGATTCCTGTGGCACGTGGAAAGGGACCCTTGGTCTCCCGCCTCAGCTGGAGAGGCGTCCCAATTGCCCTGCCACTCCTCGCGGAGAATCCCGAGTTGTCCCTCGCAACTAGGCACGAGTCCTGACGTCGTTGAACAAACACATTTGTGGAAGGGCCATTCCCGTCGTAACTCGAGAATATACCACAGGTTCCCGCCGCAACTCGAGAAAAACCATGAGACCTCACCCTCGCCGCGAGATGAGGCCCGATTCCCCTGCACTGCGTGCAGAGCAATGCTGTGTTGCACATCACACAGGAAAGGAGCCTTGATTTCCTTAATGGCACTCCAGAGAAACCCCAAGAACACTGTTTCAAGGCTAGAGGGATCCTGAGGGCACTGTAGCAACACGAAAGAGCTCCGTGGACCAAAAATCAACTCGAGATGAGAGGTTAGTCCCTGGCTTCGACTCCAGAGGAATACCACCTCACCACAAGCACCTCAAGAGGAGGCTTCTCTCAGCCCTAGGTATGTGAGAGGGACCCTGAGTTTGCGGCCTCAGTGGAATGGACACCGCGATGCCCTGACTCGAAATAAGGCCGGATATGCCTGCAGTGACTTGAATGCAGGCTCGTCTTACATCTCCCAAGACGAAAGGATGTCTGAATCCCCTGTGGAGACCACAGAGAAAGACCTAGTTAACCACCTCATCGCCATCGGAGGCCTCACATTCTTTGAAAACTCCAGAGGGACGCGGCGATCAGTGCCTCCAAAGGAGACGATGCCTGACTCCTTGTGAAACTTGATAGGAGTCCCAGGATTCCTGTGGCATGAGGAAAGGGAACCTTGGTCTCCCGCCTCAGCTGGAGAGGCGTCCCAATTGCCCTGCCAAGGCTCGAGGAGAATCCCGAGTTGTCCCTCGCAACTAGGCAGGAGTCCTGACGTCGCTGAACAAACACGTGTGTGGAAGGGCCATCCCCGGCGCAACTCGAGTATATACCCCAGGTTCCCGCCGCAACTCGAGAAAAACCATGAGACTTCCCCCTCGCCGTGAGATGAGGCCCGATTCCCCTGCACTGCGTGCAGAGCAATGCCGTGTTGCACATCACACAGGAAAGGAGCCTTGATTTCCTTGATGGCACTCCAGAGAAACCCGAAGAACACTGTTTCAAGGCTAGAGGGATCCTAAGGTCAATGTAGCAACACGAAAGAGCTCTGTGGACCAAAAGTCAACTCGAGATGAGAGGTTAGTCCCTGGCTTCGACTCCAGAGGAATACCACCTTACCACAAGCACCTCAAGAGGAGGCTTCTCTCAGCTCTAGGTATGTGAGAGGGACCCTGATTTTGCGGCCTCAAGTGGAATGGACACCGCGATGCCCTGACTCGAAATAAGGCCGGATATGCCTGCCGTGACTTGAATGCAGGCTCGTCTTGCATCTCCCAAGACGAAAGGATGTCTGAATCCCCTGTGGAGACCACAGAGAAAGACCTAGCTCCCCACCTCATCGCGACCGGAGGCCTCACATCCTTTGAAAAATCCAGAGGGACTGGGAGATCAGTGCCTCCAAAGGAGACAATGCCTGACTCCTCGTGAAACTTGATAGGAGTCCCAGGATTCCTGTGGCATGAGGAAAGGGCCCCTTGGTCTCCCGCCTCAGCTGGAGATGCGTCCCAATTGACCTGGCAAGCCTCGAGGAGAATCCCGAGTTGTCCCTCGCAACTAGGCACGAGTCCTGACGTCGCTGAAGAAACACGTGTGTGGAAGGGCCATCCCCGTCGTAACTCGAGAATATACCCCAGGTTCCCGCCGCAACTCGAGAAAAACCATGAGACTTCCCACTCGCTGGGAGATGAGGCCCGATTCCCCTGCACTGCGTGCAGAGCAATGCCGTGTTGCACATCACACAGGAAAGGAGCCTTGATTTCCTTGATGGCACTGCAGAGAAAGCCCAAGAACACTGTTTCAAGGCTCGAGGGATCCTGAGGTCACTGTAGCAACACGAAAGAGCTCCGTGGACCACAAATCAACTCGAGATGAGAGGTTAGTTCTTGGCTTCGACTCCAGAGGAATACCACCTTACCACAAGCACCTCAAGAGGAGGCTTCTCTCAGCTCTAGGTATTTGAGAGGGACCCTGAGTTTGCGGCCTCAAGTGGAATGGACACCGCGATGCCCTGATTCGTAATAAGGCCAAATATGCCTGCAGTGACTTGAATGCAGGCACGTCTTGCATCTCCGAAGACAAAAGGATGTGTGAATCCCCTGTGGAGACCACAGAGAAAGACCTAGTTCCCCACCTCATCGCGACCGGAGGCCTCACATCCTTGGAAAACTCCAGAGGGACACGGAGATCAGTGCCTCCAAAGGAGACGATGCCTGACTCCTCGTGAAACTTGATAGGAGTCCCAGGATTCCTGTGGCACTTGGAAAGGGACCCTTGGTCTCCCGCTTCAGCTGGAGAGGCGTCCCAATTGCCCTGCCAAGCCTCGAGGAGAATCCCGAGTTGTCCCTCGCAACTAGGCAGGAGTCCTGACGTCGCTGAACAAACACGTGTGTGGAAGGGCCATCCCCGTCATAACTCGAGAATATACCCCAGGTTCCCGCCGCAACTCGAGAAAAACCATGAGACTTCCCCCTCGCCGCGAGATGAGGCCCGATTCCCCTGCACTGCATGCAGAGCAATGCCGTGTTGCACATCACACAGGAAAGGAGCCTTGATTTCCTTGATGGCACTCCAGAGAAACCCCAAGAACACTGTTTCAAGGCTAGAGGGATCCTGAGGTCACTGTAGCAATACGAAAGAGCGCCGTGGACCACAAATCAACTCGAGATGAGAGGTTAGTCCCTGGCTTCGACTCCAGAGGAATACCACCTTACCACAAGCACCTCAAGAGGAGGCTTCTCTCAGCTCTAGGTATGTGAGAGGGACCCTGAGTTTGCGGCCTCAAGTGGAATGGACACCGCGATGCCCTGACTCGAAATAAGGCCGGATATCCCTGCAGTGACTTGAATGCAGGCTCGTCTTGCATCTCCCAAGACGAAAGGATGTCTGAATCCCCTGTGGAAACCACAGAGAAAGACCTAGTTCCCCACCTCATCGCGTCCGGAGGCCTCACATCCTTTGAAAACTCCAGAGGGATGCGGAGATCAGTGCCTCCAAAGGAGACGATGCCTGACTCCTCGTGAAACTTGATAGGAGTCCCAGGATTCCTGTGGCACGTGGAAAGGGACCCTTGGTCTCCCGCCTCAGCTGGAGAGGCGTCCCAATTGCCCTGCCAAGCCTCGAGGAGAATCCCGAGTTGTCCCTCGCAACTAGGCAGGAGTCCTGACGTCGCTGAACAAACACGTGTGTGGAAGGGCCATCCCCGTCGTAACTCGAGAATATACCCCAGGTTCCTGCCGCAACTCGAGAAAACCCATGAGACGTCCCCCTCGCTGCGATATGAGGCCCGATTCCCCTGCACTGCTTGCAGAGCAATGCCGTGTTGCACATCACACAGGAAAGGAGCCTTGATTTCCTTGATGGCACTCCAGAGAAACCCCAAGAACACTGTTTCAAGGCTAGAGCGATGCTGAGGTCACTGTAGCAGCACGAAAGAGCTCCGTGGACCACAAATCAACTCGAGATGAGAGGTTAGTCCCTGGCTTCGACTCCAGAGGAATACCACCTTACCACAAGCACCTCAAGAGGAGGCTTCTCTCAGCTCTAGGTATGTGAGAGGGACCCTGAGTTTGCGGCCTCAAGTGGAATGGACACCGCGATGCCCTGACTCGAAATAATGCCGGATATGCCTACAGTGACTTGAATGCAGGCTCGTCTTGCATCTCCCAAGACGAAAGGATGTCTGAATCCCCTGTGGAGCCCACAGAGAAAGACCTAGTTCCCCACCTCATCGCGACCGGAGGCCTCACATCCTTTGAAAACTCCAGAGGGACGCGGAGATCAGTGCCTCCAAAGTAGCCGATGCCTGACTCCTCGTGAAACTTGATAGGAGTCCCAGGATTCCTGTGGCTCGTGGAAAGGGACCCTTGGTTTCCCGCCTCAGCTGGAGAGGCATCCCAATTGCCCTGCCAAGCATCGAGGAGAATCCCGAGTTGTCCCTTGCAACAAGGCAGGAGTCCTGACGTCGCTGAACAAACACGTGTGTGGAAGGGCCATCCCCGTCGTAACTCGAGAATATACCCCAGGTTCCCGCCGCAACTCGAGAAAAACCATGAGACTTCCCCCTCGCCGCGAGATGAGGCCCGATTGCCCTGCACTGCGTGCAGAGCAATGCCGTGTTGCACATCACACAAGAAAGGAGCCTTGATTTCCTTGATGGCACTCCAGAGAAAGCCGAAGAACACTGTTTCAAGGCTAGAGGGATCCTGAGGTCACTGAAGCAACACGAAAGAGCTCCGTGGACCACAAATCAACTCGAGATGAGAGGTTAGTCCCTGGCTTCGACTCCAGAGGAATACCACCTTACCACAAGCACCTCAAGAGGAGGCTTCTCTCAGCTCTAGGTATGTGAGAGGGACCCTGATTTTGCGGTCTCAAGTGGAATGGACACCGCGATGCCCTGAGTCGAAATAAGGCCGGATATGCCTGCAGTGACTTGAATGCAGGCTCGTCTTGCATCTCCCAAGACGAAAGGATGTCTGAATCCCCTGTGGAGACCACAGAGAAAGACCTAGTTCCCCACCTCATCGCGACCGGAAGCCTCACATACTTTGAAAACTCCAGAGGGATGCAGAGATCAGTGCCTCTAAAGGAGATGATGCCTGACTCCTCGTGAAACTTGATAGGAGTCCCAGGATTCCTGTGGCACGTGGAAAGGGACACTTGGTCTCCCGCCTCAGCTGGAGAGGCATCCCAATTGCCCTGCCAAGCCTCAAGGAGAATCCCGAGTTGTCCCTCGCAACTAGTCAGGAGTCCTGACGTCGCTGAACAAACACGTGTGTGGAAGGACCATCACCGTCGTAACTCGAGAATATACCCCAGGTTCCCGCCGCAACTCGAGAAAAACCATGAGACTTCCCCCTCGCCGCGAGATGAGGCCCGATTCCCCTGCACTGCGTGCAGAGCAATGCCGTGTTGCACATCACACAGGAAAGAAGCCTTGATTTCCTTGATGGAACTCCAGAGAAAGCCTAAGAACACTGTTTCAAGGCTAGAGGGATTCTGAGGTCACTGTAGCAACAGGAAAGAGCTCCGTGGACCAAAAATCAACTCGAGATGAGAGGTTAGTCCCTGGCTTCGACTCCAGAGGAATACCACCTTACCACAAGCACCTCAAGAGGAGGCTTCTCTCAGCTCTAGGTATGTGAGAGGGACCCTGAGTTTGCGGCCTCAAGTGGAATGGACACCGCGATGCCCTGACTCCAAATAATGCCGGATATGCCTGCAGTGACTTGAATGGGGGCTCGTCTTGCATCTCCCAAGACGAAAGGATGTCTGAATCCCCTGTGGAGCCCACAGAGAAAGACCTAGTTCCCCACCTCATCGCGACCGGAGGCCTCACATCCTTGAAAAACTCCAGAGAGTTGCGGAGATCAGTGCCTCCAAAGGAGACGATGCCTGACTCCTCGTGAAACTTGATAGGAGTCCCAGGATTCCTGTGGCACGTGGAAAGGGACCCTTGGTCTCCCGCCTCAGCTGGAGAGGCGTCCCAATTGCCCTGCCAAGCCTCGAGGAGAATCCCGAGTTGTCCCTCGCAACTAGGCAGGAGTCCTGACGTCGCTGAACAAACACGTGTGTGGAAGGGCCATCCCCGTCGTAACTCGAGAATATACCCCAGGTTCCTGCCGCAACTCGAGAAAACCCATGAGACGTCCCCCTCGCTGCGATATGAGGCCCGATTCCCCTGCACTGCTTGCAGAGCAATGCCGTGTTGCACATCACACAGGAAAGGAGCCTTGATTTCCTTGATGGCACTCCAGAGAAACCCCAAGAACACTGTTTCAAGGCTAGAGCGATGCTGAGGTCACTGTAGCAGCACGAAAGAGCTCCGTGGACCACAAATCAACTCGAGATGAGAGGTTAGTCCCTGGCTTCGACTCCAGAGGAATACCACCTTACCACAAGCACCTCAAGAGGAGGCTTCTCTCAGCTCTAGGTATGTGAGAGGGACCCTGAGTTTGCGGCCTCAAGTGGAATGGACACCGCGATGCCCTGACTCGAAATAATGCCGGATATGCCTACAGTGACTTGAATGCAGGCTCGTCTTGCATCTCCCAAGACGAAAGGATGTCTGAATCCCCTGTGGAGCCCACAGAGAAAGACCTAGTTCCCCACCTCATCGCGACCGGAGGCCTCACATCCTTTGAAAACTCCAGAGGGACGCGGAGATCAGTGCCTCCAAAGTAGCCGATGCCTGACTCCTCGTGAAACTTGATAGGAGTCCCAGGATTCCTGTGGCTCGTGGAAAGGGACCCTTGGTTTCCCGCCTCAGCTGGAGAGGCATCCCAATTGCCCTGCCAAGCATCGAGGAGAATCCCGAGTTGTCCCTTGCAACAAGGCAGGAGTCCTGACGTCGCTGAACAAACACTTGTGTGGAAGGGCCATCCCCGTCGTAACTCGAGAATATACCCCAGGTTCCCGCCGCAACTCGAGAAAAACCATGAGACTTCCCCCTCGCCGCGAGATGAGGCCCGATTGCCCTGCACTGCGTGCAGAGCAATGCCGTGTTGCACATCACACAAGAAAGGAGCCTTGATTTCCTTGATGGCACTCCAGAGAAAGCCGAAGAACACTGTTTCAAGGCTAGAGGGATCCTGAGGTCACTGAAGCAACACGAAAGAGCTCCGTGGACCACAAATCAACTCGAGATGAGAGGTTAGTCCCTGGCTTCGACTCCAGAGGAATACCACCTTACCACAAGCACCTCAAGAGGAGGCTTCTCTCAGCTCTAGGTATGTGAGAGGGACCCTGATTTTGCGGTCTCAAGTGGAATGGACACCGCGATGCCCTGAGTCGAAATAAGGCCGGATATGCCTGCAGTGACTTGAATGCAGGCTCGTCTTGCATCTCCCAAGACGAAAGGATGTCTGAATCCCCTGTGGAGACCACAGAGAAAGACCTAGTTCCCCACCTCATCGCGACCGGAAGCCTCACATACTTTGAAAACTCCAGAGGGATGCAGAGATCAGTGCCTCTAAAGGAGATGATGCCTGACTCCTCGTGAAACTTGATAGGAGTCCCAGGATTCCTGTGGCACGTGGAAAGGGACACTTGGTCTCCCGCCTCAGCTGGAGAGGCATCCCAATTGCCCTGCCAAGCCTCAAGGAGAATCCCGAGTTGTCCCTCGCAACTAGTCAGGAGTCCTGACGTCGCTGAACAAACACGTGTGTGGAAGGACCATCACCGTCGTAACTCGAGAATATACCCCAGGTTCCCGCCGCAACTCGAGAAAAACCATGAGACTTCCCCCTCGCCGCGAGATGAGGCCCGATTCCCCTGCACTGCGTGCAGAGCAATGCCGTGTTGCACATCACACAGGAAAGAAGCCTTGATTTCCTTGATGGAACTCCAGAGAAAGCCTAAGAACACTGTTTCAAGGCTAGAGGGATTCTGAGGTCACTGTAGCAACAGGAAAGAGCTCCGTGGACCAAAAATCAACTCGAGATGAGAGGTTAGTCCCTGGCTTCGACTCCAGAGGAATACCACCTTACCACAAGCACCTCAAGAGGAGGCTTCTCTCAGCTCTAGGTATGTGAGAGGGACCCTGAGTTTGCGGCCTCAAGTGGAATGGACACCGCGATGCCCTGACTCCAAATAATGCCGGATATGCCTGCAGTGACTTGAATGGGGGCTCGTCTTGCATCTCCCAAGACGAAAGGATGTCTGAATCCCCTGTGGAGCCCACAGAGAAAGACCTAGTTCCCCACCTCATCGCGACCGGAGGCCTCACATCCTTGAAAAACTCCAGAGAGTTGCGGAGATCAGTGCCTCCAAAGGAGACGATGCCTGACTCCTCGTGAAACTTGATAGGAGTCCCAGGATTCCTGTGGCACGTGGAAAGGGAACCTTGGTCTCCTGCCTCAGCTGGAGAGGCGTCCCAATTGCCCTGCCAATCCTCGAGGAGAATCCCGAGTTGTCCCTCGCAACTAGGCAGGAGTCCTGACGTCGCTGAACAAACACGTGTGTGGAAGGGCCATCCCCGTCGTAACTCGAGAATATACCCCAGGTTCCCGCCGTAACTCGAGAAAAACCATGAGACTTCCCCCTCGCCGCGAGATGAGGCCCGATTCCCCTGCACTGCGTGCAGAGCAATGCCGTGTTGCACATCACACAGGAAAGGAGCCTTGATTTCCTTGATGGCACTCCAGGGAAACCCCAAGAACACTGTTTCAAGGCTAGAGGGATCCTGAGGTCATTGTAGCAACACGAAAGAGCTCCGAGGACGACAAATCAACTCGAGATGAGAGGTTAGTCCCTGGCTTCGACTCCAGAGGAATACCACCTTACCACAGGCACCTCAAGAGGAGGCTTCTCTGAGCTCTAGGTATGTGAGAGGGACCCTGAGTTTGCGGCCTCAAGTGGAATGGACACCGCGATGCCCTGACTCGAAACAAGGCCGGATATCACTGCAGTGACTTGAATGCAGGCTCGTCTTGCATCTCCCAAGACGAAAGGATGTCTGAATCCCCTGTGGAGACCACAGAGAAAGACCTAGTTCCCCACCTCATCGCGACCGGAGGCCTCACATTCTTTGAAAACTCCAGAGGGACGCGGAGATCAGTGCCTCGAATGGAGACGATGCCTGACTACTCGTGAAACTTGATAGGAGTCCCAGGATTCCTGTGACACGTGGAAAGGGAACCTTGGTCTCCCGCCTCAGCTGGAGAGGCGTCCCAATTGCCCTGCCAAGCCTCGAGGAGAATCCCGAGTTGTCCCTCGCAACTAGGCACGAGTCCTGACGTCGCTGAACAAACACGTGTGTGGAAGGGCCATCCCCGTCGTAACTCGAGAATATACCCCAGGTTCCCGCCGCAACTCGAGAAAAACCATGAGACTTCCACCTCGCCGCGAGATGAGGCCCGATTCCCTGCACTGCATGCAGAGCAATGCCCTGTTGCACATCACACAGGAAAGGAGCCTTGATTTCCTTGATGGCACTCCAGAGAAACCCCAAGAACACAGTTTCAAGGCTAGAGGCATCCAGAGGTCACTGTAGCAACACGAAAGAGCTCCGTGGACCAAAAGTCAACTCGAGATGAGAGGTTAGTCCCTGGCTTCGACACCAGAGGAATACCACCTTACCACAACCACCTCAAGAGGAGGCTTCTCTCAGCTCTAGGTATGTGAGAGGGACCCTGAGTTTGCGGCGTCAAGTGGAATGGACACCGCGATGCCCTGACTCGAAATAAGGCCGGATATGCCCGCAGTGACTTGAATGCAGGCTCGTCTTGCATCTCCCAAGACGAAAGGATGTCTGAATCCCCTGTGGAGACCACAGAGAAAGACCTAGTTCCCACCTCATCGCGACCGGAGGCCTCACATCCTTTGAAAACTCCAGAGGGACGCGGAGATCAGTGCCTCCAAAGGAGACGATGCCTGACTCCTCGTGAAACTTGATAGGAGTCCCAGGATTCCTGTGGCACGTGGAAAGGGAACCTTGGTCTCCTGCCTCAGCTGGAGAGGCGTCCCAATTGCCCTGCCAATCCTAGAGCAGAATCTCGAGTTGTCCCTCACAACTAGGCAGGAGTCCTGACGTCGCTGAACAAACACGTGTGTGGAAGGGCCATCCCCGTCGCAACTCGAGAATATACCCCAGGTTCCCGCCGCAACTCGAGAAAAACCATGAGACTTCCCCCTCGCCGCGAGATGAGGCCCGATACCCCTGCACTGCGTGCAGAGCAATGCCGTGTTGCGCATCACACAGGAAAGGAGCCTTGATTTCCTTGATGGCACTCCAGAGAAACCCCAAGAACACTGTTTCAAGGCTAGAGGGATCATGAGGTCACTGAAGCAACACGAAAGAGCTCCGTGGACCACAAATCATCTCGAGATGAGAGGTTAGTCCCTGGCTTCGACTCCAGAGGAATACCACCTTACCACAAGCACCTCAAGAGGAAGCTTCTCTCAGCTCTAGGTATGTGAGAGGGACCCTGAGTTTGCGGCCTCAAGTGGAATGGACACCGCGATGCCCTGAGTCGAAATAAGGCCGGATATGCCCGCAGTGACTTGAGTGCAGGCTCGTCTTGCATCTCCCAAGATGAAAGGATGTCTGAATTCCCTGTGGAGACCACAGAGAAGGACCTAGTTCCCCACCTCATCGCGACCGGAGGCCTCACATCCTTTGAAAACACCAGAGGGACGCGGAGATCAGTGCCTCCAAAGGAGACGATGCCTGACTCCTCGTGAAACTTGATAGGAGTCCCAGGATTCCTGTGGCACGTGGAAAGGGACCCTTGGTCTCCCGCCTCAGCTGGAGAGGCATCCCAATTGCCCTGCCAAGCCTCGAGGAGAATCCCGAGTTGTCCCTCGCAACTAGGCAGGAGTCCTGACGTCGCTGAACAAACACATGTGTGGAAGGGCCATCCCCGTCGTAACTCGAGAATATACCCCAGGTTCCCGCCGCAACTCGAGAAAAACCATGAGATTTCCCCCTCGCCGCCAGAGGAGGCCCGATTCCCCTGCACTGCGTGCAAAGCAATGCCGTGTTGCACATCACACAGGAAAGGAGCCTTGATTTCCTTGATGGCACTCCAGAGAAAGCCCAAGAACACTGTTTTAAGGATACAGGGATCCTGAGGTCACTGTAGCAACACGAAAGAGCTCCGTGGACCAATAATCAACTCGAGATGAGAGGTTAGTCCCTGGCTTCGACTCCAGAGGAATACCACCTTACCAGAAGCACCTCAAGAGGAGGCTTCTCTCAGCTCTAGGTATGTGAGAGGGACCCTGAGTTTGCGGCCTCAAGTGGAATGGACACCGCGATGCCCCGACTAGAAATTAGGCCGGATATCCCTGCAGTGACTTGAATGCAGGCTCGTCTTGCATCTGCCAAGACGAAAGGATGTCTGAATCCCCTGTGGAGACCACAGAGAAAGACCTAGTTCTCCACATCATCGCGACCGGAGGCCTCACAGCCTTTGAAAACTCCAGAGGGGCGCGGAGATCAGTGCCTCCAAAGGAGACGATGCCTGACTCCTCATGAAACTTGATAGGAGTCCCAGGATTCCTGTGGCACGTGGAAAGGGACCCTTGGTCTCCCGCCTCAGCTGGAGAGGCGTCCCAATTGCCCTGCCAAGCCTTGAGGAGAATCCCGAGTTGTCCCTCGCAACTAGGCAGGAGTCCTGACGTCGCTGAACAAACACGTGTGTGGAAGGGCCATCCCCGTCGCAACTCGAGAATATACCCCAGGTTCCCGCCGCAACTCGAGAAAAACCATGAGACTTCCCCCTCGCCGCGAGATGAGGCCCGATTCCCCTGCACTGCGTGCAGAGCAATTCCGTGTTGCACATCACACATGAAAGGAGACTTGATTTCCTTGGTGGCACTCCAGGGAAACCCCAAGAACACTGTTTCAAGGCTAGAGTGATCCTGAGGTCACTGTAGCAACATGAAAGAGCTCCGTGGACCAAAAATCAACTCGAGATGAGAGGTTAGTCCCTGGCTTCGACTCCAGAGGAATACCACCTTACCACAAGCACCTCAAGAGGAGGCTTCTCTCAGCTCTAGCTATGTGAGAGGGACCCTGAGTTTGCGGCCTCAAGTGGAATGGACACCGCGATGCCCTGACTCGAAATAAGGCCGGATTTCCCTGCAGTCACTTGAATGCAGGCTCGTCTTGCATCTCCCAAGATAAAAGGATGTCTGAATCCCCTGTGGAGACCACAGAGGAAGACCTAGTTCCTCACCTCATGGCGACCGGAGGCCTCACATCCTTTGAAAACTCCAGAGGGACATGGAGATCAGTGCCTCCAAAGGAGAGGATGCCTGACTCCTCGTGAAACTTTATAGGAGTCCCAGGATTCCTGTGGCACATGGAAAGGGACCCTTGGTCTCCCGCTTCAGCTGGAGAGGCGTCCCAATTGCCCTGCCAAGCCTCGAGGAGAATCCCGAGTTGTCCCTCGCAACTAGGCAGGAGTCCTGACGTCGCTGAAGAAACACTTGTGTGGAAGGGCCATCCCAGACGTAACTCGAGAATATACCCCAGGTTCCCGCCGCACCTCGAGAAAAACCATGAGACTTCCCCCTCGCCGCGAGATGAGGCCCGATACCCCTGCACTGCATGAAGAGCAATTCCGTGTTGCACACCACACATGAAAGGAGCCTTGATTTCCTTGGTGGCACTCCAGGGAAACCCCAAGAACACTGTTTCAAGGCTAGAGGGAACCTGAGGTCACTGTAGCAACACGAAAGAGCTCCGTGGATCAAAAATCAACTCGAGATGAGAGGTTAGTCCCTGGCTTCGAGTCCAGAGGAATACCACCTTACCACAAGCACCTCAAGAGGAGGCTTTTCTCAGCTGTAGGTATGTGAGAGGGACCCTGAGTTTGCGGCCTCAAGTGGAATGGACACCGGGATGCCCTGACTCGAAATAAGACTGGATATCCCTGCAGTGACTTGAATGCAGGCTCGTCTTGCATCTGCCAAGACGAAAGGATGTCTGAATCCCCTGTGGAGACCACAGAGAAAGACCTAGTTCCCCACCTCATCGCGACCGGAGGCCTCACATCCTTTGAAAACTCCAGAGGTACGCAGAGATCAGTGCCTCCAAAGGAGACGATGCCTGACTCCTCATGAAACTTGATAGGAGTCCCAGGATTCCTGTGGCACGTGGAAAGGGACCCTTGGTCTCCTGCCTCAGCTGAAGAGGCGTCCCAATTGCCCTGACAAGCCTCGAGGAGAATCCCGAGTTGTCCCTCGCAACTAGGCAGGAGTCCTGACGTCGCTGAAGAAACACATGTGTGGAAGGGCCATCCCAGTCGTAACTCGAGAATATACCCCAGGTTCCCGCCGCACCTCGAGAACAACCATGAGACTTCCCCCTCGCCGCGAGATGAGGCCCGATTCCCCTGCACTGCGTGCAGAGCAATTCCGTGTTGCACATCACACATGAAAGGAGCCTTGATTTCCTTGATGGCACTCCAGAGAAACCCCAAGAACACTGTTTCAAGGCTAAAGGGAACCTGAGGTCACTGTAGCAACACGAAAGAGCTGCGTTGACCAAAAATCAACTCGAGATGAGAGGTTAGTCCCTGGCTTCAACTCCAGAGGAATACCACCTTACCACAAGCACCTCAAGAGGAGGCTTCTCTCAGCTTTAGGCATGTCAGAGGGACCCTGAGTTTGCGGCCTCAAGTGGAATGGACACCATGATGCCCTGACTCGAAATAAGGCCGGATATCCCTGCAGTGACTTGAATGCAGGCTCGTCTTGCATCTCCCAAGACGAAAGGGTGTCTGAATCCACTGTGGAGACCACAGAGAAAGACCTAGTTCCCCACCTCATCGCGACAGGAGGTCTCACATCCTTGGAAAATTACAGAGTGACGCGGAGATCAGTGCCTCCAAAGGAGACGATGCCTGACTCCTCGCGAAACTTGATAGGAGTCCCAGGATTCCTGTGGCACGTGGAAAGGGACTCTTAGTCTATCGCCTCAGCTGGAGAGGCGTCCCAATTGCCCTGCCAAGCCTCGAGGAGAATCCCGAGTTGTCCCTTCCAACTAGGCAGGAGTCCTGACGTCGCTGAACAAACATGTGGGTGGAAGGGCCATCCCCGTCGTAACTCGAGAATATACCCCAGGTTTCCGCCTCAACTCGAGAAAAACCATGAGACTTCCCCCTCGCCTCGAGATGAGGCGCGATTCCCCTGCACTGCGTGCAGAGCAATTCCGTGTTGCACATCACACATGAAAGGAGCCTTGATTTCCTTGATGGCACTCCAGAGAAACCCCAAGAACAGTGTTTCAAGGCTCGAGGGATCCTCAGGTCAATGTAGAAACACGAAAGAGCTCCGTGGACCAAGAATCAACTCGAGATGAGAGGTTAGTCCCTGGCTTCAACACCAGAGGAATACCACCTTACCACAAGCACCTCAAGAGGAGGCTTCTCTCAGCTCTAGGTATGTGAGAGGGACCCTGATTTTGCAGCCTCAAGTGGAATGGACACTGCGATGCCCTGACGCGAAATAAGGCCGGATATCCCTTCAGTGACTTGAATGCAGCCTCGTCTTGCATCTCCCAAGACGAAAGGATGTCTGAATCCCCTGTGGAGACCACAGAGAAAGACCTAGTTCCCCACCTCATCGCGACCGGAGGCCTCACATCCTTTGAAAACTCCAGAGGGACGCGGAGATCAGTGCCTCCAAAGGAGACGATGCCTGACTCCTCGTGAAACTTGATAGGAGTCCCAGGATTCCTGTTGCACGTGGAAAGGGACCCATGGTCTCCCGCCTCAGCTGGAGAGGCGTCCCAATTGCTCTGCCAAGCCTCGAGGAGAATCCCGAGTTGTCCCTCGCAACTAGGCAGGAGTCCTGACGTCGCTGAACAAACACGTGGTTGGAAGGGCCACCCCCGTCATAACTCGAGAATATACCCCAGGTTCCCGCCGCAACTCGAGAAAAACCATGAGACTTCCCCCTCGCCGCGAGTTGAGGCCCGATTCCCCTGCACTGCGTGCAGGGCAATACCGTGTTGCACATCACACATGAAAGGAGCCTTAATTTCCTTGATGGCACTCCAGAGAAACCCCATGAACACTGTTTCAAGGCTAGAGGGATCCTGAGGTCACTGTAGCAACACGAAAGAGCTCCGTGGACCAAGAATCAACTCGAGATGAGAGGTTAGTCCCTGGCTTCGACTCCAGAGGAATACCACCCTACCACAAGCACCTCAAGAGGAGGCTTCTCTCAGCTCTAGGTATGTGAGAGGGACCCTGAGTTTGCGGCGTCAAGTAGAATGGACACTGCAATGCCCTGACTCGAAATAAGGCCGGATATCCCTGCAGTGACTTGAATGCAGGCTCGTCTTGCATCTCCCAAGAGGAAAGAGTGTCTGAATCCCCTGTGGAGACCACAGAGAAAGACCTAGTTCCCCACCTCATCGCGACCGGAGGCCTCACATCCTTTGAAAACTCCAGAGGTACGCGGAGATCAGTGCATCCAAAGGAGACGATGCCTGACTCCTCGTGAAAATTGATAGGAGTCCCAGGATTCCTGCGGCACGTGGAAAGGGACACTTGGTCTACCACCTCAGCTGGAGAGGCGTCCCAATTGCCCTGCCAAGCCTCGAGGAGAATCCCGAGTTGTCCCTCGCAACTAGGCAGGAGTCCTGAGGTCGCTGAACAAACACGTGTTTGGAAGGGCCATCCCTGTCGTAACTCGAGAATATACCCCAGGTTTCCGCCGCACCTCGATAAAAACCACGAGACTTCCCCCCTCTCCGCGAGATGAGGCCCGATTCCCCTGCACTGCGTGCAGAGCAATTCCGTGTTGCACATCACACATGAAAGGAGCCTTGATTTCCTTGATGGCACTCCAGAGAAACCCCAAGAACACTGTTTCAAGGCTAGAGGGATCCTGAGGTCACTGTAGCAACACGAAAGAGCTCCGTGGACCAAAAATCAACTCGAGATGAGAGGTTAGTCCCTGGCTTCGACTCCAGAGGAATACCACCTTACCACAAGCACCTCAAGAGGAGGCTTCTCTCAGCTCTAGCTATGTGAGAGGGACCCTGAGTTTGCGGCCTCAAGTGGAATGGACACCGCGATGCCCTGACTCCAAATAAGGCCGGATATCCCTGCAGTGACTTGAATGCAGGCTCGTCTTGCATCTCCCAAGATGAAAGGATGTCTGAATCCCCTGTGGAGACCACAGAAAAAGACCTAGTTCCCCACCTCATCGCGACCGGAGGCCTCACATCCTTTGAAAACTCCAGAGGTACGCGGAGATCAGTGCCTCCAAAGGAGACGATGCCTGACTCCTCGTGAAACTTGATAGGAGTCCCAGGATTCCTGTGGCACATGGAAAGGGACCCTTGGTCTCCCGCCTCAGCTGGAGAGGCATCCCAATTGCCCTGCCAAGCCTCGAGGAGAATCCCGAGTTGTCCCTCGCAACTAGGCAGGAGTCCTGACGTCGCTGAAGAAACACATGTGTGGAGGGGCCATCCCAGTCGTAACTCGAGAATATACCCCAGGTTCCCGCCGCACCTCGAGAAAAACCATGAGACTTCCCCCTCGCCGCGAGATGAGGCCCGATTCCCCTGCACTGCGTGCAGAGCACTTCCGTGTTGCACATCACACATGAAAGGAGACTTGATTTCCTTGGTGGCACTCCAGGGAAACCCCAAGAACACTGTTTCAAGGCTAGAGGGATCCTGAGGTCACTGTAGCAACATGAAAGAGCTCCGTGGACCAAAAATCAACTCGAGATGAGAGGTTAGTCCCTGGCTTCGACTCCAGAGGAATACCACCTTACCACAAGCACCTCAAGAGGAGGCTTCTCTCAGCTCTAGCTATGTGAGAGGGACCCTTAATTTGCGGCCTCAAGTGGAATGGACACCGCGATGCCCTGACTCGAAATAAGGCCGGATTTCCCTGCAGTCACTTGAATGCAGGCTCGTCTTGCATCTCCCAAGATGAAAGGATGTCTGAATCCCCTGTGGAGACCACAGAGGAAGACCTAGTTCCTCACCTCATGGCGACCGGAGGCCTCACATCCTTTGAAAACTCCAGAGGTACGTGGAGATCAGTGCCTCCAAAGGAGACGATGCCTGACACCTCGTGAAACTTGATAGGAGTCCCAGGATTCCTGTGGCACGTGGAAAGGGACCCTTGGTCTCCCGCCTCAGCTGGAGAGGCGTCCCAATTGCCCTGCCAAGCCTCGAGGAGAATCCCGAGTTGTCCCTCGCAACTAGGCAGGAGTCCTGACGTCGCTGAACAAACACGTGGTTGGAAGGGCCACCCCCGTCATAACTCGAGAATATACCCCAGGTTCCCGCCGCAACTCGAGAAAAACCATGAGACTTCCCCCTCGCCGCGAGATGAGGCCCGATTCCCCTGCACTGCGTGCAGAGCAATAGCGTGTTGCACATCACACATGAAAGGAGCCTTGATTTCCTTGATGGCACTCCAGAGAAACCCCATAAACACTCTTTCAAGGCTAGAGGGATCCTGAGGTCACTGTAGCAACACGAAAGAGCTCCGAGGACCAAGAATCAACTCGAGATGAGAGGTTAGTCCCTGGCTTCGACTCCAGAGGAATACCACCTTACCACAATCACCTCAAGAGGAGGCTTCTCTCAGCTCTAGGTATGTGAGAGGGACCCTGAGTTTGCGGCCTCAAGTGGAATGGACACCGCGATGCCCTGACTCGAAATAAGGCCGGATATCCCTGCAGTGACTTGAATGCAGGCACGTCTTGCATCTCCCAAGATGAAAGGATGTCTGAATCCCCTGTGGAGACCACAGAGAAAGACCTAGTTCCCCACCTCATAGCGACCGGAGGCCTCACATCCTTTGAAAACTCCAGAGGTACGTGGAGATCAGTGCCTCCAAAGGAGACGATGTCTGACTCCTCGTGAAACTTGATAGGAGTCCCAGGATTCCTGTGGCACGTGGAAAGGGACGCTTGGTCTACCGCCTCAGCTGGAGAGGCGTCCCAATTGCCCTGCCAAGCCTCGAGGAGAATCCCGAGTTGTCCCTCGAAACTAGGCAGGAGTCCTGCCGTCGCTGAACAAACACGTGGGTGAAGGGGCCATCCACGTCTTAACTCGAGAATATACCCCAGGTTCCCGCCGCAACTCGAGAAAAACCATGAGACTTCCCCCTCGCCGTGAGATGAGGCCCGAACCCCTGCACTGCATGCAGAGCAACTTCGTGTTGCACATCACACTTGAAAGGAGCCTTGATTTCCTTGATGGCACTCCAGAGAATCCCCAAGAACACTGTGTCAAGGCTAGAGGGATCCTGAGGTCACTGTAGCAACACGAAAGAGCTCCGTGGACCAAAAATCAACTCGAGATGAGAGGTTAGTCCCTGGCTTCGACTCCAGAGAAATACCACCTTACCACAAGCACCTCAAGAGGAGGCTTCTCTCAGCTCTAGGTATGTGAGAGGGACCCTGATTTTGCGGCCTCAAGTGGAATGGACACCGAGATGCCCTGACGTGAAATAAGGCCGGATATCCCTGCAGTGAATTGAATGCAGGCTCGTCTTGTATCTCCCAAGATGAAAGGATGTCTGAATCCCCTGTGGAGACCACAGAGAAAGACCTAGTTCCCCACCTCATCGCGACCGGAGGCCTCACATCCTTTGAAAATTCCAGAGGTACGCGGAGATCAGTGCCTCCAAAGGAGACGATGCCTGACTCCTCGTGAAACTTTATAGGAGTCCCAGGATTCCTGTGGCACGTGGAAAGGGACACTTGGTCTCCGGCCTCAGCTGGAGAGGCGTCCCAATTGCCCTGCCAAGCCTCGAGGAGAATCCCGAGTTGTCCCTCGCAACTAGGCAGGAGTCCTGACGTCGCTGACCAAACACGTGTGTGGAAGGGCCATCCCCGTCGTAACTCGAGAATATACCCCAGGTTCCCGCCGCAACTCGAGAAAAACCATGAGACTTCCCCCTCGCCGCGAGATGAGGCCCGATTCCCCTGCACTGCGTGCAGCGCAATTCCGTGTTGCACATCACATATGAAAGGAGCCTTGATTTCCTTGATGGCACTCCAGAGAAACCCCAAGAACACTGTTTCCAGGCTAGAGGGATCCTAAGGTCACTGTAGCAACACGAAAGAGCTCCGTAGCCCAAAAATCAACTCGAGATGAGAGGTTAGTCCATGGCTTCGACTCCAGAGGAATACCACCTTACCACAAGCACCTCAAGAGGAGGCTTCTCTCAGCTCTAGGTATGTGAGAGGGAACCTGAGTTAACGGCCTCAAGTGGAATGGACACCGCGATGCCCTGACTCGAAATAAGGCCGGATATCCCTGCAGTGACTTGAATGCAGGCTCGTCTTGCATCTCCCAAGACGAAAGGATGTCTGAATCCCCTGTGGAGACCACAGAGAAAGACCTAGTTCCCCACCTCATCGCGACCGGAGGCCTCACATCCTTTGAAAACTCCAGAGGTACGCGGAGAACAGTGCCTCCAAAGGAGACGATGCCTGACTCCTCGTGAAACTTCATAGGAGTCCCAGGATTCCTGTGGCATGTGGAAAGGGACCCTTGGTCTCCCGCCTCAGCTGGAGAGGCGTCCCAATTGCCCTGACAAGCCTCGAGGAGAATCCCGAGTTTTCCCTCGCAACTAGGCAGGAGTCCTGACGTCGCTGAACAAACACGTGGGTGGAAGGGCCATCCCCGTCGTAACTCGAGAATATACCCCAGGTTCCCGCCGCAACTCGAGAAAAACCATGAGACTTCCCCCTCGCCGTGAGATGAGGCCCGATTCCCCTGCACTGCGTGCAGAGCAATTCCGTGTTGCACATCACACATGAAAGGAGCCTTGATTTCCTTGATGGCACTCCAGAGAAACCCCAAGAACACTGTTTCAAGGCTAGACGGATCCTGAGGTCACTGTAGCAACACGAAAGAGCTCCGTGGACCAAAAATCAACTCGAGATGAGCGGTTAGTCCCTGGTTTCGACTCCAGAGGAATACCACCTTACCACAAGCACCTCAAGAGGAGGCTTCTCTCAGCTCTAGGTATGTGAGAGGGACCCTGATTTTGCGGCTTCAAGTGGAATGGACACCGTGATGCCCTGACTCGAAATAAGGCCGGATATCCCTGCAGTGACTTGAATGCAGGCTCGTCTTGCATCTCCCAAGACGAAAGGATGTCTGAATCCCCTGTGGAGACCACAGAGAAAGACCTAGTTCCCCACCTCATCGCGACCGGAGGCCTCACATCCTTTGAAAACTCCAGAGGTACGCGGAGATCAGTGCCTCCAAAGGAGACGATGCCTGACTCCTCGTGAAACTTGATAGGAGTCCCAGGATTCCTGTGGCACGTGGAAAGGCACCCTTGGTCTCCCGCCTCAGCTGGAGAGGCATCCCAATTGCCCTGCCAAGCCTCGAGGAGAATCCCGAGTTGTCCCTCGCAACTAGGCAGGAGTCCTGACGTCGCTGAACAAACACATGTGTGGAAGGGCCATCCCCGTCGTAACTCGAGAATATACCCCAGGTTCCCGCCGCAACTCGAGAAAAACCATGAGATTTCCCCCTCGCCGCCAGAGGAGGCCCGATTCCCCTGCACTGCGTGCAAAGCAATGCCGTGTTGCACATCACACAGGAAAGGAGCCTTGATTTACTTGATGGCACTCCAGAGAAAGCCCAAGAACACTGTTTCAAGGATACAGGGATCCTGAGGTCACTGTAGCAACACGAAAGAGCTCCGTGGACCAATAATCAACTCGAGATGAGAGGTTAGTCCCTGGCTTCGACTCCAGAGGAATACCACCTTACCAGAAGCACCTCAAGAGGAGGCTTCTCTCAGCTCTAGGTATGTGAGAGGGACCCTGAGTTTGCGGCCTCAAGTGGAATGGACACCGCGATGCCCCGACTAGAAATTAGGCCGGATATCCCTGCAGTGACTTGAATGCAGGCTCGTCTTGCATCTGCCAAGACGAAAGGATGTCTGAATCCCCTGTGGAGACCACAGAGAAAGACCTAGTTCTCCACATCATCGCGACCGGAGGCCTCACAGCCTTTGAAAACTCCAGAGGGGCGCGGAGATCAGTGCCTCCAAAGGAGACGATGCCTGACTCCTCGTGAAACTTGATAGGAGTCCCAGGATTCCTGTGGCACGTGGAAAGGGACCCTTGGTCTCCCGCCTCAGCTGAAGAGGCGTCCCAATTGCCCTGACAAGCCTCGAGGAGAATCCCGAGTTGTCCCTCGCAACTAGGCATGAGTCCTGACCTCGCTGAAGAAACACATGTGTGGAAGGGCCATCCCAGTCGTAACTCGAGAATATACCCCAGGTTCGCGCCGCACCTCGAGAACAACCATGAGACTTCCCCCTCGCCGCGAGATGAGGCCCGATTCCCCTGCACTGCGTGCAGAGCAATTCCGTGTTGCACATCACACATGAAAGGAGCCTTGATTTCCTTGATGGCACTCCAGAGAAACCCCAAGAACACTGTTTCAAGGCTAAAGGGAACCTGAGGTCACTGTAGCAACACGAAAGAGCTGCGTTGACCAAAATTCAACTCGAGATGAGAGGTTAGTCCCTGGCTTCAACTCCAGAGGAATACCACCTTACCACAAGCACCTCAAGAGGAGGCTTCTCTCAGCTTTAGGCATGTCAGAGGGACCCTGAGTTTGCCGCCTCAAGTGGAATGGACACCATGATGCCCTGACTCGAAATAAGGCCGGATATCCCTGCAGTGACTTGAATGCAGGCTCGTCTTGCATCTCCCAAGATGAAAGGATGTCTGAATCCCCTGTGGAGACCACAGAGAAAAACCTAGTTCCCCACCTCATGGCGACCGGAGGCCTCACATCCTTTGAAAACTCCAGAGGTACGCGGAGATCAGTGCCTCCAAAGGAGACGATGCCTGACTCCTCGTGAAACTTGATAGGAGTCCCAGGATTCCTGTGGCACGTGGAAAGGGACCCTTGGTCTCCCGCCTCAGCTGGAGAGGCGTCCCAATTGCCCTGCCAAGCCTCAAGGAGTATCCCGAGTTGTCCCTCGCAACTAGGCAGGAGTCCTGACGTCGCTGAAGAAACACGTGTGTGGAAGGGCCATCCCAGTCGTAACTCGAGAATATACCCCAGGTTCCCGCCGCAACTCGAGAAAAACCATGAGACTTCCCCCTCGCCGCGAGATGAGGACCGATTCCCCTGCACTGCGTGCAGAGCAATTCCTTGTTGCACATCACACATGAAAGGAGCCTTGATTTCCTTGATGGCACTCCAGAGAAACCCCAAGAACACTGTTTCAAGGCTAGACGGATCCTGAGGTCACTGTAGCAACACGAAAGAGCTCCTTGGACCAAGAATCAACTCGAGATGAGAGGTTAGTCCCTGGCTTCGACTCCAGAGGAATACCACCTAACCACAAGCACCTCAAGAGGAGTCTTCTCTCAACTCTAGGTATGTCTGAGGGACCCTGATTTTGCGGCCTCAAGTGGAATGGACACTGCAATGCCCTGACTCGAAATAAGGCCGAATATCCCTGCAGTGACTTGAATGCAGGCTCGTCTTGCATCTCCCAAGACGAAAGGATGTCTGAATCCCCTGTGGAGACCACAGAGAAAGACCTAGTTCCCCACCTCATCGCGACCGGAGGCCTCACATCCTTTGAAAACTCCAGAGGTACGCGGAGATCAGTGCCTCTAAAGGAGACGATGCCTGACTCCTCGTGAAACTTGATAGGAGTCCCAGGATTTCTGTGGCACGTGGAAAGGGACACTTGGTCTCCTGCCTCAGCTGGAGAGGCGTCCCAATTGCCCTGCCAAGCCTCGAGGAGAATCCCGAGTTGTCCCTCGCAACTAGGCAGGAGTCCTGACGTCGCTGAACAAACACGTGGGTGGAGGGGCCATCCCTGTCTTAACTCGAGAATATACCCCAGGTTCCCGCCGCAACTCGAGAAAAACCATGAGACTTCCCCCTCGCCGCGAGATGAGGACCGATTCCCCGGCACTGCGTGCAGAGCAATTCCGTGTTGCACATCACACATGAAAGGAGCCTTGATTTCCTTGACGGCACTCCAGACAAACCCCAAGAACACTGTTTCAAGGCTAGAGGGATCCTGAGGTCACTGTAGCAACACGAAAGAGCTCCGTGGACCAAGAATCAACTCGAGATGAGAGGTTAGTCCCTGGCTTCGACTCCAGAGGAATACCACCTTACCACAAGCACCTCAAGAGGAGGCTTCTCTCAGCTCTAGCTATGTGAGAGGGACCCTGAGTTTGCGTCCTCAATTGGAATGGACACCGCGATGCCATGACTCGAAATAAGGCCGGATATCCCTGCAGTGACTTGAATGCAGGCTTGTCTTGCAGCTCCCAAGACAAAGGATGTCTGAATCCCCTGTGGAGACCACAGAGAAAGACCTAGTTCCCCACCTCATCGCGACCTGAGGGCTCACATCCTTTGAAAACTCCAGACGTACGCAGAGATCATTGCCTCCAAAGGAGACGATGCCTGACTCCTCGTGAAACTTGATAGGAGTCCCAGGATTCCTGTGGCACGTGGAAAGGGACACTTGGTCTCCCGCCTCAGCTGGAGAGGCGTCCAAATTGCCCTGCCAAGCCTCGAGGAGAATCCCGAGTTGTCCCTCGCAACTAGGCAGGAGTCCTGACATCGCTGAACAAACACGTGGGTGGAAGGGCCATCCCCGTTGTAACTCGAGAATATAACCCAGGTTCCCGCCGCAACTCGTGAAAAACCATGAGACTTCCCCCTCGCCGTGAGATGAGGCCCGAACCCCTGCACTGCATGCAGAGCAACTTCGTGTTGCACATCACACTTGAAAGGAGCCTTGATTTCCTTGATGGCACTCCAGAGAAACCCCAAGAACACTGTGTCAAGGCTAGAGGGATCCTGAGGTCACTGTAGCAACACGAAAGAGCTCCGTGGACCAAAAATCAACTCGAGATGAGAGGTTAGTCCCTGGCTTCGACTCCAGAGAAATACCACCTTACCACAAGCACCTCAAGAGGAGGCTTCTCTCAGCTCTAGGTATGTGAGAGGGACCCTGATTTTGTGGCCTCAAGTGGAATGGACACCGAGATGCCCTGACGTGAAATAAGGCCGGATATCCCTGCAGTGACTTGAATGCAGGCTCGTCTTGTATCTCCCAAGATGAAAGGATGTCTGAATCCCCTGTGGAGACCACAGAGAAAGACCTAGTTCCCCACCTCATCGCGACCGGAGGCCTCACATCCTTTGAAAATTCCAGAGGTACGCGGAGATCAGTGCCTCCAAAGGAGACGATGCCTGACTCCTCGTGAAACTTTATAGGAGTCCCAGGATTCCTGTGGCACGTGGAAAGGGACACTTGGTCTCCGGCCTCAGCTGGAGAGGCGTCCCAATTGCCCTGCCAAGCCTCGAGGAGAATCCCGAGTTGTCCCTCGCAACTAGGCAGGAGTCCTGACGTCGCTGACCAAACACGTGGGTGGAAGGGCCATCCCCGTCGTAACTCGAGAATATACCCCAGGTTCCCGCCGCAACTCGAGAAAAACCATGAGACTTCCCCCTCGCCGCGAGATGAGGCCCGATTCCCCTGCACTGCGTGCAGCGCAATTCCGTGTTGCACATCACATATGAAAGGAGCCTTGATTTCCTGGATGGCACTCCAGAGAAACCCCAAGAACACTGTTTCAAGGCTAGAGGGATCCTAAGGTCACTGTAGCAACACGAAAGAGCTCCGTGGCCCAAAAATCAACTCGAGATGAGAGGTTAGTCCATGGCTTCGACTCCAGAGGAATACCACCTTAACACAAGCACCTCAAGAGGAGGCTTCTCTCAGCTCTAGGTATGTGAGAGGGAACCTGAGTTAACGGCCTCAAGTGGAATGGACACCGCGATGCCCTGACTCGAAATAAGGCCGGATATCCCTGCAGTGACTTGAATGCAGGCTCGTCTTGCATCTCCCAAGACGAAAGGATGTCTGAATCCCCTGTGGAGACCACAGAGAAAGACCTAGTTCCCCACCTCATCGCGACCGGAGGCCTCACATCCTTTGAAAACTCCAGAGGTACGCGGAGAACAGTGCCTCCAAAGGAGACGATGCCTGACTCCTCGTGAAACTTCATAGGAGTCCCAGGATTCCTGTGGCATGTGGAAAGGGACCCTTGGTCTCCCGCCTCAGCTGGAGAGGCGTCCCAATTGCCCTGACAAGCCTCGAGGAGAATCCCGAGTTTTCCCTCGCAACTAGGCAGGAGTCCTGACGTCGCTGAACAAACACGTGGGTGGAAGGGCCATCCCCGTCGTCACTCGAGAATATACCCCAGGTTCCCGCCGCAACTCGAGAAAAACCATGAGACTTCCCCCTCGCCTTGAGATGAGGCCCGATTCCCCTGCACTGCGTGCAGAGCAATTCCGTGTTGCACATCACACATGAAAGGAGCCTTGATTTCCTTGATGGCACTCCAGAGAAACCCCAAGAACACTGTTTCAAGGCTAGACGGATCCTGAGGTCACTGTAGCAACACGAAAGAGCTCCGTGGACCAAAAATCAACTCGAGATGAGGGGTTAGTCCCTGGTTTCGACTCCAGAGGAATACCACCTTACCACAAGCACCTCAAGAGGAGGCTTCTCTCAGCTCTAGGTATGTGAGAGGGACCCTGATTTTGCGGCTTCAAGTGGAATGGACACCGTGATGCCCTGACTCGAAATAAGGCCGGATATCCCTGCAGTGACTTGAATGCAGGCTCGTCTTGCATCTCCCAAGACGAAAGGATGTCTGAATCCCCTGTGGAGACCACAGAGAAAGACCTAGTTCCCCACCTCATCGCGACCGGAGGCCTCACATCCTTTGAAAACTCCAGAGGTACGCGGAGATCAGTGCCTCCAAAGGAGACGATGCCTGACTCCTCGTGAAACTTGATAGGAGTCCCAGGATTCCTGTGGCACGTGGAAAGGGACCCTTGGTCTCCCGCCTCAGCTGGAGAGGCGTCCCAATTTCCCTGCCAAGCCTCGAGGAGAATCCCGAGTTGTCCCTCGCAACTAGGCAGGAGTCCTGCCTTCGCTGAACAAACACGTGGGTGGAAGGGCCATCCCCGTCGTAACTCGAGAATATACCCCAGGTTCCCGCCGCAACTCGAGAAAAACCATGAGACTTCCCCCTCGCCGCGAGATGAGGCCCGATTCCCCTGCACTGCGTGCAGCGCAATTCCGTGTTGCACATCACATATGAAAGGAGCCTTGATTTCCTTGATGGCACTCCAGAGAAACCCCAAGAACACTGTTTCAAGGCTAGAGGGATCCTGAGGTCACTGTAGCAACACGAAAGAGCTCCGTGGCCCAAAAATCAACTTGAGATGAGAGGTTAGTCCATGGCTTCGACTCCAGAGGAATACCACCTTAACACAAGCACCTCAAGAGGAGGCTTCTCTCAGCTCTAGGTATGTGAGAGGGAACCTGAGTTTGCGGCCTCAAGTGGAATGGACACCGCGATGCCCTGACTCCAAATAAGGCCGGATATCCCTGCAGTGACTTGAATGCAAGCTCGTCTTTCATCTCCCAAGATGAAAGGATGTCTGAATCCCCTGTGGAGACCACAGAGAAAGATCTAGTTCCCCACCTCATCGCGACCGGAGGCCTCACATCCTTTGATAACTCCAGAGGTACGCGGAAATCAGTGCCTCCAAAGGAGACGATGTCTGACTTCTCGTGAAACTTGATAGGAGTCCCAGGATTCCTGTGGCACATGGAAAGGGACCCTTGGTCTCCCGCCTCAGCTGGAGAGGCGTCCCAATTGCCCTGCCAAGCCTCGAGGAGAATCCCGAGTTGTCCCTCGCAACTAGGCAGGAGTCCTGACGTCGCTGAACAAACACGTGGCTGGAAGGGCCATCCCCGTCGTAACTCGAGAATATACCCCAGGTCCCCGCCGAAACTCGAGAAAAACCATGAGACTTCCCCCTCGCCGCGAGATGAGGCCCGATTCCCCTGCACTGCGTGCAGAACAGTTCTGTGTCGCACATCACACATGAAAGGAGCCTTGATTTCCTTCATGGCACTCCAGAGAAACCCCAAGAACACTGTTTCAGGGCTAGAGGGATCCTGAGGTCACTGTAGCAACACGAAAGAGCTCCGTGGACCAAAAATCAACTCGAGATGAGGGGTTAGTCCCTGGATTCGACTCCAGAGGAATATCACCTTACCACAAGCACCTCAAGAGGAGGCTTCTCGCAGCTTTAGGTATGTGAGAGGGACCCTGAGTTTGCGGCCTCAAGTGGAATGGACACCGCGATGCCCTGACTCGAAATAAGGCCGGATATCCCTGCAGTGACTTGAATGCAGGCTCGTTTTGCATCTCCCAAGACGAAAGGATGTCTGAATCCCCTGTGCAGACCACAGAGAAAGACCTAGTTCCCCACCTCATCGCGACCGGAGGCCTCACATCCTTTGAAAACTCCAGAGGTACGCGGAGAACAGTGCCTCCAAAGGAGACGATGCCTGACTCCTCGTGAAACTTGATAGGAGCCCCAGGATTCCTGTGGCATGTGGAAAGGGACCCTTGGTCTCCCGCCTCAGCTGGAGAGGCGTCCAAATTGCCCTGCCAAGCCTCGGGGAGAATCCCGAGTTGTCCCTCGCAACTAGGCAGGAGTCCTGACGTCGCTGAACAAACACGTGGGTGGAGGGGCCATCCCTGTCTTAACTCGAGAATATACCCCAGGTTCCCGCCGCAACTCGAGAAAAACCATGAGACTTCCCCCTCGCCGCGAGATGAGGACCGATTCCCCGGCACTGCGTGCAGAGCAATTCCGTGTTGCACATCACACATGAAAGGAGCCTTGATTTCCTTGACGGCACTCCAGACAAACCCCAAGAACACTGTTTCAAGGCTAGAGGGATCCTGAGGTCACTGTAGCAACACGAAAGAGCTCCGTGGACCAAGAATCAACTCGAGATGAGAGGTTAGTCCCTGGCTTCGACTCCAGAGGAATACCACCTTACCACAAGCACCTCAAGAGGAGGCTTCTCTCAGCTCTAGCTATGTGAGAGGGACCCTGAGTTTGCGTCCTCAATTGGAATGGACACCGCGATGCCATGACTCGAAATAAGGCCGGATATCCCTGCAGTGACTTGAATGCAGGCTTGTCTTGCAGCTCCCAAGACAAAGGATGTCTGAATCCCCTGTGGAGACCACAGAGAAAGACCTAGTTCCCCACCTCATCGCGACCTGAGGGCTCACATCCTTTGAAAACTCCAGACGTACGCAGAGATCATTGCCTCCAAAGGAGACGATGCCTGACTCCTCGTGAAACTTGATAGGAGTCCCAGGATTCCTGTGGCACGTGGAAAGGGACACTTGGTCTCCCGCCTCAGCTGGAGAGGCGTCCAAATTGCCCTGCCAAGCCTCGAGGAGAATCCCGAGTTGTCCCTCGCAACTAGGCAGGAGTCCTGACATCGCTGAACAAACACGTGGGTGGAAGGGCCATCCCCGTTGTAACTCAAGAATATAACCCAGGTTCCCGCCGCAACTCGTGAAAAACCATGAGACTTCCCCCTCGCCGTGAGATGAGGCCCGAACCCCTGCACTGCATGCAGAGCAACTTCGTGTTGCACATCACACTTGAAAGGAGCCTTGATTTCCTTGATGGCACTCCAGAGAAACCCCAAGAACACTGTGTCAAGGCTAGAGGGATCCTGAGGTCACTGTAGCAACACGAAAGAGCTCCGTGGACCAAAAATCAACTCGAGATGAGAGGTTAGTCCCTGGCTTCGACTCCAGAGGAATACCACCTTACCACAAGCACCTCAAGAGGAGGCTTCTCTCAGCTCTAGGTATGTGAGAGGGACCCTGATTTTGCGGCCTCAAGTGGAATGGACACCGAGATGCCCTGACGTGAAATAAGGCCGGATATCCCTGCAGTGACTTGAATGCAGGCTCGTCTTGTATCTCCCAAGATGAAAGGATGTCTGAATCCCCTGTGGAGACCACAGAGAAAGACCTAGTTCCCCACCTCATCGCGACCGGAGGCCTCACATCCTTTGAAAATTCCAGAGGTACGCGGAGATCAGTGCCTCCAAAGGAGACGATGCCTGACTCCTCGTGAAACTTTATAGGAGTCCCAGGATTCCTGTGGCACGTGGAAAGGGACACTTGGTCTCCGGCCTCAGCTGGAGAGGCGTCCCAATTGCCCTGCCAAGCCTCGAGGAGAATCCCGAGTTGTCCCTCGCAACTAGGCAGGAGTCCTGACGTCGCTGACCAAACACGTGTGTGGAAGGGCCATCCCCGTCGTAACTCGAGAATATACCCCAGGTTCCCGCCGCAACTCGAGAAAAACCATGAGACTTCCCCCTCGCCGCGAGATGAGGCCCGATTCCCCTGCACTGCGTGCAGCGCAATTCCGTGTTGCACATCACATATGAAAGGAGCCTTGATTTCCTGGATGGCACTCCAGAGAAACCCCAAGAACACTGTTTCAAGGCTAGAGGGATCCTAAGGTCACTGTAGCAACACGAAAGAGCTCCGTGGCCCAAAAATCAACTCGAGATGAGAGGTTAGTCCATGGCTTCGACTCCAGAGGAATACCACCTTAACACAAGCACCTCAAGAGGAGGCTTCTCTCAGCTCTAGGTATGTGAGAGGGAACCTGAGTTAACGGCCTCAAGTGGAATGGACACCGCGATGCCCTGACTCGAAATAAGGCCGGATATCCCTGCAGTGACTTGAATGCAGGCTCGTCTTGCATCTCCCAAGACGAAAGGATGTCTGAATCCCCTGTGGAGACCACAGAGAAAGACCTAGTTCCCCACCTCATCGCGACCGGAGGCCTCACATCCTTTGAAAACTCCAGAGGTACGCGGAGAACAGTGCCTCCAAAGGAGACGATGCCTGACTCCTCGTGAAACTTCATAGGAGTCCCAGGATTCCTGTGGCATGTGGAAAGGGACCCTTGGTCTCCCGCCTCAGCTGGAGAGGCGTCCCAATTGCCCTGACAAGCCTCGAGGAGAATCCCGAGTTTTCCCTCGCAACTAGGCAGGAGTCCTGACGTCGCTGAACAAACACGTGGGTGGAAGGGCCATCCCCGTCGTCACTCGAGAATATACCCCAGGTTCCCGCCGCAACTCGAGAAAAACCATGAGACTTCCCCCTCGCCTTGAGATGAGGCCCGATTCCCCTGCACTGCGTGCAGAGCAATTCCGTGTTGCACATCACACATGAAAGGAGCCTTGATTTCCTTGATGGCACTCCAGAGAAACCCCAAGAACACTGTTTCAAGGCTAGACGGATCCTGAGGTCACTGTAGCAACACGAAAGAGCTCCGTGGACCAAAAATCAACTCGAGATGAGGGGTTAGTCCCTGGTTTCGACTCCAGAGGAATACCACCTTACCACAAGCACCTCAAGAGGAGGCTTCTCTCAGCTCTAGGTATGTGAGAGGGACCCTGATTTTGCGGCTTCAAGTGGAATGGACACCGTGATGCCCTGACTCGAAATAAGGCCGGATATCCCTGCAGTGACTTGAATGCAGGCTCGTCTTGCATCTCCCAAGACGAAAGGATGTCTGAATCCCCTGTGGAGACCACAGAGAAAGACCTAGTTCCCCACCTCATCGCGACCGGAGGCCTCACATCCTTTGAAAACTCCAGAGGGACGCGGAGATCAGTGCCTCCAAAGGAGACGATGCCTGACTCCTCGTGAAACTTGATAGGAGTCCCAGGATTCCTGTGGCACGTGGAAAGGGACCCTTGGTCTCCCGCCTCAGCTGGAGAGGCGTCCCAATTTCCCTGCCAAGCCTCGAGGAGAATCCCGAGTTGTCCCTCGCAACTAGGCAGGAGTCCTGCCTTCGCTGAACAAACACGTGGGTGGAAGGGCCATCCCCGTCGTAACTCGAGAATATACCCCAGGTTCCCGCCGCAACTCGAGAAAAACCATGAGACTTCCCCCTCGCCGCGAGATGAGGCCCGATTCCCCTGCACTGCGTGCAGCGCAATTCCGTGTTGCACATCACATATGAAAGGAGCCTTGATTTCCTTGATGGCACTCCAGAGAAACCCCAAGAACACTGTTTCAAGGCTAGAGGGATCCTGAGGTCACTGTAGCAACACGAAAGAGCTCCGTGGCCCAAAAATCAACTTGAGATGAGAGGTTAGTCCATGGCTTCGACTCCAGAGGAATACCACCTTAACACAAGCACCTCAAGAGGAGGCTTCTCTCAGCTCTAGGTATGTGAGAGGGAACCTGAGTTTGCGGCCTCAAGTGGAATGGACACCGCGATGCCCTGACTCCAAATAAGGCCGGATATCCCTGCAGTGACTTGAATGCAAGCTCGTCTTTCATCTCCCAAGATGAAAGGATGTCTGAATCCCCTGTGGAGACCACAGAGAAAGATCTAGTTCCCCACCTCATCGCGACCGGAGGCCTCACATCCTTTGATAACTCCAGAGGTACGCGGAAATCAGTGCCTCCAAAGGAGACGATGTCTGACTTCTCGTGAAACTTGATAGGAGTCCCAGGATTCCTGTGGCACATGGAAAGGGACCCTTGGTCTCCCGCCTCAGCTGGAGAGGCGTCCCAATTGCCCTGCCAAGCCTCGAGGAGAATCCCGAGTTGTCCCTCGCAACTAGGCAGGAGTCCTGACGTCGCTGAACAAACACGTGGCTGGAAGGGCCATCCCCGTCGTAACTCGAGAATATACCCCAGGTCCCCGCCGAAACTCGAGAAAAACCATGAGACTTCCCCCTCGCCGCGAGATGAGGCCCGATTCCCCTGCACTGCGTGCAGAACAGTTCTGTGTCGCACATCACACATGAAAGGAGCCTTGATTTCCTTCATGGCACTCCAGAGAAACCCCAAGAACACTGTTTCAGGGCTAGAGGGATCCTGAGGTCACTGTAGCAACACGAAAGAGCTCCGTGGACCAAAAATCAACTCGAGATGAGGGGTTAGTCCCTGGATTCGACTCCAGAGGAATATCACCTTACCACAAGCACCTCAAGAGGAGGCTTCTCGCAGCTTTAGGTATGTGAGAGGGACCCTGAGTTTGCGGCCTCAAGTGGAATGGACACCGCGATGCCCTGACTCGAAATAAGGCCGGATATCCCTGCAGTGACTTGAATGCAGGCTCGTTTTGCATCTCCCAAGACGAAAGGATGTCTGAATCCCCTGTGCAGACCACAGAGAAAGACCTAGTTCCCCACCTCATCGCGACCGGAGGCCTCACATCCTTTGAAAACTCCAGAGGTACGCGGAGAACAGTGCCTCCAAAGGAGACGATGCCTGACTCCTCGTGAAACTTGATAGGAGCCCCAGGATTCCTGTGGCATGTGGAAAGGGACCCTTGGTCTCCCGCCTCAGCTGGAGAGGCGTCCAAATTGCCCTGCCAAGCCTCGGGGAGAATCCCGAGTTGTCCCTCGCAACTAGGCAGGAGTCCTGACGTCGCTGAACAAACACGTGGGTGGAGGGGCCATCCCTGTCTTAACTCGAGAATATACCCCAGGTTCCCGCCGCAACTCGAGAAAAACCATGAGACTTCCCCCTCGCCGCGAGATGAGGACCGATTCCCCGGCACTGCGTGCAGAGCAATTCCGTGTTGCACATCACACATGAAAGGAGCCTTGATTTCCTTGACGGCACTCCAGACAAACCCCAAGAACACTGTTTCAAGGCTAGAGGGATCCTGAGGTCACTGTAGCAACACGAAAGAGCTCCGTGGACCAAGAATCAACTCGAGATGAGAGGTTAGTCCCTGGCTTCGACTCCAGAGGAATACCACCTTACCACAAGCACCTCAAGAGGAGGCTTCTCTCAGCTCTAGCTATGTGAGAGGGACCCTGAGTTTGCGTCCTCAATTGGAATGGACACCGCGATGCCATGACTCGAAATAAGGCCGGATATCCCTGCAGTGACTTGAATGCAGGCTTGTCTTGCAGCTCCCAAGACAAAGGATGTCTGAATCCCCTGTGGAGACCACAGAGAAAGACCTAGTTCCCCACCTCATCGCGACCTGAGGGCTCACATCCTTTGAAAACTCCAGACGTACGCAGAGATCATTGCCTCCAAAGGAGACGATGCCTGACTCCTCGTGAAACTTGATAGGAGTCCCAGGATTCCTGTGGCACGTGGAAAGGGACACTTGGTCTCCCGCCTCAGCTGGAGAGGCGTCCAAATTGCCCTGCCAAGCCTCGAGGAGAATCCCGAGTTGTCCCTCGCAACTAGGCAGGAGTCCTGACATCGCTGAACAAACACGTGGGTGGAAGGGCCATCCCCGTTGTAACTCGAGAATATAACCCAGGTTCCCGCCGCAACTCGTGAAAAACCATGAGACTTCCCCCTCGCCGTGAGATGAGGCCCGAACCCCTGCACTGCATGCAGAGCAACTTCGTGTTGCACATCACACTTGAAAGGAGCCTTGATTTCCTTGATGGCACTCCAGAGAAACCCCAAGAACACTGTGTCAAGGCTAGAGGGATCCTGAGGTCACTGTAGCAACACGAAAGAGCTCCGTGGACCAAAAATCAACTCGAGATGAGAGGTTAGTCCCTGGCTTCGACTCCAGAGGAATACCACCTTACCACAAGCACCTCAAGAGGAGGCTTCTCTCAGCTCTAGGTATGTGAGAGGGACCCTGATTTTGCGGCCTCAAGTGGAATGGACACCGAGATGCCCTGACGTGAAATAAGGCCGGATATCCCTGCAGTGACTTGAATGCAGGCTCGTCTTGTATCTCCCAAGATGAAAGGATGTCTGAATCCCCTGTGGAGACCACAGAGAAAGACCTAGTTCCCCACCTCATCGCGACCGGAGGCCTCACATCCTTTGAAAATTCCAGAGGTACGCGGAGATCAGTGCCTCCAAAGGAGACGATGCCTGACTCCTCGTGAAACTTTATAGGAGTCCCAGGATTCCTGTGGCACGTGGAAAGGGACACTTGGTCTCCGGCCTCAGCTGGAGAGGCGTCCCAATTGCCCTGCCAAGCCTCGAGGAGAATCCCGAGTTGTCCCTCGCAACTAGGCAGGAGTCCTGACGTCGCTGACCAAACACGTGTGTGGAAGGGCCATCCCCGTCGTAACTCGAGAATATACCCCAGGTTCCCGCCGCAACTCGAGAAAAACCATGAGACTTCCCCCTCGCCGCGAGATGAGGCCCGATTCCCCTGCACTGCGTGCAGCGCAATTCCGTGTTGCACATCACATATGAAAGGAGCCTTGATTTCCTTGATGGCACTCCAGAGAAACCCCAAGAACACTGTTTCAAGGCTAGACGGATCCTGAGGTCACTGTAGCAACACGAAAGAGCTCCTTGGACCAAGAATCAACTCGAGATGAGAGGTTAGTCCCTGGCTTCGACTCCAGAGGAATACCACCTAACCACAAGCACCTCAAGAGGAGTCTTCTCTCAACTCTAGGTATGTCTGAGGGACCCTGATTTTGCGGCCTCAAGTGGAATGGACACTGCAATGCCCTGACTCGAAATAAGGCCGGATATCCCTGCAGTGACTTGAATGCAGGCTCGTCTTGCATCTCCCAAGACGAAAGGATGTCTGAATCCCCTGTGGAGACCACAGAGAAAGACCTAGTTCCCCACCTCATCACGACCGGAGGCCTCACATCCTTTGAAAACTCCAGAGGTACGCGGAGATCAGTGTCTCCAAAGGAGACGATGCCTGACTCCTCGTGAAACTTGATAGGAGTCCCAGGATTTCTGTGGCACGTGGAAAGGGACACTTGGTCTCCTGCCTCAGCTGGAGAGGCGTCCCAATTGCCCTGCCAAGCCTCGAGGAGAATCCCGAGTTGTCCCTCGCAACTAGGCAGGAGTCCTGACGTCGCTGAACAAACACGTGGGTGGAGGGGCCATCCCTGTCTTAACTCGAGAATATACCCCAGGTTCCCGCCGCAACTCGAGAAAAACCATGAGACTTCCCCCTCGCCGCGAGATGAGGACCGATTCCCCGGCACTGCGTGCAGAGCAATTCCGTGTTGCACATCACACATGAAAGGAGCCTTGATTTCCTTGACGGCACTCCAGACAAACCCCAAGAACACTGTTTCAAGGCTAGAGGGATCCTGAGGTCACTGTAGCAACACGAAAGAGCTCCGTGGACCAAGAATCAACTCGAGATGAGAGGTTAGTCCCTGGCTTCGACTCCAGAGGAATACCACCTTACCACAAGCACCTCAAGAGGAGGCTTCTCTCAGCTCTAGCTATGTGAGAGGGACCCTGAGTTTGCGTCCTCAATTGGAATGGACACCGCGATGCCATGACTCGAAATAAGGCCGGATATCCCTGCAGTGACTTGAATGCAGGCTTGTCTTGCAGCTCCCAAGACAAAGGATGTCTGAATCCCCTGTGGAGACCACAGAGAAAGACCTAGTTCCCCACCTCATCGCGACCTGAGGGCTCACATCCTTTGAAAACTCCAGACGTACGCAGAGATCATTGCCTCCAAAGGAGACGATGCCTGACTCCTCGTGAAACTTGATAGGAGTCCCAGGATTCCTGTGGCACGTGGAAAGGGACACTTGGTCTCCCGCCTCAGCTGGAGAGGCGTCCAAATTGCCCTGCCAAGCCTCGAGGAGAATCCCGAGTTGTCCCTCGCAACTAGGCAGGAGTCCTGACATCGCTGAACAAACACGTGGGTGGAAGGGCCATCCCCGTTGTAACTCGAGAATATAACCCAGGTTCCCGCCGCAACTCGTGAAAAACCATGAGACTTCCCCCTCGCCGTGAGATGAGGCCCGAACCCCTGCACTGCATGCAGAGCAACTTCGTGTTGCACATCACACTTGAAAGGAGCCTTGATTTCCTTGATGGCACTCCAGAGAAACCCCAAGAACACTGTGTCAAGGCTAGAGGGATCCTGAGGTCACTGTAGCAACACGAAAGAGCTCCGTGGACCAAAAATCAACTCGAGATGAGAGGTTAGTCCCTGGCTTCGACTCCAGAGAAATACCACCTTACCACAAGCACCTCAAGAGGAGGCTTCTCTCAGCTCTAGGTATGTGAGAGGGACCCTGATTTTGTGGCCTCAAGTGGAATGGACACCGAGATGCCCTGACGTGAAATAAGGCCGGATATCCCTGCAGTGACTTGAATGCAGGCTCGTCTTGTATCTCCCAAGATGAAAGGATGTCTGAATCCCCTGTGGAGACCACAGAGAAAGACCTAGTTCCCCACCTCATCGCGACCGGAGGCCTCACATCCTTTGAAAATTCCAGAGGTACGCGGAGATCAGTGCCTCCAAAGGAGACGATGCCTGACTCCTCGTGAAACTTTATAGGAGTCCCAGGATTCCTGTGGCACGTGGAAAGGGACACTTGGTCTCCGGCCTCAGCTGGAGAGGCGTCCCAATTGCCCTGCCAAGCCTCGAGGAGAATCCCGAGTTGTCCCTCGCAACTAGGCAGGAGTCCTGACGTCGCTGACCAAACACGTGGGTGGAAGGGCCATCCCCGTCGTAACTCGAGAATATACCCCAGGTTCCCGCCGCAACTCGAGAAAAACCATGAGACTTCCCCCTCGCCGCGAGATGAGGCCCGATTCCCCTGCACTGCGTGCAGCGCAATTCCGTGTTGCACATCACATATGAAAGGAGCCTTGATTTCCTGGATGGCACTCCAGAGAAACCCCAAGAACACTGTTTCAAGGCTAGAGGGATCCTAAGGTCACTGTAGCAACACGAAAGAGCTCCGTGGCCCAAAAATCAACTCGAGATGAGAGGTTAGTCCATGGCTTCGACTCCAGAGGAATACCACCTTAACACAAGCACCTCAAGAGGAGGCTTCTCTCAGCTCTAGGTATGTGAGAGGGAACCTGAGTTAACGGCCTCAAGTGGAATGGACACCGCGATGCCCTGACTCGAAATAAGGCCGGATATCCCTGCAGTGACTTGAATGCAGGCTCGTCTTGCATCTCCCAAGACGAAAGGATGTCTGAATCCCCTGTGGAGACCACAGAGAAAGACCTAGTTCCCCACCTCATCGCGACCGGAGGCCTCACATCCTTTGAAAACTCCAGAGGTACGCGGAGAACAGTGCCTCCAAAGGAGACGATGCCTGACTCCTCGTGAAACTTCATAGGAGTCCCAGGATTCCTGTGGCATGTGGAAAGGGACCCTTGGTCTCCCGCCTCAGCTGGAGAGGCGTCCCAATTGCCCTGACAAGCCTCGAGGAGAATCCCGAGTTTTCCCTCGCAACTAGGCAGGAGTCCTGACGTCGCTGAACAAACACGTGGGTGGAAGGGCCATCCCCGTCGTAACTCGAGAATATACCCCAGGTTCCCGCCGCAACTCGAGAAAAACCATGAGACTTCCCCCTCGCCGCGAGATGAGGCCCGATTCCCCTGCACTGCGTGCAGCGCAATTCCGTGTTGCACATCACATATGAAAGGAGCCTTGATTTCCTTGATGGCACTCCAGAGAAACCCCAAGAACACTGTTTCAAGGCTAGAGGGATCCTGAGGTCACTGTAGCAACACGAAAGAGCTCCGTGGCCCAAAAATCAACTTGAGATGAGAGGTTAGTCCATGGCTTCGACTCCAGAGGAATACCACCTTAACACAAGCACCTCAAGAGGAGGCTTCTCTCAGCTCTAGGTATGTGAGAGGGAACCTGAGTTTGCGGCCTCAAGTGGAATGGACACCGCGATGCCCTGACTCCAAATAAGGCCGGATATCCCTGCAGTGACTTGAATGCAAGCTCGTCTTTCATCTCCCAAGATGAAAGGATGTCTGAATCCCCTGTGGAGACCACAGAGAAAGATCTAGTTCCCCACCTCATCGCGACCGGAGGCCTCACATCCTTTGATAACTCCAGAGGTACGCGGAAATCAGTGCCTCCAAAGGAGACGATGTCTGACTTCTCGTGAAACTTGATAGGAGTCCCAGGATTCCTGTGGCACATGGAAAGGGACCCTTGGTCTCCCGCCTCAGCTGGAGAGGCGTCCCAATTGCCCTGCCAAGCCTCGAGGAGAATCCCGAGTTGTCCCTCGCAACTAGGCAGGAGTCCTGACGTCGCTGAACAAACACGTGGCTGGAAGGGCCATCCCCGTCGTAACTCGAGAATATACCCCAGGTCCCCGCCGAAACTCGAGAAAAACCATGAGACTTCCCCCTCGCCGCGAGATGAGGCCCGATTCCCCTGCACTGCGTGCAGAACAGTTCTGTGTCGCACATCACACATGAAAGGAGCCTTGATTTCCTTCATGGCACTCCAGAGAAACCCCAAGAACACTGTTTCAGGGCTAGAGGGATCCTGAGGTCACTGTAGCAACACGAAAGAGCTCCGTGGACCAAAAATCAACTCGAGATGAGGGGTTAGTCCCTGGATTCGACTCCAGAGGAATATCACCTTACCACAAGCACCTCAAGAGGAGGCTTCTCGCAGCTTTAGGTATGTGAGAGGGACCCTGAGTTTGCGGCCTCAAGTGGAATGGACACCGCGATGCCCTGACTCGAAATAAGGCCGGATATCCCTGCAGTGACTTGAATGCAGGCTCGTTTTGCATCTCCCAAGACGAAAGGATGTCTGAATCCCCTGTGCAGACCACAGAGAAAGACCTAGTTCCCCACCTCATCGCGACCGGAGGCCTCACATCCTTTGAAAACTCCAGAGGTACGCGGAGAACAGTGCCTCCAAAGGAGACGATGCCTGACTCCTCGTGAAACTTGATAGGAGCCCCAGGATTCCTGTGGCATGTGGAAAGGGACCCTTGGTCTCCCGCCTCAGCTGGAGAGGCGTCCAAATTGCCCTGCCAAGCCTCGGGGAGAATCCCGAGTTGTCCCTCGCAACTAGGCAGGAGTCCTGACGTCGCTGAACAAACACGTGGGTGGAGGGGCCATCCCTGTCTTAACTCGAGAATATACCCCAGGTTCCCGCCGCAACTCGAGAAAAACCATGAGACTTCCCCCTCGCCGCGAGATGAGGACCGATTCCCCGGCACTGCGTGCAGAGCAATTCCGTGTTGCACATCACACATGAAAGGAGCCTTGATTTCCTTGACGGCACTCCAGACAAACCCCAAGAACACTGTTTCAAGGCTAGAGGGATCCTGAGGTCACTGTAGCAACACGAAAGAGCTCCGTGGACCAAGAATCAACTCGAGATGAGAGGTTAGTCCCTGGCTTCGACTCCAGAGGAATACCACCTTACCACAAGCACCTCAAGAGGAGGCTTCTCTCAGCTCTAGCTATGTGAGAGGGACCCTGAGTTTGCGTCCTCAATTGGAATGGACACCGCGATGCCATGACTCGAAATAAGGCCGGATATCCCTGCAGTGACTTGAATGCAGGCTTGTCTTGCAGCTCCCAAGACAAAGGATGTCTGAATCCCCTGTGGAGACCACAGAGAAAGACCTAGTTCCCCACCTCATCGCGACCTGAGGGCTCACATCCTTTGAAAACTCCAGACGTACGCAGAGATCATTGCCTCCAAAGGAGACGATGCCTGACTCCTCGTGAAACTTGATAGGAGTCCCAGGATTCCTGTGGCACGTGGAAAGGGACACTTGGTCTCCCGCCTCAGCTGGAGAGGCGTCCAAATTGCCCTGCCAAGCCTCGAGGAGAATCCCGAGTTGTCCCTCGCAACTAGGCAGGAGTCCTGACATCGCTGAACAAACACGTGGGTGGAAGGGCCATCCCCGTTGTAACTCGAGAATATAACCCAGGTTCCCGCCGCAACTCGTGAAAAACCATGAGACTTCCCCCTCGCCGTGAGATGAGGCCCGAACCCCTGCACTGCATGCAGAGCAACTTCGTGTTGCACATCACACTTGAAAGGAGCCTTGATTTCCTTGATGGCACTCCAGAGAAACCCCAAGAACACTGTGTCAAGGCTAGAGGGATCCTGAGGTCACTGTAGCAACACGAAAGAGCTCCGTGGACCAAAAATCAACTCGAGATGAGAGGTTAGTCCCTGGCTTCGACTCCAGAGAAATACCACCTTACCACAAGCACCTCAAGAGGAGGCTTCTCTCAGCTCTAGGTATGTGAGAGGGACCCTGATTTTGCGGCCTCAAGTGGAATGGACACCGAGATGCCCTGACGTGAAATAAGGCCGGATATCCCTGCAGTGACTTGAATGCAGGCTCGTCTTGTATCTCCCAAGATGAAAGGATGTCTGAATCCCCTGTGGAGACCACAGAGAAAGACCTAGTTCCCCACCTCATCGCGACCGGAGGCCTCACATCCTTTGAAAATTCCAGAGGTACGCGGAGATCAGTGCCTCCAAAGGAGACGATGCCTGACTCCTCGTGAAACTTTATAGGAGTCCCAGGATTCCTGTGGCACGTGGAAAGGGACACTTGGTCTCCGGCCTCAGCTGGAGAGGCGTCCCAATTGCCCTGCCAAGCCTCGAGGAGAATCCCGAGTTGTCCCTCGCAACTAGGCAGGAGTCCTGACGTCGCTGACCAAACACGTGTGTGGAAGGGCCATCCCCGTCGTAACTCGAGAATATACCCCAGGTTCCCGCCGCAACTCGAGAAAAACCATGAGACTTCCCCCTCGCCGCGAGATGAGGCCCGATTCCCCTGCACTGCGTGCAGCGCAATTCCGTGTTGCACATCACATATGAAAGGAGCCTTGATTTCCTTGATGGCACTCCAGAGAAACCCCAAGAACACTGTTTCAAGGCTAGAGGGATCCTAAGGTCACTGTAGCAACACGAAAGAGCTCCGTGGCCCAAAAATCAACTCGAGATGAGAGGTTAGTCCATGGCTTCGACTCCAGAGGAATACCACCTTAACACAAGCACCTCAAGAGGAGGCTTCTCTCAGCTCTAGGTATGTGAGAGGGAACCTGAGTTAACGGCCTCAAGTGGAATGGACACCGTGATGCCCTGACTCGAAATAAGGCCGGATATCCCTGCAGTGACTTGAATGCAGGCTCGTCTTGCATCTCCCAAGACGAAAGGATGTCTGAATCCCCTGTGGAGACCACAGAGAAAGACCTAGTTCCCCACCTCATCGCGACCGGAGGCCTCACATCCTTTGAAAACTCCAGAGGTACGCGGAGAACAGTGCCTCCAAAGGAGACGATGCCTGACTCCTCGTGAAACTTCATAGGAGTCCCAGGATTCCTGTGGCATGTGGAAAGGGACCCTTGGTCTCCCGCCTCAGCTGGAGAGGCGTCCCAATTGCCCTGACAAGCCTCGAGGAGAATCCCGAGTTTTCCCTCGCAACTAGGCAGGAGTCCTGACGTCGCTGAACAAACACGTGGGTGGAAGGGCCATCCTCGTCGTAACTCGAGAATATACCCCAGGTTCCCGCCGCAACTCGAGAAAAACCATGAGACTTCCCCCTCGCCGTGAGATGAGGCCCGATTCCCCTGCACTGCGTGCAGAGCAATTCCGTGTTGCACATCACACATGAAAGGAGCCTTGATTTCCTTGATGGCACTCCAGAGAAACCCCAAGAACACTGTTTCAAGGCTAGACGGATCCTGAGGTCACTGTAGCAACACGAAAGAGCTCCGTGGACCAAAAATCAACTCGAGATGAGCGGTTAGTCCCTGGTTTCGACTCCAGAGGAATACCACCTTACCACAAGCACCTCAAGAGGAGGCTTCTCTCAGCTCTAGGTATGTGAGAGGGACCCTGATTTTGCGGCTTCAAGTGGAATGGACACCGTGATGCCCTGACTCGAAATAAGGCCGGATATCCCTGCAGTGACTTGAATGCAGGCTCGTCTTGCATCTCCCAAGATGAAAGGATGTCTGAATCCCCTGTGGAGACCACAGAGAAAGATCTAGTTCCCCACCTCATCGCGACCGGAGGCCTCACATCCTTTGATAACTCCAGAGGTACGCGGAAATCAGTGCCTCCAAAGGAGACGATGTCTGACTTCTCGTGAAACTTGATAGGAGTCCCAGGATTCCTGTGGCACATGGAAAGGGACCCTTGGTCTCCCGCCTCAGCTGGAGAGGCGTCCCAATTGCCCTGCCAAGCCTCGAGGAGAATCCCGAGTTGTCCCTCGCAACTAGGCAGGAGTCCTGACGTCGCTGAACAAACACGTGTCTGGAAGGGCCATCCCCGTCGTAACTCGAGAATATACCCCAGGTCCCCGCCGAAACTCGAGAAAAACCATGAGACTTCCCCCTCGCCGCGAGATGAGGCCCGATTCCCCTGCACTGCGTGCAGAACAGTTCTGTGTCGGACATCACACATGAAAGGAGCCTTGATTTCCTTCATGGCACTCCAGAGAAACCCCAAGAACACTGTTTCAGGGCTAGAGGGATCCTGAGGTCACTGTAGCAACACGAAAGAGCTCCGTGGACCAAAAATCAACTAGAGATGAGGGGTTAGTCCCTGGATTCGACTCCAGAGGAATATCACCTTACCACAAGCACCTCAAGAGGAGGCTTCTGGCAGCTTTAGGTATGTGAGAGGGACCCTGAGTTTGCGGCCTCAAGTGGAATGGACACCGCGATGCCCTGACTCGAAATAAGGCCGGATATCCCTGCAGTGACTTGAATGCAGGCTCGTTTTGCATCTCCCAAGACGAAAGGATGTCTGAATCCCCTGTGCAGACCACAGAGAAAGACCTAGTTCCCCACCTCATCGCGACCGGAGGCCTCACATCCTTTGAAAACTCCAGAGGTACGCGGAGATCAGTGCCTCCAAAGGAGACGATGCCTGACTCCTCGTGAAACTTGATAGGAGCCCCAGGATTCCTGTGGCATGTGGAAAGGGACCCTTGGTCTCCCGCCTCAGCTGGAGAGGCGTCCCAATTGCCATGCCAAGTCTCGAGGAGAATCCCGAGTTGTCCCTCGCAACTAGGCAGGAGTCCTGACGTGGCTAAACAAACATGTGGGTGGAAGGGCCATCCCCGTCGTAACTCGAGAATATACCCCAGGTTCCCGCCGCAACTCGAGAAAAACCATGAGACTTCCCCCTCGCCGCGAGATGAGGCCCGATTCCCCTGCACTGCGTGCAGAGTAATTCCGTGCTGCACATCACACATGAAAGGAGCCTTGATTTTCTTGATGGCACTCCAGAGAAACCCCAAGAACACTGTTTCAAGGCTAGAGGCATCCTGAGGTCACTGTAGCAACACGAAAGAGCTCCGTGGACCAAAAATCAACTCGAGATGAGAGGTTAGTCCCTGGATTCGACTGCAGAGGAATACCACCTTACCACAAGCACCTCAAGAGGAGGCTTCTCTCAGCTCTAGGTATGTGAGAGGGACCCTGAGTTTGCGGCCTCAAGTGGAATGGACACCGCGATGCCATGACTCGAAATAAGGCCGGATATCCCTGCAGTGACTTGAATGCAGACTCGTCTTGCATCTCCCAAGATGAAAGGATGTCTGAATGCCTGTGGAGACCACAGAGAAAGACCTATTTCCCCACCTCATCGCGACCGGATGCCTCACATCCTTTGATAACTCCAGAGGTACGCAGAGATCAGTGACTCCAAAGGAGACGATGCCTGACTCCTCGTGAAACTTGATAGGAGTCCCAGGATTCCTCTGGCACGTGGAAAGGGACCCTTGGTCTCCCGCCTCAGCTGGAGAGGCATCCCAATTGCCCTTCCAAGCTTGCAGGAGAATCCCGAGTTGTCCCTCGCAACTAGGCAGGAGTCCTGACGTCGCTGAACAAACACGTGGGTGGAAGGGCCATCCCCGTCGTAACTCGAGAATATACCCCAGGTTCCCGCCGCAACTCGAGAAAAGCCATGAGACTTCCCCCTCGCCGCGAGATGAGGCCCGATTCCCTTGCACTGCGTGCAGAGCAATTCCGTGTTGCACATCACACATGAAAGGAGCCTTGATTTCCTTGATGGCACTCCAGAGAAACCCCAAGAACACTGTTTCAAGGCTAGAGGGATCCTCAGGTCACTGTAGCAACACAAAAGAGCTCCGTGGGCCAAAAATCAACTCGAGATGAGAGGTTAGTCCCTGGCTTCGACTCCAGAAGAACACCACCTTACCACAAGTACCACAAGAGGAGGCTTCTCTCAGCTCTAGGTATGTGAGAGGCAACCTGAGTTAACGGCCTCAAGTGGAATGGACACCGCGATGCCCTGACTCGAAATAAGGCCGGATATCCCTGCAGTGACTTGAATGCAGGCTCGTCTTGCATCTCCCAAGACGAAAGGATGTCTGAATCCCCTGTGGAGACCACAGAGAAAGACCTAGTTCCCCACCTCATCACGACCGGAGGCCTCACATCCTTTGAAAACTCCAGAGGTACGCGGAGAACAGTGCCTCCAAAGGAGACGATGCCTGACTCCTCGTGAAACTTCATAGGAGTCCCAGGATTCCTGTGGCATGTGGAAAGGGACCCTTGGTCTCCCGCCTCAGCTGGAGAGGCGTCCCAATTGCCCTGACAAGCCTCGAGGAGAATCCCGAGTTGTCCCTCGCAACAAGGCAGGAGTCCTGACGTCGCTGAACAAACACGTGGTTGGAAGGGCCATCCCCGTCGTAACTCGAGAATATACCCCAGGTTCCCGCCGCAACTCGAGAAAAACCATGAGACTTCCCCCTCGCCGTGAGATGAGGCCCGATTCCCCTGAACTGCGTGCAGAGCAATTCCGTGTTGCACATCACACATGAAAGGAGCCTTGATTTCCTTGATGGCACTCCAGAGAAACCCCAAGAACACTGTTTCATGGCTAGACGGATCCTGAGGTCACTGTAGCAACACGAAAGAGCTCCGTGGACCAAAAATCAACTCGAGATGAGCGGTTAGTCCCTGGTTTCGACTCCAGAGGAATACCACCTTACCACAAGCACCTCAAGAGGAGGCTTCTCTCAGCTCTAGCTATGTGAGAGGGACCCTGATATTGCGGCTTCAAGTGGAATGGACACCGCGATGCCCTGACTCGAAATAAGGCCGGATATCCCTGCAGTGACTTGAATGCAGGCTCGTCTTGCATCTCCCAAGACGAAAGGATGTCTGAATCACCTGTGTAGACCACAGAGAAAGACCTAGTTCCCCATCTCATGGCGACCGGAGGCCTCACATCTTTTGAAAACTCCAGAGGTACGCGGAGATCAGTGCCTCCAAAGGAGACGATGCCTGACTCCTCGTGAAACTTGATAGGAGTCCCAGGATTCCTGTGGCATGTGGAAAGGGACCCTTGGTCTCCCGCCTCAGCTGGAGAGGCGTCCCAATTGCCATGCCAAGCCTCGAAGAGAATCCCGAGTTGTCCCTCGCAACTAGGCAGGAGTCTTGCCTTCGCTGAACAAACACGTGGGTGGAAGGGCCATCCCCGTCGTAACTCGAGAATATACCCCAGGTTCCCGCCGCAACTCGAGAAAAACCATGAGACTTCCCCCTCGCCGCGAGATGAGGCCCGATTCCCCTGCACTGCGTGCAGCGCAATTCCGTGTTGCACATCACATATGAAAGGAGCCTTGATTTCCTTCATGGCACTCCAGAGAAACCCCAAGAACACTGTTTCAAGGCTAGAGGGATCCTGAGGTCACTGTAGCAACACGAAAGAGCTCCGTGGCCCAAAAATCAACTCGAGATGAGAGGTTAGTCCATGGCTTCGACTCCAGAGGAATACCACCTTAACACAAGCACCTCAAGAGGAGGCTTCTCTCAGCTCTAGGTATGTGAGAGGGAACCTGAGTTTGCGGCCTCAAGTGGAATGGACACCGCGATGCCCTGACTCCAAATAAGGCCGGATATCCCTGCAGTGACTTGAATGCAAGCTCGTCTTGCATCTCCCAAGATGAAAGGATGTCTGAATCCCCTGTTGAGACCACAGAGAAAGACCTAGTTCCCCACCTCATCGCGACCGGAGGCCTCACATCCTTTGAAAACTCCAGAGGTACGCGGAGAACAGTGCCTCCAAAGGAGACGATGCCTGACTCCTCGTGAAACTTGCTAGGAGCCCCAGGATTCCTGTGGCATGTGGAAAGGGACCCTTGGTCTCCCGCCTCAGCTGGAGAGGCGTCCCAATTGCCCTGCCAAGCCTCGAAGAGAATCCCGAGTTGTCCCTCGCAACTAGGCAGGAGTCCTGACGTGGCTAAACAAACATGTGGGTGGAAGGGCCATCCCCGTCGTAACTCGAGAATATACCCCAGGTTCCCGCCGCAACTCGAGAAAAACCATGAGACTTCCCCCTCGCCGCGAGATGAGGCCCGATTCCCCTGCACTGCGTGCAGAGTAATTCCGTGTTGCACATCACACATGAAAGGAGCCTTGATTTTCTTGATGGCACTCCAGAGAAACCCCAAGAACACTGTTTCAAGGCTAGAGGCATCCTGAGGTCACTGTAGCAACACGAAAGAGCTCCGTGGACCAAAAATCAACTCGAGATGAGAGGTTAGTCCCTGGATTCGACTGCAGAGGAATACCACCTTACCACAAGCACCTCAAGAGGAGGCTTCTCTCAGCTCTAGGTATGTGAGAGGGACCCTGAGTTTGCGGCCTCAAGTGGAATGGACACCGCGATGCCATGACTCGAAATAAGGCCGGATATCCCTGCAGTGACTTGAATGCAGACTCGTCTTGCATCTCCCAAGATGAAAGGATGTCTGAATGCCTGTGGAGACCACAGAGAAAGACCTATTTCCCCACCTCATCGCGACCGGATGCCTCACATCCTTTGATAACTCCAGAGGTACGCAGAGATCAGTGACTCCAAAGGAGACGATGCCTGACTCCTCGTGAAACTTGATAGGAGTCCCAGGATTCCTCTGGCACGTGGAAAGGGACCCTTGGTCTCCCGCCTCAGCTGGAGAGGCATCCCAATTGCCCTTCCAAGCTTGCAGGAGAATCCCGAGTTGTCCCTCGCAACTAGGCAGAAGTCCTGACGTCGCTGAACAAACACGTGTGTGGAAGGGCCATCCCCGTCGTAACTCGAGAATATACCCCAGGTTCCCGCCGCAACTCGAGAAAAGCCATGAGACTTCCCCCTCGCCGCGAGATGAGGCCCGATTCCCTTGCACTGCGTGCAGAGCAATTCCGTGTTGCACATCACACATGAAAGGAGCCTTGATTTCCTTGATGGCACTCCAGAGAAACCCCAAGAACACTGTTTCAAGGCTAGAGGGATCCTCAGGTCACTGTAGCAACACAAAAGAGCTCCGTGGGCCAAAACTCAACTCGAGATGAGAGGTTAGTCCCTGGCTTCGACTCCAGAAGAACACCACCTTACCACAAGTACCACAAGAGGAGGCTTCTCTCAGCTCTAGGTATGTGAGAGGCAACCTGAGTTAACGGCCTCAAGTGGAATGGACACCGCGATGCCCTGACTCGAAATAAGGCCGGATATCCCTGCAGTGACTTGAATGCAGGCTCGTCTTGCATCTCCCAAGACGAAAGGATGTCTGAATCCCCTGTGGAGACCACAGAGAAAGACCTAGTTCCCCACCTCATCACGACCGGAGGCCTCACATCCTTTGAAAACTCCAGAGGTACGCGGAGAACAGTGCCTCCAAAGGAGACGATGCCTGACTCCTCGTGAAACTTCATAGGAGTCCCAGGATTCCTGTGGCATGTGGAAAGGGACCCTTGGTCTCCCGCCTCAGCTGGAGAGGCGTCCCAATTGCCCTGACAAGCCTCGAGGAGAATCCCGAGTTGTCCCTCGCAACAAGGCAGGAGTCCTGACGTCGCTGAAAAAACACGTGGTTGGAAGGGCCATCCCCGTCGTAACTCGAGAATATACCCCAGGTTCCCTCCGCAACTCGAGAAAAACCATGAGACTTCCCCCTCGCCGTGAGATGAGGCCCGATTCCCCTGCACTGCGTGCAGAGCAATTCCGTGTTGCACATCACACATGAAAGGAGCCTTGATTTCCTTGATGGCACTACAGAGAAACCCCAAGAACACTGTTTCATGGCTAGACGGATCCTGAGGTCACTGTAGCAACACGAAAGAGCTCCGTGGACCAAAAATCAACTCGAGATGAGCGGTTAGTCCCTGGTTTCGACTCCAGAGGAATACCACCTTACCACAAGCACCTCAAGAGGAGGCTTCTCTCAGCTCTAGGTATGTGAGAGGGACCCTGATATTGCGGCTTCAAGTGGAATGGACACCGCGATGCCCTGACTCGAAATAAGGCCGGATATCCCTGCAGTGACTTGAATGCAGGCTCGTCTTGCATCTCCCAAGACGAAAGGATGTCTGAATCACCTGTGTAGACCACAGAGAAAGACCTAGTTCCCCATCTCATGGCGACCGGAGGCCTCACATCTTTTGAAAACTCCAGAGGTACGCGGAGATCAGTGCCTCCAAAGGAGACGATGCCTGACTCCTCGTGAAACTTGATAGGAGTCCCAGGATTCCTGTGGCATGTGGAAAGGGACCCTTGGTCTCCCGCCTCAGCTGGAGAGGCGTCCCAATTGCCATGCCAAGCCTCGAGGAGAATCCCGAGTTGTCCCTCGCAACTAGGCAGGAGTCTTGCCTTCGCTGAACAAACACGTGGGTGGAAGGGCCATCCCCGTCGTAACTCGAGAATATACCCCAGGTTCCCGCCGCAACTCGAGAAAAACCATGAGACTTCCCCCTCGCCGCGAGATGAGGCCCGATTCCCCTGCACTGCGTGCAGCGCAATTCCGTGTTGCACATCACATATGAAAGGAGCCTTGATTTCCTTGATGGCACTCCAGAGAAACCCCAAGAACACTGTTTCAAGGCTAGAGGGATCCTGAGGTCACTGTAGCAACACGAAAGAGCTCCGTGGCCCAAAAATCAACTCGAGATGAGAGGTTAGTCCATGGCTTCGACTCCAGAGGAATACCACCTTAACACAAGCACCTCAAGAGGAGGCTTCTCTCAGCTCTAGGTATGTGAGAGGGAACCTGAGTTTGCGGCCTCAAGTGGAATGGACACCGCGATGCCCTGACTCCAAATAAGGCCGGATATCCCTGCAGTGACTTGAATGCAAGCTCGTCTTGCATCTCCCAAGATGAAAGGATGTCTGAATCCCCTGTTGAGACCACAGAGAAAGACCTAGTTCCCCACCTCATCGCGACCGGAGGCCTCACATCCTTTGAAAACTCCAGAGGTACGCGGAGATCAATGCCTCCAAAGGAGACGATGTCTGACTTCTCGTGAAACTTGATAGGAGTCCCAGGATTCCTGTGGCACATGGAAAGGGACCCTTGGTCTCCCGCCTCAGCTGGAGAGGCGTCCCAATTGCCCTGCCAAGCCTCGAGGAGAATCCCGAGTTGTCCCTCGAAACTAGGCAGGAGTCCTGACGTCGCTGAACAAACACGTGGCTGGAAGGGCCATCCCCGTCGTAACTCGAGAATATACCCCAGGTCCCCGCCGAAACTCGAGAAAAACCATGAGACTTCCCCCTCGCCGCGAGATGAGGCCCGATTCCCCTGCACTGCGTGCAGAACAGTTCTGTGTCGCACATCACACATGAAAGGAGCCTTGATTTCCTTGATGGCACTCCAGAGAAACCCCAAGAACACTGTTTCAAGGCTAGAGGGATCCTGAGGTCACTGTAGCAACACGAAAGAGCTCCGTGGACCAAAAATCAACTCGAGATGAGGGGTTAGTCCCTAACTTTGACTCCAGAGGAATAGCACCTTACCACAAGCACCTCAAGAGCAGGCTTCTCTCAGCTCTAGGTATGTGAGAGGGACCCTGAGTTTGCGGCCTCAAGTGGAATGGACACCGCGATGCCCTGACTCGAAATAAGGCCGGATATCCCTGCAGTGACTTGAATGCAGGCTCGTTTTGCATCTCCCAAGACGAAAGGATGTCTGAATCCCCTGTGCAGACCACAGAGAAAGACTTAATTCCCCACCTCATCGCGACCGGAGGCCTCACATCCTTTGAAACTCCAGAGGTACGCGGAGAACAGTGCCTCCAAAGGAGACGATGCCTGACTCCTCGTGAAACTTGATAGGAGCCCCAGGATTCCTGTGGCATGTGGAAAGGGACCCTTGGTCTCCCGCCTCAGCTGGAGAGGCGTCCCAATTGCCATGCCAAGTCTCGAGGAGAATCCCGAGTTGTCCCTCGCAACTAGGCAGGAGTCCTGACGTGGCTAAACAAACATGTGGGTGGAAGGGCCATCCCCGTCGTAACTCGAGAATATACCCCAGGTTCCCGCCGCAACTCGAGAAAAACCATGAGACTTCCCCCTCGCCGCGAGATGAGGCCCGATTCCCCTGCACTGCGTGCAGAGTAATTCCGTGCTGCACATCACACATGAAAGGAGCCTTGATTTCCTTCATGGCACTCCAGAGAAACCCCAAGAACACTGTTTCAAGGCTAGAGGCATCCTGAGGTCACTGTAGCAACACGAAAGAGCTCCGTGGACCAAAAATCAACTCGAGATGAGAGGTTAGTCCCTGGATTCGACTGCAGAGGAATACCACCTTACCACAAGCACCTCAAGAGGAGGCTTCTCTCAGCTCTAGGTATGTGAGAGGGACCCTGAGTTTGCGGCCTCAAGTGGAATGGACACCGCGATGCCATGACTCGAAATAAGGCCGGATATCCCTGCAGTGACTTGAATGCAGACTCGTCTTGCATCTCCCAAGATGAAAGGATGTCTGAATGCCTGTGGAGACCACAGAGAAAGACCTATTTCCCCACCTCATCGCGACCGGATGCCTCACATCCTTTGATAACTCCAGAGGTACGCAGAGATCAGTGACTCCAAAGTAGACGATGCCTGACTCCTCGTGAAACTTGATAGGAGTCCCAGGATTCCTCTGGCACGTGGAAAGGGACCGTTGGTCTCCCGCCTCAGCTGGAGAGGCATCCCAATTGCCCTTCCAAGCTTGCAGGAGAATCCCGAATTGTCCCTCGCAACTAGGCAGGAGTCCTGACGTCGCTGAACAAACACGTGTGTGGAAGGGCCATCCCCGTCGTAACTCGAGAATATACCCCAGGTTCCCGCCGCAACTCGAGAAAAGCCATGAGACTTCCCCCTCGCCGCGAGATGAGGCCCGATTCCCCTGCACTGCGTGCAGAGCAATTCCGTGTTGCACATCACACATGAAAGGAGCCTTGATTTCCTTGATGGCACTCCAGAGAAACCCCAAGAACACTGTTTCAAGGCTAGAGGGATCCTCAGGTCACTGTAGCAACACAAAAGAGCTCCGTGGGCCAAAAATCAACTCGAGATGAGAGGTTAGTCCCTGGCTTCGACTCCAGAAGAACACCACCTTACCACAAGTACCACAAGAGGAGGCTTCTCTCAGCTCTAGGTATGTGAGAGGCAACCTGAGTTAACGGCCTCAAGTGGAATGGACACCGCGATGCCCTGACTCGAAATAAGGCCGGATATCCCTGCAGTGACTTGAATGCAGGCTCGTCTTGCATCTCCCAATTCGAAAGGATGTCTGAATCCCCTGTGGAGACCACAGAGAAAGACCTAGTTCCCCACCTCATCACGACCGGAGGCCTCACATCCTTTGAAAACTCCAGAGGTACGCGGAGAACAGTGCCTCCAAAGGAGACGATGCCTGACTCCTCGTGAAACTTCATAGGAGTCCCAGGATTCCTGTGGCATGTGGAAAGGGACCCTTGGTCTCCCGCCTCAGCTGGAGAGGCGTCCCAATTGCCCTGACAAGCCTCGAGGAGAATCCCGAGTTGTCCCTCGCAACTAGGCAGGAGTCCTGACGTCGCTGAACAAACACGTGGTTGGAAGGGCCATCCCCGTCGTAACTCGAGAATATACCCCAGGTTCCCGCCGCAACTCGAGAAAAACCATGAGACTTCCCCCTCGCCGTGAGATGAGGTCCGATTCCCCTGCACTGCGTGCAGAGCAATTCCGTGTTGCACATCACACATGAAAGGAGCCTTGATTTCCTTGATGGCACTCCAGAGAAACCCCAAGAACACTGTTTCAAGGCTAGAGGGATCCTGAGGTCACTGTAGCAACACGAAAGAGCTCCGTGGCCCAAAAATCAACTCGAGATGAGAGGTTAGTCCATGGCTTCGACTCCAGAGGAATACCACCTTAACACAAGCACCTCAAGAGGAGGCTTCTCTCAGCTCTAGGTATGTGAGAGGGAACCTGAGTTTGCGGCCTCAAGTGGAATGGACACCGCGATGCCCTGACTCCAAATAAGGCCGGATATCCCTGCAGTGACTTGAATGCAAGCTCGTCTTGCATCTCCCAAGACGAAAGGATGTCTGAATCCCCTGTGCAGACCACAGAGAAAGACCTAGTTCCCCACCTCATCGCGACCGGAGGCCTCACATCCTTTGAAAACTCCAGAGGTACGCGGAGAACAGTGCCTCCAAAGGAGACGATGCCTGACTCCTCGTGAAACTTGATAGGAGCCCCAGGATTCCTGTGGCATGTGGAAAGGGACCCTTGGTCTCCCGCCTCAGCTGGAGAGGCGTCCGAATTGCCCTGCCAAGTCTCGAGGAGAATCCCGAGTTGTCCCTCGCAACTAGGCAGGAGTCCTGACGTGGCTACACAAACATGTGGGTGGAAGGGCCATCCCCGTCGTAACTCGAGAATATACCCCAGGTACCCGCCGCAACTCGAGAAAAACCATGAGACTTCCCCATCGCCGCGAGATGAGGCCCGATTCCCCTGCACTGCGTGCAGAGCAATTCCGTGCTGCACATCACACATGAAAGGAGCCTTGATTTCCTTGATGGCACTCCAGAGAAACCCCAAGAACACTGTTTCAAGGCTAGAGGCATCCTGAGGTCACTGTAGCAACACGAAAGAGCTCCGTGGACCAAAAATCAACTCCAGATGAGAGGTTAGTCCCTGGATTCGACTGCAGAGGAATACCACCTTACCACAAGCACCTCAAGAGGAGGCTTCTCTCAGCTCTAGGTATGTGAGAGAGACCCTGAGTTTGCGGCCTCAAGTGGAATGGACACCGCGATGCCATGACTCGAAATAAGGCCGGATATCCCTGCAGTGACTTGAATGCAGGCTCGGCTGGCATCTCCCAAGATGAAAGGATGTCTGAATGCCTGTGGAGACCACAGAGAAAGACCTATTTCCCCACCTCATCGCGACCGGAGGCCTCACATCCTTTGAAAACTCCAGAGGTACGCGGAGATCAGTGCCTTCAAAGGAGACGATGCCTGACTCCTCGTGAAACTTGATAGGAGTCCCAGGATTCCTCTGGCACGTGGATAGGGACCCTTGGTCTCCCGCCTCAGCTGGAGAGGCATCCCAATTGCCCTTCCAAGCTTGCAGGAGAATCCCGAGTTGTCCCTCGCAACTAGGCAGGAGTCCTGACGTCGCTGAACAAACACATGTGTGGAAGGGCCATCCCCGTCGTAACTCGAGAATATACCCCAGGTTCCCGCCGCAACTCGAGAAAAACCATGAGACTTCCCCCTTGCCGCGAGATCAGGCCCGATTTCGCTGCATTGTGTGCAGAGCAATTCCGTGTTGCACATCACACATGAAAGGAGCCTTGATTTGCTTGATGGCACTCCAGAGAAACCCCAAGAACACTGTTTCAAGGCTAGAGGGATCCTGAGGTCACTGTAGCAACACAACAGAGCTCCGTGGGCCAAAAATCAACTCGAGATGAGAGGTTAGTACCTGGCTTCGAATCCAGAATAAAACCACCTTACCACAAGTTCCTCAAGAGGAGGCTTCTTTCAGCTCTAGGTATGTGAGAGGGAACCTGAGTTAGCGGCATCAAGTGGAATGGAAACCGCGATGCCCTGACTCGAAATAAGGCCGGATATCCCTGCAGTGACTTGAATGCAGGATCGTCTTGCATTTCCCAAGGTGAAAGGCTGTCTGAATCCCCTGTGGAGACCACAGAGAAAGACCTAGTTCCCCACCTCATCGCGACCGGAGGCCTCACATCCTTTGATAACTCCAGAGGTACGCGGAGATCAGTGCCACCAAAGGAGACGATGCCTGACTCCTCCTGAAACTTGATAGGAGCCCCAGGATTCCTGTGGCACGTGGAAAGGGAACCTTGGTCTCCAGCCTCAGCTGGAGAGGCATCCCAATTGCCCTGAAAAGCCTCGAGGAGAATCCCGAGTTGTCCCTCGCAACTAGGCAGAAATCCTGACGTCGCTGAACAAACACGTGTGTGGAAGGGCCATCCCCGTCCTAACTCGAGAATATACCCCAGGTTCCCGCCGCAGCTCGAGAAAAACCATGAGACTTCCCCCTAGCCGCGAGCTGAGGCCCGATTCCCCGGCACTGCGTGCAGAGCAATTCCGTGTTGCACATCACACATGAAAGGAGCCTTGATTTCCTTGATGGCACTCCAGAGAAACCCCAAGAAAACTGTTTCCAGGCTAGAGGGATCCTGACGTCACTGTAGCAACACGAAAGAGCTCCGTGGACCAAAAATCAACTCGAGATGAGGGGTTAGTCCCTGGCTTCGACTCCAGGGGAATACCACCTTACCACAAGCACCTCAAGAGGAGGCTTCTCTCAGCTCTAGGTATGTGAGAGGGACCCTGAGTTTGCGGCCTCAAGTGGAATGGACACCGCGATGCCCTGCCTCGAAATAAGGCCGGATATCCCTGCAATGACTTGAATGCAGGCTCGTCTTGCATCTCCCAAGATGAAAGGATGTCTGAATCCCCTGTGGAGACCACAGAGAAAAACCTAGTTCCCCACCTCATCGCGACAGGAGGCCTCACATCCTTTGAAAACTCCAGAGGTAGGCAGAGATCCGTGCCTCCAAAGGAGACGATGCCTGACTCCTCGTGAAACTTGATATGAGTCCCAGGATTCTTGTGGCACGGGGAAAGGGACACTTGGTCTCCCGCCTCAGGTGGAGAGGCGTCCCAATTGCCCTGCCAAGCCTCGAGGAGAATCCCGAGTTGTCCCTCGAAACTAGGCTGGAGTCCTGACGAGGCTGAACAAACACGTGGTTGGAAGGGCCATCCCCGTCGTAACTCGAGAATGTACCCCACGTTCCCGCCGCAACTCGAGAAAAACCATGAGACTTCCCCCTCGCCGTGAGATGAGGCCCGATTCTCCTGCACTGCATGCAGAGCAATTCCGTGTTGCACATCACGAATGAAAGGAGCTTTGATTTCCCTGATGGCACTCCAGAGAAACCCCAAGAACACTATTTCAAGGCTAGAGGGATCCTGAGGTCACTGTAGCAACACGAAAGAGCTTCGTGGACCAAAAATCAACTCGAGATGAGAGGTTAGTCCCTGGCTTTGACTGCAGAGAACAACCACCTTACCACAAGCACCTCAAGACGAGGCTTCTCTCAGCTCTAGGTATGGGAGAGGGACCCTGAGTTTGCGGCCTCAAGTGGAATGGACACCGCAATGCCCTGCCTCGAAATAAGGCCGGATATCCCTGCAGTGACTTGAATGCAGGCTCGTCTTGCATCTCCCAAGACGAAAGGATGTCTGAATCCCCTGTGGAGACCACAGAGAAAGACCTAGTTCCCCACCTCATCGCAACCGGAGGCCTCATATCCTTTGAAAATTCCAGAGGTACGCGGAGATCAGTGCCTCCAAAGGAGACGATGCCTGACTCCTCGTGAAACTTGATAGGAGTCCCAGGATTCCTGTGGCACGTGGAAAGGGACCCTTGGTCTCCCGCCTCAGCTGGAGAGGCGTCCCAATTTCCCTGCCAAACCTCGAGGACAATCCCGAGTTTTCCATCGCAACTAGGCAGGAGTCCTGACGTCGCTGAACAAACACTTGTGTGGTAGGGCCATCCCCGTCGTAACTCGAGAATATACCCCAGGTTCCCGCCGCAACTCGAGAAAATCCATGAGACTTCCCCCTCGCCGCGAGATGAGGCCCGATTCCCCTGCACTGCGTGCAGAGCAATTCCGTGTTGCACATCACCCATGAAAGGAGCCTTGATTTCCTTGATGGCACTCCAGAGAAACCCCAAGAACACTGTTTCAAGGCTAGAGGCATCCTGAGGTCACTGTAGCAACAGGAAAGAGCTCCGTGGACCAAAATCAACTCGAGATGAGAGATTAGTCCCTGGCTTCGACTCCAGAGGAATACCACCTTACCACAAGCACCTCAAGAGGAGGCTTCTCTCAGCTCTAGCTATGTGAGAGGGACCCTGAGTTTGTGGCCTCAAGTGGAATGGAAACCGCAATGCCCTGACTCGAATTAAGGCCGGATACCCCTGCAGTGACTTGAATGCAGGCTCGTCTTGCATCTCCCAAGACGAAAGGATGTCTGAATCCCCTGTGAATACCACAGAGAAAAACCTAGTTCTCCACCTCATCGCGACCGGAGGCCTCACATCTTTTGAAAACTCCAGAGGTACGCGGAGATCAGTGCCTCCAAAGGAGACGATGCCTGACTCCTCGTGAAACTTGATAGGAGTCCCAGGATTCCTGTGGCACATGGAAAGGGACTCTTGGTCTCCCGCCTCAGGTGAAGAGGCGTCCCAATTGCCCTGCCAAGCCTCGAGGAGAATCCCGAGTTGTCCCTCGCAACTAGGCAGGAGTCCTGACGTCGCTGAACAAATACTTGTGTCGTAGGGCGATCCCCGTCGTAACTCGAGAATAATCCCCAGGTTCCCGCCGCAACTCGAGAAAATCCATGAGACTTCCCCATCGCCGCGAGATGAGGCCCGATTCCCCTGCACTGCGTGCAGAGCAATTCCGTGTTGCACATCACACATGAAAGGAGCCTTGATTTCCTTGATGGCACTCCAGAGAAACCCCAAGAACACTGTTTCAAGGCTAGAGGCATCCTGAGGTCACTGTAGCAACACGAAAGAGCTCCGTGGACCAAAATCAACTCGAGATGAGAGATTAGTCCCTGGCTTCGACTCCAGAGGAATACCACCTTACCACAAGCACCTCAAGAGGAGGCTTCTCTCAGCTCTAGGTATGTGAGAGTGACCCTGAGTTTGCGGCCACAAGTGGAATGGACACCGCGATGCCCTGACTCGAAATAAGGCCGGATATCCCTGCAGTGACTTGAATGCAGGCTCGTCTTGCATCTCCGAAGACGAAAGGTTGTCTGAATCCCCTGTGGAGACCACAGAGAAAGATCTAGTTCCCCACCTCATCGTGACCAGAGGCCTCACATCCTTTGAAAATTCCAGAGGTACGCGGAGATCAGTCCCTCCAAAGGAGACGATGCCTGACTCCTCGTGAAACTTGATAGGAGTCCCAGGATTCCTGTGGCACGTGGAAAGGGACCCTTGGTCTCCCGCCTCAGCTGGAGAGGCGTCCCAATTGCCCTGCCAAGCCTCGAGGAGAATCCCGAGTTGTCCCTCGCAACTAGGCAGGAGTCCTGACGTCGCTGAAGAAACACGTTTGTGGAAGGGCCATCCCCGTCGTAACTCGAGAATATACCCCAGGTTCCCGCCGCAACTCGAGAAAAACCATGAGACTTCCCCCTCGCCGCGAGATAAGGCCCGATTCCCCTGCACTGCATGCAGAGCAATTCCGTCTTGCAAATCACAATTGAAAGGAGCCTTGATTTCCTTGATGGCACTCCAGAGAAACCCCAAGAACACTGTTTCAAGGCTAGAGGGATCCTGAGGTCACTGTAGCAACACGAAAGAGCTCCGTGGACCAAGAAACAACTCGAGATGAGAGGTTAGCCCCTGGCTTCGACTCCAGAGGAATACCACCTTACCACAAGCACCTCAAGAGGACACTTCTCTCAGCTCTAGATATGTGAAAGGGACCCTGAGTTTGTGGCCTCAAGTGGAAAGGACACCGCGATGACCTGACTCGAAATAAGGCAGGATATCCCTGCAGTGACTTGAATGCAGGCTCGTTTTGAATCTCCCAAGACGAAAGGATGTCTGAATCCCCTGTGGAGACAACAGAGAAAGACCTAGTTCCCCACCTCATCGCGACCGGAGGCCTCACATGCTTTGAAAACTCCAGAGGTACGCGGAGATCAGTGCCTCCAAAGGAGACGATGCCTGACTCCTCGTGAAACTTTATAGGAGTCCCAGGATTCCTGTGGCACGTGGAAAGCGACCCTTGGTCTCCCGCCTCAGATGGAGAGGCGTCCCAATTGCCCTGTCAAGCCTCGAGGAGAATCCCGAGTTGTCCCTCGCAACTAGGCAGAAGTGATGACGTCGCTGAAGAAACACGTGGGTGGAAGGGCCATCCCCGTCATAACTCGAGAATATACCCCAGGTTACCGCCGCACCTCGAGAAATACCATGAGACTTCCCACTCGCCGTGAGATGAGGCCCGATTCCCCTGCGCTGCATGCAGAGCAATTCCGTGTTGCACATCAAACATGAAAGGAGCCTTGATTTCCTAGATGGCACTCCAGAGAAACCCCAAGAACACTGTGTCAAGGCTAGAGGGATCCTGAGGTCACTGTAGCAACACGAAAGAGCTCCGTGGACCAAAAATCAACTCGAGATGAGAGGTTAGTCCCTGGCTTCGACTCCAGAGGAATACCACCTTACCACAAGCACCTCAAGAGGAGGCTTCTCTCAGCTCTAGCTATGTGAGAGGGACCCTGAGTTTGCGGCCTCAAGTGGAATGGACACCGCGATGCCCTGACTCGAAATAAGGCCGGATATCCCTGCAGTGACTTGAATGCAGGCTCGTCTTGCATCTCCCAAGACGAAAGGATGTCTGAATCCCCTGTGGAGACCACAGAGAAAGACCTAGTTCCCCACCTCATCGCGACCGGAGGCCTCACATCCTTTGAAAATTCCAGAGGTACGCAGAGATCAGTGCCTCCAAAGGAGACGATGCCTGACTCCTCGTGAAACTTGATAGGAGTCCCAGGATTCCTGTGGCACGTGGAAAGGGACCCTTGGTCTCCCGCCTCAGCTGGAGAGGCGTCCCAATTGCCCTGCCAAGCCTCGAGGAGAATCCCGAGTTGTCCCTCGCAACTAGGCAGGAGTCCTGACGTCGCTGAAGAAACACGTGAGTGGAAGGGCCATCCCCGTCGTAATTCGAGAATATAACCCAGGTTCCAGCCGCAACTCGAGAAAAACCATGAGACTTCCCCCTCGCCGCGAGATGAGGCCCGATTCCCCTGCACTGCGTGCAGAGCAATTCCGAGTTGCACATCACACATGAAAGGAGCCTTGATTTCCTTGATGGCACTCCAGAGAAACCCCAAGAACACTGTTTCAAGGCTAGAGGGGTCCTGAGGTCACTGTAGCAACACGAAAGAGCTCCGTGGACCAAGAATCAACTCGAGATGAGAGGTTAGCCCCTGGCTTCGACTCCAGAGGAATACCACCTTACCACAAGCACCTCAAGAGGACGCTTCTCTCAGCTCTAGGTATGTGAGAGGGACCCTGAGTTTCTGGCCTCAAGTGGAAAGGACACCGCAATGCCCTGACTCGAAATAAGGCAGGATATCCCTGCAGTGACTTGAATGCAGGCTCGTTTTGAATCTCCCAAGAGGAAAGGATGTCTGAATCCCCTGTGGAGACAACAGAGAAAGACCTAGTTCCCCACCTCATCGCGACCGGAGGCCTCACATGCTTTGAAAACTCCAGAGGTACGCGGAGATCAGTGCCTCCAAAGGAGACGATGCCTGACTCCTCGTGAAACTTGATAGGAGTCCCAGGATTCCTGTGGCACGTGGAAAGGGACCCTTGGTCTCCCGCCTCAGCTGGAGAGGCGTCCCAATTTCCCTGCCAAACCTCGAGGACAATCCCGAGTTTTCCATCGCAACTAGGCAGGAGTCCTGACGTCGCTGAACAAACACTTGTGTGGTAGGGCCATCCCCGTCGTAACTCGAGAATATACCCCAGGTTCCCGCCGCAACTCGAGAAAATCCATGAGACTTCCCCCTCGCCGCGAGATGAGGCCCGATTCCCCTGCACTGCGTGCAGAGCAATTCCGTGTTGCACATCACACATGAAAGGAGCCTTGATTTCCTTGATGGCACTCCAGAGAAACCCCAAGAACACTGTTTCAAGGCTAGAGGCATCCTGAGGTCACTGTAGCAACAGGAAAGAGCTCCGTGGACCAAAATCAACTCGAGATGAGAGATTAGTCCCTGGCTTCGACTCCAGAGGAATACCACCTTACCACAAGCACCTCAAGAGGAGGCTTCTCTCAGCTCTAGCTATGTGAGAGGGACCCTGAGTTTGTGGTCTCAAGTGGAATGGAAACCGCAATGCCCTGACTCGAATTAAGGCCGGATACCCCTGCAGTGACTTGAATGCAGGCTCGTCTTGCATCTCCCAAGACGAAAGGATGTCTGAATCCCCTGTGAATACCACAGAGAAAAACCTAGTTCTCCACCTCATCGCGACCGGAGGCCTCACATCTTTTGAAAACTCCAGAGGTACGCGGAGATCAGTGCCTCCAAAGGAGACGATGCCTGACTCCTCGTGAAACTTGATAGGAGTCCCAGGATTCCTGTGGCACATGGAAAGGGACTCTTGGTCTCCCGCCTCAGGTGAAGAGGCGTCCCAATTGCCCTGCCAAGCCTCGAGGAGAATCCCGAGTTGTCCCTCGCAACTAGGCAGGAGTCCTGACGTCGCTGAACAAATACTTGTGTCGTAGGGCGATCCCCGTCGTAACTCGAGAATAATCCCCAGGTTCCCGCCGCAACTCGAGAAAATCCATGAGACTTCCCCCTCGCCGCGAGATGAGGCCCGATTCCCCTGCACTGCGTGCAGAGCAATTCCGTGTTGCACATCACACATGAAAGGAGCCTTGATTTCCTTGATGGCACTCCAGAGAAACCCCAAGAACACTGTTTCAAGGCTAGAGGCATCCTGAGGTCACTGTAGCAACACGAAAGAGCTCCGTGGACCAAAATCAACTCGAGATGAGAGATTAGTCCCTGGCTTCGACTCCAGAGGAATACCACCTTACCACAAGCACCTCAAGAGGAGGCTTCTCTCAGCTCTAGGTATGTGAGAGTGACCCTGAGTTTGCGGCCACAAGTGGAATGGACACCGCGATGCCCTGACTCGAAATAAGGCCGGATATCCCTGCAGTGACTTGAATGCAGGCTCGTCTTGCATCTCCGAAGACGAAAGGTTGTCTGAATCCCCTGTGGAGACCACAGAGAAAGATCTAGTTCCCCACCTCATCGTGACCAGAGGCCTCACATCCTTTGAAAATTCCAGAGGTACGCGGAGATCAGTCCCTCCAAAGGAGACGATGCCTGACTCCTCGTGAAACTTGATAGGAGTCCCAGGATTCCTGTGGCACGTGGAAAGGGACCCTTGGTCTCCCGCCTCAGCTGGAGAGGCGTCCCAATTGCCCTGCCAAGCCTCGAGGAGAATCCCGAGTTGTCCCTCGCAACTAGGCAGGAGTCCTGACGTCGCTGAAGAAACACGTTTGTGGAAGGGCCATCCCCGTCGTAACTCGAGAATATACCCCAGGTTCCCGCCGCAACTCGAGAAAAACCATGAGACTTCCCCCTCGCCGCGAGATAAGGCCCGATTCCCCTGCACTGCATGCAGAGCAATTCCGTCTTGCAAATCACAATTGAAAGGAGCCTTGATTTCCTTGATGGCACTCCAGAGAAACCCCAAGAACACTGTTTCAAGGCTAGAGGGATCCTGAGGTCACTGTAGCAACACGAAAGAGCTCCGTGGACCAAGAAACAACTCGAGATGAGAGGTTAGCCCCTGGCTTCGACTCCAGAGGAATACCACCTTACCACAAGCACCTCAAGAGGACACTTCTCTCAGCTCTAGATATGTGAGAGGGACCCTGAGTTTGTGGCCTCAAGTGGAAAGGACACCGCGATGACCTGACTCGAAATAAGGCAGGATATCCCTGCAGTGACTTGAATGCAGGCTCGTTTTGAATCTCCCAAGACGAAAGGATGTCTGAATCCCCTGTGGAGACAACAGAGAAAGACCTAGTTCCCCACCTCATCGCGACCGGAGGCCTCACATGCTTTGAAAACTCCAGAGGTACGCGGAGATCAGTGCCTCCAAAGGAGACGATGCCTGACTCCTCGTGAAACTTTATAGGAGTCCCAGGATTCCTGTGGCACGTGGAAAGCGACCCTTGGTCTCCCGCCTCAGATGGAGAGGCGTCCCAATTGCCCTGTCAAGCCTCGAGGAGAATCCCGAGTTGTCCCTCGCAACTAGGCAGAAGTGATGACGTCGCTGAAGAAACACGTGGGTGGAAGAGCCATCCCCGTCATAACTCGAGAATATACCCCAGGTTCCCGCCGCACCTCGAGAAATACCATGAGACTTCCCACTCGCCGTGAGATGAGGCCCGATTCCCCTGCGCTGCATGCAGAGCAATTCCGTGTTGCACATCAAACATGAAAGGAGCCTTGATTTCCTAGATGGCACTCCAGAGAAACCCCAAGCACACTGTGTCAAGGCTAGAGGGATCCTGAGGTCACTGTAGCAACACGAAAGAGCTCCGTGGACCAAAAATCAACTCGAGATGAGAGGTTAGTCCCTGGCTTCGACTCCAGAGGAATACCACCTTACCACAAGCACCTCAAGAGGAGGCTTCTCTCAGCTCTAGCTATGTGAGAGGGACCCTGAGTTTGCGGCCTCAAGTGGAATGGACACCGCGATGCCCTGACTCGAAATAAGGCCGGATATCCCTGCAGTGACTTGAATGCAGGCTCGTCTTGCATCTCCCAAGACGAAAGGATGTCTGAATCCCCTGTGGAGACCACAGAGAAAGACCTAGTTCCCCACCTCATCGCGACCGGAGGCCTCACATCCTTTGAAAATTCCAGAGGTACGCAGAGATCAGTGCCTCCAAAGGAGACGATGCCTGACTCCTCGTGAAACTTGATAGGAGTCCCAGGATTCCTGTGGCACGTGGAAAGGGACCCTTGGTCTCCCGCCTCAGCTGGAGAGGCGTCCCAATTGCCCTGCCAAGCCTCGAGGAGAATCCCGAGTTGTCCCTCGCAACTAGGCAGGAGTCCTGACGTCGCTGAAGAAACACGTGAGTGGAAGGGCCATCCCCGTCGTAATTCGAGAATATAACCCAGGTTCCAGCCGCAACTCGAGAAAAACCATGAGACTTCCCCCTCGCCGCGAGATGAGGCCCGATTCCCCTGCACTGCGTGCAGAGCAATTCCGAGTTGCACATCACACATGAAAGGAGCCTTGATTTCCTTGATGGCACTCCAGAGAAACCCCAAGAACACTGTTTCAAGGCTAGAGGGGTCCTGAGGTCACTGTAGCAACACGAAAGAGCTCCGTGGACCAAGAATCAACTCGAGATGAGAGGTTAGCCCCTGGCTTCGACTCCAGAGGAATACCACCTTACCACAAGCACCTCAAGAGGACGCTTCTCTCAGCTCTAGGTATGTGAGAGGGACCCTGAGTTTCTGGCCTCAAGTGGAAAGGACACCGCAATGCCCTGACTCGAAATAAGGCAGGATATCCCTGCAGTGACTTGAATGCAGGCTCGTTTTGAATCTCCCAAGAGGAAAGGATGTCTGAATCCCCTGTGGAGACAACAGAGAAAGACCTAGTTCCCCACCTCATCGCGACCGGAGGCCTCACATGCTTTGAAAACTCCAGAGGTAGGCGGAGATCAGTGCCTCCAAAGGAGACGATGCCTGACTCCTCGTGAAACTTGATAGGAGTCCCAGGATTCCTGTGGCACGTGGAAAGCGACCCTTGGTCTCCCGCCTCAGATGGAGAGGCGTCCCAATTGCCCTGCCAAGCCTCGAGGAGAATCCCGTGTTGTCCCTCGCAACTAGGCAGGAGTCCTGACGTCGCTGAACAAACACGTGGGTGGAAGGGCCATCCCCGTCGTAACTCGAGAATATACCCCAGGTTCTCGCCGCAACTCGAGAAAAACCATGAGTCTTCCCCCTCGCCGTGAGATGAGGCCCGATTCCGCTGCACTGCATGCAGAGCAATTCCGTTTTGCACATCAAACATGAAAGGAGCCTTGATTTCCTTCATGGCACTCCAGAGAAACCCCAAGAACACTGTTTCCAGGCTAGAGGGATCCTTAGGTCACTGTAGCAACACGAAAGAGCTCCGTGGACCAAAAATCAACTCTAGATGAGAGGGTAGTCCCTGGCTTCGACTCCAGAGGAATACCACCTTACCACAAGCACCTCAAGAGGAGGCTTCTCTCAGCTCTAGGTATGTGAGAGGGACCCTGAGTTTGCGGCCTCAAGTGGAATGGACACTGTGATGCCCTGACGCGAAATAAGGCCGGATATCCCTGCAGTGACTTGAATGCAGGCTCGTCTTGCATCTCCCAAGATGAAAGGATGTCTGAATCCCCTGTGGAGACCACAGAGAAAGACCTAGTTCCCCACCTCATCGCGAACGGAGGCCTCACATCCTTTGAAAATTCCAGAGGTATGCGGAGATCAGTGCCTCCAAAGGAGACGATGCCTGACTCCTCGTGAAACTTTATAGGAGTCCCAGGATTCCTGTGGCACATGGAAAGGGACCCTTGGTCTCCCGCCTCAGCTGGAGAGGCATCCCAATTGCCCTGCCAAGCCTCGAGGGGAATCCCGAGTTGTCCCTCGCAACTAGGCAGGAGTCCTGACGTTGCTGAACAAACACGTGTGTGGAAGGGCCATCCCTGTCGTAACTCGAGAATATACCCCAGGTTCCCGCCGCAACTCGAGAAAAACCATGAGACATCCCCCCTCGCCGCGAGATGAGGCCCGATTCCCATGCACTGCGTGCAGAGGAATTCCGTCTTGCACATCACACATGAAAGGAGCCTTGATTTCCTTGATGGCACTCCAGAGAAACACCAAGAACACTGTTTCAAGGCTAGAGGGATCCTGAGGTCACTGTAGCAACACGAAAGAGCTCCGTGGACCAAAAATCAACTCGAGATGAGAGGTTAGTCCCTGGCTTTGACTCCAGAGGAATACCACCTTACCACAAGCACCTCAAGAGGAGGCTTCTCTCAGCTCTAGCTATGTGAGAGGGACCCTGAGTTTGCGGCCTCAAGTGGAATGGACAACGCGATGCCCTGACTCCAAATAAGGGCGGATATCCCTGCAGTGACTTGAATGCAGGCTCGTCTTGCATCTCCCAAGATGAAAGGATGTCTGAATCCCCTGTGGAGACGACAGAGAAAGACCTAGTTCCCCACCTCATCGCGACCGGAGGCCTCACATCCTTTGAAAACTCCAGAGGTACGTGGAGATCAGTGCCTCCAAAGGAGACGATGCCTGATTCCTCGTGAAACTTTATAGGAGTCCCAGGATTCCTGTGGCACATGGAAAGGGACTCTTGGTCTCCCGCCTCAGCTGAAGAGGCGTCCCAATTGCCCTGCCAAGCCTCGAGGAGAATCCCGAGTTGTCCCTCGCAACTAGGCAGGAGTCCTGACGTCGCTGAAGAAACACATGTGTGGAAGGGCCATCCCAGTCGTAACTCGAGAATATATCCCAGGTTCCCGCCGCACCTCGAGAACAACCATGAGACTTCCCCCTCGCCGCGAGATGAGGCCCGATTCCCCTGAACTGCGTGCAGAGCAATTCCGTGTTGCACATCACACATGAAAGGAGCCTGAATTTCCTTGATGGCACTCCAGAGAAACCCCAAGAACACTGTTTCAAGGCTAAAGGGAACCTGAGGTCACTGTAGCAACACGAAAGAGCTGCGTTGACCAAAAATCAACTCGAGATGAGAGGTTAGTCCGTGGCTTCAACTCCAGAGGAATACCACCTTACCACAAGCACCTCAAGAGGAGGCTTCTCTCAGCTTTAGGTATGTCAGAGGGACCCTGAGTTTCCGGCCTCAAGTGGAATGGACACCATGATGCCCTGACTCGAAATAAGGCCGGATATCCCTGCAGTGACTTGAATGCAGCCTCGTCTTGCATCTCCCAAGACGAAAGGATGTCTGAATCCCCTGTGGAGACCACAGAGAAAGACCTAGTTCCCCACCTCATCGCGACCGGAGGCCTCACATCCTTTGAAAACTCCAGAGGGACGCGGAGATCAGTGCCTCCAAAGGAGACGATGCCTGACTCCTCGTGAAACTTGATAGGATTCCCAGGATTCCTGTTGCACGTGGAAAGGGACCCATGGTCTCCCGCCTCAGCTGGAGAGGCGTCCCAATTGCCCTGCCAAGCCTCGAGGAGAATCCCGAGTTGTCCCTCGCAACTAGGCAGGAGTCCTGACGTCGCTGAACAAACACGTGGTTGGAAGGGCCACCCCCGTCATAACTCGAGAATATACCCCAGGTTCCCGCCGCAACTCGAGAAAAACCATGAGACTTCCCCCTCGCCGCCAGATGAGGCCCGATTCCCCTGCACTGCATGCAGAGCAATTCCGTGTTACACATCACACATGAAAGGAGACTTGATTTCCTTCGTGGCACTCCAGGGAAACCCCAAGAACACTGTTTCAAGGCTAGAGGGATCCTGAGGTCACTGTAGCAACATGAAAGAGCTCCGTGGACCAAAAATCAACTCGAGATGAGAGGTTAGTCCCTGGCTTCGACTCCAGAGGAATACCACCTTACCACAAGCACCTCAAGAGGAGGCTTCTCTCAGCTCTAGGTATGTGAGAGGGACCCTGAGTTTGCGGCCTCAAGTGGAATGGACACCGCGATGCCCTGACTCGAAATAAGGCCGGATTTCCCTGCAGTCACTTGAATGCAGGCTCGTCTTGCATCTCCCAAGATGAAAGGATGTCTGAATCCCCTGTGGAGACCACAGAGAAAGACCTAGTTCCTCACCTCATGGCGACCGGAGGCCTCACATCCTTTGAAAACTCCAGAGGGACATGGAGATCAGTGCCTCCAAAGGAGACGATGCCTGACTCCTCGTGAAACTTTATAGGAGTCCCAGGATTCCTGTGGCACGTGGAAAGGGACCCTTGGTCTCCTGCCTCAGCTGAAGAGGCGCCCCAATTGCCCTGCCAAGCCTCGAGGAGAATCCCGAGTTGTCCCTCGCAACTAGGCAGGAGTCCTGACGTCGCTGAAGAAACACATGTGTGGAAGGGCCATCCCAGTCGTAACTCGAGAATATACCCCAGGTTCCCGCCGCACCTCGAGAACAACCATGAGACTTCCCCCTCGCCACGAGATGAGGCCCGATTCCCCTGCACTGCGTGCAGAGCAATTCCGTGTTGCACATCACACATGAAAGGAGCCTTGATTTCCTTGATGGCACTCCAGAGAAACCCCAAGAACACTGTTTCAAGGCTAAAGCGAACCTGAGGTCACTGTAGCAACACGAAAGAGCTGCGTTGACCAAAAATCAACTCGAGATGAGAGGTTAGTCCCTGGCTTCAACTCCAGAGGAATACCACCTTACCACAAGCACCTCAAGAGGAGGCTTCTCTCAGCTCTAGGTATGTGAGAGGGACCCTGAGTTTGCGGCCTCAAGTGGAATGGACACTGCGATGCCCTGACTCGAAATAAGGCCGGATATCCCTGCAGTGACTTGAATGCAGGCTCGTCTGGCATTTCCCAAGACGAAAGGATGTCTGAATCCCCTGTGGAGACCACAGAGAAAGACGTAGTTCCCCACCTCATCGCGACCGGAGGCCTCACATCCTTTGAAAACTCCAGAGGTACGTGGAGATCAGTGCCTCCAAAGGAGACGATGCCTGACTCCTCGTGAAACTTGATAGGAGTCCCAGGATTCCTGTGGCACGTGGAAAGGGACCCTTGGTCTCCCGCCTCAGCTGGAGAGGCGTCCCAATTGCCCTGCCAAGCCTCGAGGAGAATCCCGAGTTGTCCCTCGCAACTAGGCAGGAGTCCTGACGTCGCTGAACAAACACGTGTGTGGAAGGGCCACCCCCGTCATAACTCGAGAATATACCCCAGGTTCCCGCCGCAACTCGAGAAAAACCATGAGACTTCCCCCTCGCCGCGAGATGAGGCCCGATTCCCCTGCACTGCGTGCAGAGCAATAGCGTGTTGCACATCACACATGAAAGGAGCCTTGATTTCCTTGATGGCACTCCAGAGAAACCCCATGAACACTCTTTCAAGGCTAGAGGGATCCTGAGGTCACTGTAGCAACACGAAAGAGCTCCGTGGACCAAGAATCAACTCGAGATGAGAGGTTAGTCCCTGGCTTCGACTCCAGAGGAATACCACCTTACCACAATCACCTCAAGAGGAGGCTTCTCTCAGCTCTAGGTATGTGAGAGGGACCCTGAGTTTGCGGCCTCAAGTGGAATGGACACCGCGATGCCCTGACTCGAAATAAGGCCGGATATCCCTGCAGTCACTTGAATGCAGGCTCGGCTGGCATCTCCCAAGACGAAAGGATGTCTGAATCCCCTGTGGAGACCACAGAGAAAGACCTAGTTCCCCACCTCATCGCGACCGGAGGCCTCACATCCTTTGAAAACTCCAGAGGTACGCGGAGATCAGTGCCTCCAAAGGAGACGATGCCTGACTCCTCCTGAAACTTGATAGGAGTCCCAGGATTCCTGTGGCACGTGGAAAGGGACGCTTGGTCTACCGCCTCAGCTGGAGAGGCGTCCCAATTGCCCTGCCAAGCCTCGAGGAGAATCCCGAGTTGTCCCTCGCAACTAGGCAGGAGTCCTGACGTCGCTGAAGAAACACGTGTTTGGAAGGGCCATCCCTGTCATAACTCGAGAATATACCCCAGGTTTCCGCCGCACCTCGAGAAAAACCATGAGACTTCCCCCCTCTCCGCGAGATGAGGCCCGATTCCCCTGCACTGCGTGCAGAGCAATTCCTTCTTGCACATCACACATGAAAGGAGCCTTGATTTTCTTGATGGCACTCCAGAGAAACCCCAAGAACACTGTTTCAAGGCTAGAGGGATCCTGAGGTCACTGTAGCAACACGAAAGAGCTCCGTGGACCAAAAATCAACTCGAGATGAGAGGTTAGTCCCTGGCTTCGACTCCAGAGGAATACCACCTTACCACAAGCACCTCAAGAGGAGGCTTCTCTCAGCTCTAGGTATGTTTGAGGGACCCTGATTTTGCGGCCTCAAGTGGAATGGATACTGCGATGCCCTGACGCGAAATAAGGCCGGATATCCCTGCAGTGACTTGAATGCAGGCTCGTCTTGCATCTCCCAAGAAGAAAGGATGTCTGAATCCCCAGTGGAGACCACAGAGAAAGACCTAGTTCCCCACCTCATCGCGACCGGAGGCCTCACATCCTTTGAAAACTCCAGAGGTACGCGGAGATCAGTGCCTCCAAAGGAGACGATGCCTGACTCCTCGTGAAACTTGATAGGAGTCCCAGGATTCCTGTGGCACGTGGAAAGGGACCCTTGGTCTCCCGCCTCAGCTGGAGAGGCGTCCCAATTGCCCTGCCAAGCCTCGAGGAGAATCCCGAGTTGTCCCTCGCAACTAGGCAGGAGTACTCACGTCGCTGAACAAACACGTGGTTGGAGGGGCCATCCCCGTCTTAACTCGAGAATATACCCCAGGTTCCCGCCGCAACTCGAGAAAAACCATGAGACTTCCCCCTCGCCGCGAGATAAGGACCGATTCCCCTGCACTGCGTGCAGAGCAATTCCGTGTTGCACATCACACATGAAAGGAGCCTTGATTTCCTTGATGGCACTCCAGACAAACCCCAAGAACACTGTTTCAAGGCTAGAGGGATCCTGCGGTCACTGTAGCAACACGAAAGAGCTCCGTGGACCAAGAATCAACTTGAGATGAGAGGTTAGTCCCTGGCTTCGACTGCAGAGGAATACCACCTTACCACAAGCACCTCAAGAGGAGGCTTCTCTCAGCTCTAGGTATGTGAAAGGGACCCTGATTTTGCGGCCTCAAGTGGAATGGACACCGCGATGCCCTGACGTGAAATAAGGCCGGATATCCCTGCAGTGACTTGAATGCAGGCTCGTCTTGCATCTCCCAAGATGAAAGGATGTCTGAATCCCCTGTGGAGACCACAGAGAAAGACCTAGTTCCCCACCTCATGGCGACCGGAGGCCTCACATCCTTTGAAAACTCCAGAGGTACGCGGAGATCACTGCCTCCAAAGGAGACGATGCCTGACTCCTCGTGAAACTTGATAGGAGTCCCAGAATTCCTGTGGCACGTGGAAAGGGACACTTGGTCTCCCGCCTCAGCTGGAGAGGCGTCCCAATTGCCCTCCCAAGCCTCAAGGAGTATCCCGAGTTGTCCCTCGGAACTAGGCAGGAGTCCTGACGTCGCTGAAGAAACACGTGTGTGGAAGGGCCATCCCAGTCGTAACTCGAGAATATACCCCAGGTTCCCGCCGCAACTCGAGAAAAACCATGAGACTTCCCCCTCGCCGCGAGATGAGGACCGATTCCCCTGCACTGCGTGCAGAGCAATTCCTTGTTGCACATCACACATGAAAGGAGCCTTGATTTCCTTGGTGGCACTCCAGAGAAACCCCAAGAACACTGTTTCAAGGCTAGAGGGATCCTGAGGTCACTGTAGCAACACGAAAGAGCTCCTTGGACCAAGAATCAACTCGAGATGAGAGGTTAGTCCCTGGCTTCGACTCTAGAGGAATACCACCTAACCACAAGCACCTCAAGAGGAGTCTTCTCTCAACTCTAGGTATGTCTGAGGGACCCTGATTTTGCGGCCTCAAGTGGAATGGACACTGCGATGCCCTGACGCGAAATAAGGACGGATATCCCTGCAGTGACTTGAATGCAGGCTCGTCTTGCATCTCCCAAGACGAAAGGATGTCTGAATCCCCTGTGGATACCACAGAGAAAGACCTAGTTCCCCACCTCATCGCGACCGGAGGTCTCACGTCCTTTGAAAACTCCAGAGGTACGCGGAGATCAGTGCCTCCAAAGGAGACGATGCCTGACTCCTCGTGAAACTTGATAGGAGTCCCAGGATTTCTGTGGCACGTGGAAAGGGACACTTGGTCTCCTGCCTCAGCTGGAGAGGCGTCCCAATTGCCCTGCCAAGCCTCGAGGAGAATCCCGAGTTGTCCCTCGCAACTAGGCAGTAGTCCTGACGTCGCTGAACAAACACGTGGGTGGAGGGGCCATCCGCGTCTTAACTCGAGAATATACCTCAGGTTCCCGCCACAACTCGAGAAAAACCATGAGACTTCCCCCTCGCCGCGAGATGAGGACCGATTCCCCGGCACTGCGTGCAGAGCAATTCCGTGTTGCACATCACACATGAAAGGAGCCTTGATTTCCTTGACGGCACTCCAGACAAACCCCAAGAACACTGTGTCAAGGCTAGAGGGATCCTGAGGTCACTGTAGCAACACGAAAGAGCTCCGTGGCCCAAAAATCAACTCGAGATGAGAGGTTAGTCCATGGCTTCGACTCCAGAGGAATACCACCTTAACACAAGCACCTCAAGAGGAGGCTTCTCTCAGCTCTAGGTATGTGAGAGGGAACCTGAGTTTGCGGCCTCAAGTGGAATGGACACCGCGATGCCCTGACTCCAAATAAGGCCGGATATCCCTGCAGTGACTTGAATGCAAGCTCGTCTTGCATCTCCCAAGATGAAAGGATGTCTGAATCCCCTGTGGAGACCACAGAGAAAGATCTAGTTCCCCACCTCATCGCGACCGGAGGCCTCACATCCTTTGAAAACTCCAGAGGTACGCGGAAATCAGTGCCTCCAAAGGAGACGATGTCTGACTTCTCGTGAAACTTGATAGGAGTCCCAGGATTCCTGTGGCACATGGAAAGGGACCCTTGGTCTCCAGCCTCAGCTGGAGAGGCGTCCCAATTGCCCTGCCAAGCCTCGAGGAGAATCCCGAGTTGTCCCTCGCAACTAGGCAGGAGTCCTGACGTCGCTGAACAAACACGTGGCTGGAAGGGCCATCCCCGTCGTAACTCGAGAATATATGCCAGGTCCCCGCCGAAACTCGAGAAAAACCATGAGACTTCCCCCTCGCCGCGAGATGAGGCCCGATTCCCCTGCACTGCGTGCAGAACAGTTCTGTGTCGCACATCACACATGAAAGGAGCCTTGATTTCCTTCATGGCACTCCAGAGAAACCCCAAGAACACTGTTTCAAGGCTAGAGGGATCCTGAGGTCACTGTAGCAACACGAATGAGCTCCGTGGACCAAAAATCAACTCGAGATGAGGGGTTAGTCCCTCGCTTCGACTCCAGAGGAATAGCACCTTACCACAAGCACCTCAAGAGCAGGCTTCTCTCAGCTCTAGGTATGTGAGAGGGACCCTGAGTTTGCGGGCTCAAGTGGAATGGACACCGCGATGCCCTGACTCGAAATAAGGCCGGATATCCCTGCAGTGACTTGAATGCAGGCTCGTCTTGCATCTCCCAAGACGAAAGGATGTCTGAATCCCCTGTGGAGACCACAGAGAAAGACCTAGTTCCCCACCTCATCACGACCGGAGGCCTCACATCCTTTGAAAACTCCAGAGGTACGCGGACATCAGTGCCTCCAAAGGAGACGATGCCTGACTCCTCGTGAAACTTCATAGGAGTCCCAGGATTCCTGTGGCACGTGGAAAGGGACCCTTGGTCTCCCGCCTCAGCTGGAGAGGCTTCCCAATTGCCCTGACAAGCCTCGAGGAGAATCCCGAGTTGTCCCTCGCAACTAGGCAGGAGTCCTGACGTCGCTGAACAAACACGTGGGTGGAAGGGCCATCCCCGTCGTAACTCGAGAATATACCCCAGGTTCCCGCCGCAACTCGAGAAAAACCATGAGACTTCCCCCTCGCCGTGAGATGAGGCCCGATTCCCCTGCACTGCGTGCAGAGCAATTCCGTGTTGCACATCACACATGAAAGGAGCCTTGATTTCCTTGATGGCACTCCAGAGAAACCCCAAGAACACTGTTTAATGGCTAGACGGATCCTGAGGTCACTGTAGCAACACGAAAGAGCTCCGTGGACCAAAAATCAACTCGAGATGAGCGGTTAGTCCCTGGTTTCGACTCCAGAGGAATACCACCTTACCACAAGCACCTCAAGAGGAGGCTTCTCTCAGCTCTAGGTATGTGAGAGGGACCCTGATATTGCGTCTTCAAGTGGAATGGACACCGCGATGCCCTGACTCGAAATAAGGCCGGATATCCCTGCAGTGACTTGAATGCAGGCTCGGCTGGCATCTCCCAAGACGAAAGGCTGTCTGAATGCCTGTGGAGACCACAGAGAAAGACCTATTTCCCCACCTCATTGCGACCGGATGCCTCACATCCTTTGATAACTCCAGAGGTACGAAGAGATCAGTGATTCCAAAGGAGACGATGCCTGACTCCTGGTGAAACTTGATAGGAGTCCCAGGATTCCTCTGGCACGTGGATAGGGACCCTTGGTCTCCCGCCTCAGCTGGAGAGGCATCCCAATTGCCCTTCCAAGCTTGCAGGAGAATCCCGAGTTGTCCCTCGCAACTAGGCAGGAGTTCTGACGTCGCTGAACAAACACGTGTGTGGAAGGGCCATCTCCGTTGTAACTCGAGAATATACCCCAGGTTCCCGCCGCAACTCGAGAAAAACCATGAGACTTCCCCCTCGCCGCGAGATCAGGCCCGATTTCGCTGCATTGTGTGCAGAGCAATTCCGTGTTGTACATCACACATGAAAGGAGCCTTGATTTGCTTGATGGCACTCCAGAGAAACCCCAAGAACACTGTTTCAAGGCTAGAGGGATCCTGAGGTCACTGTAGCAACACAAAAGAGCTCCGTGGGCCAAAAATCAACTCAGGATGAGAGGTTAGTCCCTGGCTTCGAATCCAGAATAAAACCACCTTACCACAAGTTCCTCAAGAGGAGGCTTCTTTCAGCTCTAGGTATGTGAGAGGGAACCTGAGTTAGCGGCATCAAGTGGAATGGAAACCGCGATGCACTGACTCGAAATAAGGCCGGATATCCCTGCAGTGACTTGAATGCAGGATCGTCTTGCATTTCCCAAGGTGAAAGGCTGTCTGAATCCCCTGTGGAGACCACAGAGAAAGACCTAGTTCCCCACCTCATCGCGACCGGAGGCCTCACATCCTTTGATAACTCCAGAGGTACGCGGAGATCAGTGCCACCAAAGGAGACGATGCCTGACTCCTCCTGAAACTTGATAGGAGCCCCAGGATTCCTGTGGCACGTGGAAAGGGAACCTTGGTCTCCAGCCTCAGCTGGAGAGGCATCCCAATTGCCCTGAAAAGCCTCGAGGAGAATCCCGAGTTGTCCCTCGCAACTAGGCAGAAATCCTGACGTCGCTGAACAAACACGTGTATGGAAGGGCCATCCCCGTCCTAACTCGAGAATATACCCCGGGTTCCCGCCGCAACTCGAGAAAAACCATGAGACTTCCCCCTAGCCGCGAGCTGAGGCCCGATTCCCCTGCACTGCGTGCAGAGCAATTCCGTGTTGCACATCACACATGAAAGGAGCCTTGATTTCCTTGATGGCACTCCAGAGAAACCCCAAGAACACTGTTTCAAGGCTAGAGGGATCCTGAGGTCACTGTAGCAACACGAAAGAGCTCCGTGGACCAAAAATCAACTCGAGATGAGAGGTTAGTCCCTGGCTTCGACTGCAGAGGAATACCACCTTACCACAAGCACCTCAAGAGGAGGCTTCTCTCAGCTCTAGGTATGGGAAAGGGACCCTAAGTTTGCGGCCTCAAGTGGAATGGACACCGCAATGCCCTGACTCGAAATAAGGCCAGATATCCCTGCAGTGACTTGAATGCCAGCTCGTCTTGCATCTCCCAAGATGAAAGGATGTCTGAACCCCCTGTGGAGACCACAGAGAAAGACCTAGTTCCCCACCTCATCACGACCGGAGGCCTCAAATCCTTTGAAAACTCCAGAGGTACGCGGAGATCAGTGCCTCCAAAAGGGACGATGCCTGACTCCTCGTGAATCTTGATAGGAGTCCCAGGATTCCTGTGGCACGTGGAAAGGGACCCTTGGTCTCCCACCTCAGCTGGAGAGGCGTCCCAATTGCACTGCCAAGCCTCGAGGAGAATCCCGAGTTGTCCCTCGCAATTAGGCAGGAGTCCTGACGTCGCTGAACAAACACGTGGGTGGAAGGGCCATCCCCGTCCTAACTCGAGAATATACCCCAGGTTCCCACCACAACTCGAGATAAACCATGAGACTTCCCCCTCACCGGAAAATGAGGCCCGATTCCCCTGCACTGCGTGCAGAGCAATTCCGTGTTGCACATCACACATAAAAGGAGCCTTGATTTCCTTGATGGCACTCCAGAGAAACCCGAAGAACACTGTTTCAAGGCTAGAGGGATCCTGAGGTCACTGTAGCAACACGAAAGAGCTCCGTGGACCAAAAATCAACTCGAGATGAGAGGTTAGTCCCTGGCTTCGACTGCAGAGGAATACCACCTTACCACAAGCACCTCAAGAGGAGGCTTCTCTCAGCTCTAGGTATGGGAAAGGGACCCTAAGTTTGCGGCCTCAAGTGGAATGGACACCGAGATGCCCTGACTCGAAATAAGGCCAGATATCCCTGCAGTGACTTGAATGCCAGCTCGTCTTGCATCTCCCAAGATGAAAGGATGTCTGAACCCCCTGTGGAGACCACAGAGAAAGACCTAGTTCCCCACCTCATCACGACCGGAGGCCTCAAATCCTTTGAAAACTCCAGAGGTACGCGGAGATCAGTGCCTCCAAAAGGGACGATGCCTGACTCCTCGTGAATCTTGATAGGAGTCCCAGGATTCCTGTGGCACGTGGAAAGGGACCCTTGGTCTCCCACCTCAGCTGGAGAGGCGTCCCAATTGCACTGCCAAGCCTCGAGGAGAATCCCGAGTTGTCCCTCGCAATTAGGCAGGAGTCCTGACGTCGCTGAACAAACACGTGGGTGGAAGGGCCATCCCCGTCCTAACTCGAGAATATACCCCAGGTTCCCACCACAACTCGAGATAAACCATGAGACTTCCCCCTCACCGGAAAATGAGGCCCGATTCCCCTGCACTGCGTGCAGAGCAATTCCGTGTTGCACATCACACATAAAAGGAGCCTTGATTTCCTTGATGGCACTCCAGAGAAACCCGAAGAACACTGTTTCAAGGCTAGAGGGATCCTGAGGTCACTGTAGCAACACGAAAGAGCTCCGTGGACCAAAAATCAACTCGAGATGAGAGTTTAGTCCCTGGCTTCGACTCCAGAGGAATAACACCTTACCACAAGCACCTCAAGAGGAGGCTTATCTCAGCTCTAGCTATGTGAGAGGGACCCTGAATTTGCAGCCTCAAGTGGAATGGACACCGCGATGCCCTGACTCGAAATAAGGCCGGATATCCCTGCAGTGACTTGAATGCAGGCTCGTCTTGCATCTCCCAAGACGAAAGGATGTCTGAATCCCCTGTGGAGACCACAGAGAAAGACCTAGTTCCCCACCTCATCGCGACCGGAGGCCTCACATCCTTTGAAAACTCCAGAGGTACGCGGAGATCAGTGCCTCCAAAGGAGACGATGCCTGACTCCTCGTGAAACTTCTTAGGAGTCCCAGGATTCCTGTGGCACGTGGAAAGGGACCCTTGGTCTCCCGCCTCAGCTGGAGAGGCGTCCCAATTTCCCTGCCAAGCCTCGAGGAGAATCCCGAGTTGTCCCTCGCAACTAGGCAGAAGTGGTGACGTCGCTGAAGAAACACGTGAGTGGAAGGGCCATCCCCGTCATAACTCGAGAATATACCCCAGGTTCCCGCCGCAACTCGAGAAATACCATGAGACTTCCCACTCGCCGTGAGATGAGGCCCGATTCCCCTGCGCTGCATGCAGAGCAATTCCGTGTTGCACATCAAACATGAAAGGAGCCTTGATTTCCTAGATGGCACTCCAGAGAATCCCCAAGAACACTGTGTCAAGGCTAGAGGGATCCTGAGGTCACTGTAGCAACACGAAAGAGCTCCGTGGACCAAAAATCAACTCGAGATGAGAGGTTAGTCCCTGGCTTCGACTCCAGAGGAATACCACCTTACCACAAGCACCTCAAGAGGAGGCTTCTCTCAGCTCTAGGTATGTGAGAGGGACCCTGAGTTTGCGGCCTCAAGTGGAATGGACACCGCGATGGCCTGACTCGAAATAAGGCCGGATATCCCTGCAGTGACTTGAATGCAGGCTCGTCTTGCATCTCCCAAGACGAAAGGATGTCTGAATCCCCTGTGGAGACCACAGAGAAAGACCTAGTTCCCCACCTCATCGCGACCGGAGGCCTCACATCCTTTGAAAATTCCAGAGGTACGCAGAGATCAGTGCCTCCAAAGGAGACGATGCCTGACTCCTCGTGAAACTTGATAGGAGGCCAGGATTCCTGTGGCACGTGGAAAGGGACCCTTGGTCTCCCGCCTCAGCTGGAGAGGCGTCCCAATTGCCCTGCCAAGCCTCGAGGAGAATCCCGAGTTGTCCCTCGTAACTAGGCAGGAGTCCTGCCGTCGCTGAACAAACACTTGTGTGGAATGGCAATCCCCGTCCTAACTCGAGAATATACCCCAGGTTCCCGCCGCAACTCGAGAAAAACCATGAGACTTCCCCCTCGCCGCTAGATGAGGCCCGATTCCCCTGCACTGCGTGCAGAGCAATGCCGTGTTGCACATCACACATAAAAGGAGCCTTGATTTCCTTGATGGCACTCCAGAGAAACCCCAAGAACACTGTTTCAAGGCTAGAGGGATCCTGAGGTCACTGTAGCAACACGAAAGAGCTCCGTGGACGAAAAATCAACTCGAGATGAGAGGTTAGTCCCTGGCTTCGACTCCAGAGGAATACCACCTTACCACAAGCACCTCAAGAGGAGGCTTCTCTCAGCTCTAGGTATGTGAGAGGGACCCTGAGTTTGCGGCCTCAAGTGGAATGGACACTGCGTTGCCCTGACTCGAAATAAGGCCGGATATCCCTGCAGTGACTTGAATGCAAGTTCGTCTTGCACCTCTCAAGACGAAAGGATGTCTGAATCCCCTGTGGAGACCACAGAGAAAGACCTAGTTCCCCACCTCATCGCGACCGGAGGCCTCACATCCTTTGAAAATTCCAGAGGTACGCAGAGATCAGTGCCTCCAAAGGAGACGATGCCTGACTCCTCGTGAAACTTGATAGGAGTCCCAGGATTCCTGTGGCACGTGGAAAGGGACCCTTGGTCTCCCGCCTCAGCTGGAGAGGCGTCCCAATTGCCCTGCCAAGCCTCGAGGAGAATCCCGAGTTGTCCCTCGCAACTAGGCAGGAGTCCTGACGTCGCTGAAGAAACACGTGAGTGGAAGGGCCATCCCCGTCGTAATTCGAGAATATAACCCAGGTTCCAGCCGCAACTCGAGAAAAACCATGAGACTTCCCCCTCGCCGCGAGATGAGGCCCGATTCCCCTGCACTGCGTGCAGAGCAATTCCGAGTTGCACATCACACATGAAAGGAGCCTTGATTTCCTTGATGGCACTCCAGAGAAACCCCAAGAACACTGTTTCAAGGCTAGAGGGATCCTGAGGTCACTGTAGCAACACGAAAGAGCTCCGTGGACCAAGAATCAACTCGAGATGAGAGGTTAGCCCCTGGCTTCGACTCCAGAGGAATACCACCTTACCACAAGCACCTCAAGAGGACGCTTCTCTCAGCTCTAGGTATGTGAGAGGGACCCTGAGTTTCTGGCCTCAAGTGGAAAGGACACCGCAATGCCCTGACTCGAAATAAGGCAGGATATCCCTGCAGTGACTTGAATGCAGGCTCGTTTTGAATCTCCCAAGAGGAAAGGATGTCTGAATCCCCTGTGGAGACAACAGAGAAAGACCTAGTTCCCCACCTCATCGCGACCGGAGGCCTCACATGCTTTGAAAACTCCAGAGGTACGCGGAGATCAGTGCCTCCAAAGGAGACGATGCCTGACTCCTCGTGAAACTTGATAGGAGTCCCAGGATTCCTGTGGCACGTGGAAAGCGACCCTTGGTCTCCCGCCTCAGATGGAGAGGCATCCCAATTGCCCTGTCAAGCCTCGAGGAGAATCCCGCGTTGTCCCTCGCAACTAGGCAGAAGTGGTGACGTCGCTGAAGAAACACGTGGGTGGAAGGGCCATCCCCGTCATAACTCGAGAATATACCCCAGGTTCCCGCCGCAATTCGAGAAATACCATGAGACTTCCCCCTCGCCGTGAGATGAGGCCCGATTCCCCTGCGCTGCATGCAGAGCAATTCCGTGATGCACATCAAACATGAAAGGAGCCTTGATTTCCTTGATGGCACTGCAGAGAAACCCCAAGAACACTGTTTCAAGGCTAGAGGGATCCTGAGGTCACTGTAGCAACAAGAAAGAGCTCCGTGGACCAAAAATCAACTCTAGATGAGAGGGTAGTCCCTGGCTTCGACTCCAGAGGAATACCACCTTACCACAAGCACCTCAAGAGGAGGCTTCTCTCAGCTCTAGGTATGTGAGAGGGACCCTGAGTTTGCGGCCTCAAGTGGAATGGACACTGCGTTGCCCTGACTCGAAATAAGGCCGGATATCCCTGCAGTGACTTGAATGCAGGTTCGTCTTGCATCTCTCAAGACGAAAGGATGTCTGAATCCCCTGTGGAGACCACAGAGAAAGACCTAGTTCCCCACCTCATCGCGACCGGAGGCCTCACATCCTTTGAAAATTCCAGAGGTACGCAGAGATCAGTGCCTCCAAAGGAGACGATGCCTGACTCCTCGTGAAACTTGATAGGAGTCCCAGGATTCCTGTGGCACGTGGAAAGGGACCGTGGTCTCCCGCCTCAGCTGGAGAGGCGTCCCAATTGCCCTGCCAAGCCTCGAGGAGAATCCCGAGTTGTCCCTCGCAACTAGGCAGGAGTCCTGACGTCGCTGAAGAAACACGTGAGTGGAAGGGCCATCCCCGTCGTAATTCAAGAATATAACCCAGGTTCCAGCCGCAACTCGAGAAAAACCATGAGACTTCCCCCTCGCCGCGAGATGAGGCCCGATTCCCCTGCACTGCGTGCAGAGCAATTCCGAGTTGCACATCACACATGAAAGGAGCCTTGATTTCCTTGATGGCACTCCAGAGAAACCCCAAGAACACTGTTTCAAGGCTAAAGGGATCCTGAGGTCACTGTAGCAACACGAAAGAGCTCCATTGACCAAAAATCAACTCGAGATGAGAGGTTAGTCCCTGGCTTCGACTCCAGAGGAATACCACCTTACCACAAGCACCTCAAGAGGAGGCTTCTCTCAGCTCTAGGTATGTGAGAGGGACCCTGAGTTTGCGGCCTCAAGTGGAATGGACACTGCGATGCGCTGACGCGAAATAAGGCCGGATATCCCTGCAGTGACTTGAATGCAGGCTCGTCTTGCATCTCCCAAGACGAAAGGGTGTCTGAATCCCCTGTGGAAACCACAGAGAAAGACCAAGTTCCCCACTTCATGGCGACCACAGGCCTCACATCCTTTGAAAACTTCAGAGGTACAAGGAGATCAGTGCCTGCATAGGAGAAGATGCCTGACTCCTCGTGAAACTTGATAGGAGGCCCAGGATTCCTGTGGCACGTGGAAAGGGACCCTTGGTCTCCCGCCTCAGCTGGAGAGGCGTCCCAATTGCCCTGCCAAGCCTCGAGGAGAATCCCGAGTTGTCCCTCGTAACTAGGCAGGAGTCCTGCCGTCGCTGAACAAACACTTGTGTGGAAGGGCAATCCCCGTCCTAACTCGAGAATATACCCCAGGTTCCCGCCGCAACTCGAGAAAAACCATGAGACTTCCCCCTCGCCACTAGATGAGGCCCGATTCCCCTGCACTGCGTGCAGAGCAATTCCGAGTTGCACATCACACATAAAAGGAGCCTTGATTTCCTTGATGGCACTCCAGAGAAACCCCAAGAACACTGTTTCAAGGCTAGAGGGATCCTGAGGTCACTGTAGCCACACGAAAGAGCTCCGTGGACGAAAAATCAACTCGAGATGAGAGGTTAGTCCCTGGCTTCGACTCCAGAGGAATACCACCTTACCACAAGCACCTCAAGAGGAGGCTTCTCTCAGCTCTAGGTATGTGAGAGGGACCCTGAGTTTGCAGCCTCAAGTGGAATGGACACTGCGTTGCCCTGACTCGAAATAAGGCCGGATATCCCTGCAGTGACTTGAATGCAGGTTCGTCTTGCACCTCTCAAGACGAAAGGATGTCTGAATCCCCTGTGGAGACCACAGAGAAAGACCTAGTTCCCCACCTCATCGCGACCGGAGGCCTCACATCCTTTGAAAATTCCAGAGGTACGCAGAGATCAGTGCCTCCAAAGGAGACGATGCCTGACTCCTCGTGAAACTTGATAGGAGTCCCAGGATTCCTGTGGCACGTGGAAAGGGACCCTTGGTCTCCCGCCTCAGCTGGAGAGGCGTCCCAATTGCCCTGCCAAGCCTCGAGGAGAATCCCGAGTTGTCCCTCGCAACTAGGCAGGAGTCCTGACGTCGCTGAACAAACACGTGAGTGGAAGGGCCATCCCCGTCGTAATTCGAGAATATAACCCAGGTTCCAGCCGCAACTCGAGAAAAACCATGAGACTTCCCCCTCGCCGCGAGATGAGGCCCGATTCCCCTGCACTGCGTGCAGAGCAATTCCGAGTTGCACATCACACATGAAAGGAGCCTTGATTTCCTTGATGGCACTCCAGAGAAACCCCAAGAACACTGTTTCAAGGCTAGAGGGATCCTGAGGTCACTGTAGCAACACGAAAGAGCTCCGTGGACCAAGAATCAACTCGAGATGAGAGGTTAGCCCCTGGCTTCGACTCCAGAGGAATACCACCTTACCACAAGCACCTCAAGAGGAGGCTTCTCTCAGCTATAGGTATGTGAGAGGGACCCTGAGTTTCTGGCCTCAAGTGGAAAGGACACCGCAATGCCCTGACTCGAAATAAGGCAGGATATCCCTGCAGTGACTTGAATGCAGGCTCGTTTTGAATCTCCCAAGAGGAAAGGATGTCTGAATCCCCTGTGGAGACAACAGAGAAAGACCTAGTTCCCCACCTCATCGCGACCGGAGGCCTCACATGCTTTGAAAACTCCAGAGGTACGCGGAGATCAGTGCCTCCAAAGGAGACGATGCCTGACTCCTCGTGAAAATTGATAGGAGTCCCAGGATTCCTGTGGCACGTGGAAAGCGACCCTTGGTCTCCCGCCTCAGATGGAGAGGCATCCCAATTGCCCTGTCAAGCCTCGAGGAGAATCCCGCGTTGTCCCTCGCAACTAGGCAGAAGTGGTGACGTCGCTGAAGAAACACGTGGGTGGAAGGGCCATCCCCGTCATAACTCGAGAATATACCCCAGGTTCCCGCCGCAACTCGAGAAATACCATGAGACTTCCCCCTCGCCGTGAGATGAGGCCCGATTCCCCTGCGCTGCATGCAGAGCAATTCCGTGTTGCACATCAAACATGAAAGGAGCCTTGATTTCCTTGATGGCACTCCAGAGAAACCCCAAGAACACTCTTTCAAGGCTAGAGGGATCCTGAGGTCACTGTAGCAACAAGAAAGAGCTCAGTGGACCAAAAATCAACTCGAGATGAGAGGGTAGTCCCTGGCTTCGACTCCAGAGGAATACCACCTTACCACAAGCACCTCAAGAGGAGGCTTCTCTCAGCTCTAGGTATGTGAGAGGGACCCTGAGTTTGCGGCCTCAAGTGGAATGGACACTGCGTTGCCCTGACTCGAAATAAGGCCGGATATCCCTGCAGTGACTTGAATGCAGGTTCGTCTTGCATCTCTCAAAACGAAAGGATGTCTGAATCCCCTGTGGAGACCACAGAGAAAGACCTAGTTCCCCACCTCATCGCGACTGGAGGCCTCACATCCTTTGAAAACTCCAGAGGTACGCGGAGATCAGTGCCTCCAAAGGAGAGGATGCCTGACTCCTCGGGAAACTTGATAGGAGTCCCAGGATTCCTGTGGCACGTGGAAACGGACCCTTGGTCTCCCGCCTCAGCTGGAGAGGCGTCCCAATTGCCCTGCCAAGCCTCGAGGAGAATCCCTAGTTGTCCCTCGCAACTAGGCAGGAGTCCTGACGTGGCTGAACAATCACGTGGGTGGATGGGCCATTCCCATCGTAACTCGATAATAGAGCCCAGGTTCCTGCCGCAACGCGAGAAAAATCATGAGACTTCCCCCTCGCTGCGAGATGAGGCCCGATTCCCCTGCACTGCGTGCAGAGCAATTCCGTGTTGCACATCACACATGAAAGGAGCCGTGATTTCCTTGATGGCATTCCAGAGAAACCCCAAGAACACTGTTTGAAGGCTAGAGGGATCCTGAGGTCACTGTAGCAACACGAAAGAGCTCCGTGGACCAAAAATCAACTCGAGATGAGGGGTTAGTCCCTGGCTTCGACTCCAGAGGAATACCACCTTACGACAAGCACCTCAAGAGGAGGCTTCTCTCAGCTCTAGGTATGTGAGAGGGACCCTGAGTTTGCAGCCTCCAGTCGAATAGACACCACGATGGCCTGACTCGAAATAAGGCCGGATATCCCTGCAGTGACTTGAATGCAGGCTCGTCTTGCATCTCCCAAGACGAAAGGATGTCTGAATCCCCTGTGCAGACCACAGAGAAAGACCTAGTTCCCCACCTCATCGCGACCGGAGGCCTCACATCCTTTGAAAACTCCAGAGGTACGCGGAGATCAGTGCCTCCAAAGGAGACGATGCCTGACTCCTCGTGAAACTTGATAGGAGTCCCAGGATTCCTGTGGCACGTGGAAAGGGACCCTTGGTCTCCCGCCTCAGCTGGCGAGGCGTCCCAATTGCCCTGCCAAGCCTCGAGGAGAATCCCGAGTTGTCCCTCGCAACTAGGCAGGAGTCCTGACGTTGCTGAACAAACACGTGGGTGGAAGGGCCATCCCTGTCGTAACTCGAGAATATACCCCAGGTTCCCGCCACAACTCTAGAAAAACCATGAGACTTCCTCCTCGCCGCGAGATGAGGCTCGATTCCCCTGCACTGCGTGCAGAGCAATTCCGTGTTGCACATCACACATGAAAGGAGCCTTGATTTCCTTGATGGCACTCCAGAGAAACCCCAAGAACACTGTTTCAAGTCTAGAGGGATCCTGAGGTCACTGTAGCAACACGAAAGTGCTCCGTGGACCAAAAATCAACTCGAGATGAGAGGTTAGTCCCTGGCTTCGACTCCAGAGGAATACCACCTTACCACAAGCACCTCAAGAGGAGGCTTCTCTCAGCTCTAGGAATGTGAGAGGGACCCTGAGTTTGTGGCCTCAAGTGGAATGGACACTGCGATGCCCTGACGCGAAATAATGCCGGATATCCCTGCAGTGACTTGAATGCAGGCTCGTCTTGCATCTCCCAAGACGAAAGGATGTCTGAATCCCCTGTGGATACCACAGAGAAAGACCTAGTTCCCCACCTCATTGCGACCGGAGGCCTCACATTCTTTGAAAACTCCAGAGGTACGCGGAGATCAGTGCCTCCAAAGGAAACGATGCCTGACTCCTCATGAAACTTGATAGGAGTCCAAGGATTCCTGTGGCACGTGGAAAGGGACCCTTGGTCTCCCGCCTCAGCTGGAGAGGCGTCCCAATTGCCCTGCCAAGCCTCGAGGAGAATCCCGAGTTGTCCCTTGCAGCTAGGCAGGAGTCCTGACGTCGCTGAACAAACACGTGGTTGGAAGGGCCATCCCCGTCGTAACTCGAGAATATACCCCAGGTTCCCGCCGCAACTCGAAAAAAACCATGAGACTTCCCCCTCGCCGCAAGATGAGGCCCGATTCCCCTGCAATGTGTGCAGAGCAATTCCGTGTTGTACATCACACATGAAAGGAGCCTTGATTTCCTTGATGGCACTCCAGAGAAACCCCAAGAACACTGTTTCAAGGCTAGAGGGATCCTGAGGTCACTGTAGCAACACGAAAGAGCTCCGTGGACCACAAATCACCTGGAGATGAGAGGTTAGTCCCTGGCTTCGACTCCAGAGGAATACCACCTTACCACAAGCACCTCAAGAGGAGGCTTCTCTCAGCTCTAGGTATGTGAGAGGGACCCTGAGTTTGCGGCCTCAAGTGGAATGGACACCGCGATGCCCTGACTAGAAATAAGGCCGGATATCCCTGCAGTGACTTGAATGCAGGCTCGTCTTGCATCTCCCAGGACGAAAGGATGTCTGAATCCCCTGTGGAGACCACAGAGAAAGACCTAGTTTCCCACCTCATCGCGACCGGAGGCCTCTCATCCTTTGAAAACTCCAGAGGTACGCGGAGATCAGAGACTCCAAAGGAGACGAAGCCTGACTCCTCTGAAACATGATAGGAGTCCCAGGATTCCTGTGGCACGTGGAAAGGGACCATTGGTCTCCCGCCTCAGCTGGAGAGGCGTCCCAATTGCCCTGCCAAGCCTCGAGGAGAATCCCGAGTTGTCCCTTGCAACTAGGCAGGAGTCCTGACATCGCTGAACAAACACGTGTGTGGAAGGGCCATCCCCGTCGTAACTCGAGAATATACCCCAGGTTCCCATCGCAACTCGAAAAAAACCATGAGACTTCCCCCTCGCCGCAAATGAGGCCCGATTCCCCTGCCTGCGTGCAGAGCAATTCCGTGTTGCACATCACACATGAAAGGAGCCTTGATTTCCTTGATGGCACTCCAGAGAAACCCCAAGAACACTGTTTCAAGGCTAGAGGGATCCTGAGGTCACTGTAGCAACCCGAAAGAGCTCCATGGACTAAAAATCAACTCGAGATGAGAGGTTAGTCCCTGGCTTCGAATCCAGATGAACACCACCTTACCACAAGCACCTCAAGAGGAGGCTTCTCTCAGCTCTATGTATGTGAGAGGGACCCTGAGTTTGCGGCCTCAAGTGGAATGGACACCGCTATGCCCTGACTCGAAATAAGGCCGGATATCCCAGCAGTGACTTGAATGCAGGCTCGCCTTGCATCTCCCAAGACGAAAGGATGTCTGAATCCCCTGTGGAGACCACAGAGAAAGACCTACTTCCCCACCTCATCGCGACCGGAGGCCTCACATCCTTTGAAAACTCCAGAGGTACGCGGACATCAGTGCCTCCAAAGGAGACGATGCCTGACTCCTCGTGAAACTTGATAGGAGTCCCAGGATTCCTGTGGCACGTGGAAATGGACCCTTGGTCTCCCGCCTCAGCTGGAGAGGCGTCCCAATTGCCCTGCCAACCCTCGAGGAGAATCCCGAGTTGTCCCTCGCAACTAGGCAGGAGTCCTGACATCGCTGAACAAACACGTGTGTGGAAGGGCCATCCCCATCGTAACTCGAGAATATACCCCAGGTTCCCGCCGCAACTCGAGAAAAACCATGAGACTTCCCCCTCGCCGCGAGATGAGGCCCGATTCCCCTGCACTGTGTGCAGAGCAATTCCGTGTTGCACATCACACATGAAAGGAGCCTTGATTTCCTTGATGGCACTCCAGAGAAACCCCAAGAACACTGTTTCAAGGCTAGAGGTATCCTGAGGTCACTGCAGCAACATGAAAGAGCTCCGTGGACCACAAATCAACTCGAGATGAGAGGTTAGTCCCTGACTTCGACTCCAGAGGAATACCACCTTACCACAAGCACCTCAAGAGAAGGCTTCTCTCAGCTCTAGATATGTGAGAGGGACCCTGAGTTTGCGGCCTCAAGTGGAATGGACACCGCGATGCCCTGACTCGAAATAAGGCCGGATATCCCTGCAGTGACTTGAATGCAGGCTCGTCTTGCATCTCCCAAGATGAAAGGATGTCTGAATCCCCTGCGGAGACCACAGAGAAAGACCTAGTTCCCCATCTCATCGGGACCGGGGGCCTCACATTCTTTGAAAACTCCAGAGGTACGCGGAGATCAGTGCCTCCAAAGGAGCCAATGCCTGACTTCTCGTCAAACTTGATAGGAGTCCCAGGATTACTGTGGCGCGTGGAAAGGAACCCTTGGTCTCCCGCCTCAGCTGGAGAGGCATCCCAATTGCCCTGCCAAGCCTCGAGGAGAATCCCGAGTTGTCCCTTGCAACTAGGCAGGAGTCCTGACGTCGCTGAACAAACACGTGGGTGGAAGGGCCATACGCATCGTAACTCGATAATATAGCCCCGGTTCCCGCCGCAACTCGAGAAAAACCATGAGACTTCCCCCTCGCCGCGAGATGAGGCCCGATTCCCCTACACTGCGTGCAGAGCAATTCCGTGTTGCACATCACACATGAAAGGCGCCTTGATTTCCTTGATGGCACTCCAGAGAAACCCCAAGAACACTGTTTCAAGGCTAGAGGGATCCTGAGGTCACTGTAGCAACACGAAAGAGCACCGTGGACCAAAAATCAACTCGAGATTAGAGGTTAGTCCCTGGCTTCGACTCCAGAGGAATACCACCTTACCACAAGCACCTCAAGAGGAGGCTTCTCTCAACTCTAGGTATGTGAGAGGGACCCTGATTTTGCGGCCTCAAGTGGAATGGACACTGCGATGCCCTGACGCGAAATAAGGCCGGATATCCCTGCAGTGACTTGAATGCAGGCTCGTCTTGCATCTCCCAAGATGAAAGGATGTCTGAATCCCCTGTGGAGACCACAGAGAAAGACCTAGTTCCCCACCTCATCGCGACCGGAGGCCTCACATCCTTTGAAAACTCCAGAGGTATGCGGAGATCAGTGCCTCCAAAAGAGACGATGCCTGACTCCTCGTGAAACTTGATAGGAGTCCCAGGATTCCTGTGGCACGTGGAAAGGGACCCTTGGTCTCCAGCCTCAGCTGGAGAGGCGTCCCAATTGCCCTGCCAAGCCTCGAGGAGAATCCCGAGTTGTCCCTCGCAACTAGGCAGGAGTCCTGACGTGGCTGAACAAACACGTGTGTGGAAGGGCCATCCCCGTCGTAACTCGAGAATATACCCCAGGTTCCCGCCGCAACTCGAGAAAAACCATGAGACTTCCCCCTCGCCGCGAGATGAGGCCCGATTCCCCTGCACTGTGTGCAGAGTAATTCCGTGTTGCACATCACACATGAAAGGAGCCTTGATTTCCTTGATGGCACTCCAGAGAAACCCCAAGAACACTGTTTCAAGGCTAGAGGTATCCTGAGGTCACTGTAGCAACATGAAAGAGCTCCGTGGACCACAAATCAACTCGAGATGAGAGGTTAGTCCCTGACTTCGACTCCAGAGGAATACCACCTTACCACAAGCACCTCAAGAGAAGGCTTCTCTCAGCTCTAGATATGTGAGAGGGACCCTGAGTTTGCGGCCTCAAGTGGAATGGACACCGCGATGCCCTGACTCGAAATAAGGCCGGATATCCCTGCAGTGACTTGAATGCAGGCTCGTCTTGCATCTCCCAAGATGAAAGGATGTCTGAATCCCCAGCGGAGACCACAGAGAAAGACCTAGTTCCCCATCTCATCGGGACCGGGGGCCTCACATTCTTTGAAAACTCCAGAGGTACGCGGAGATCAGTGCCTCCAAAGGAGCCAATGCCTGACTTCTCGTCAAACTTGATAGGAGTCCCAGGATTACTGTGGCGCGTGGAAAGGAACCCTTGGTCTCCCGCCTCAGCTGGAGAGGCATCCCAATTGCCCTGCCAAGCCTCGAGGAGAATCCCGAGTTGTCCCTTGCAACTAGGCAGGAGTCCTGACGTCGCTGAACAAACACGTGGGTGGAAGGGCCATACGCATCGTAACTCGATAATATAGCCCCGGTTCCCGCCGCAACTCGAGAAAAACCATGAGACTTCCCCCTCGCCGCGAGATGAGGCCCGATTCCCCTACACTGCGTGCAGAGCAATTCCGTGTTGCACATCACACATGAAAGGAGCCTTGATTTCCTTGATGGCACTCCAGAGAAACCCCAAGAACACTGTTTCAAGGCTAGAGGGATCCTGAGGTCACTGTAGCAACATGAAAGAGCTCCGTGGACCAAGAATCAACTCGAGATGAGAGGTTAGTCCCTGGCTTCGACTCCAGAGGAATACCACCTTACCACAAGCACCTCAAGAGGAGGCTTCTCTCAGCTCTAGCTATGTGAGAGGGACCCTGAGTTTGCGGCCTCAAGTGGAATGGACACTGTGATGCCGTGACGCGAAATAAGGCCGGATATCCCTGCAGTGACTTGAATGCAGGCTCGTCTTGCATCTCCCAAGATGAAAGGATGTCTGAATCCCCTGTGGAGACCACAGAGAAAGACCTATTTCCCATTTCATCGCGACCGGAGGCCTCACATCCTTTGAAAACTCCAGAGGTACGCGGAGATCAGTGCCTCCAAAGGAGACGATGCCTGACTACTCGTGAAACTTGATAGGAGTCCCAGGATTCCTGTCGCACGTGGAAAGGGAGGCTTGGTCTACCGTCACAGATGAAGAGGCGTCCCAATTGCCCTGCCCAGCCTCGAGGAGAATCCCGAGTTGTCCCTCGCAACTAGGCAGGAGTCCTGACGTCGCTGAACAAACACGTGGGTGGAAGGGCCATTCCCGTCGTAACTCGAGAATATACCCCAGGTTCCCGCCGCAACTCGAGAAAAACCATGAGACTTCCCCCTCGCTGCGAGATGAGGCCCGATTCCCCTGCACTGCGTGCAGAGCAATTACGTGTTGCACATCACACATGAAAGGAGCCGTGATTTCCTTGATGGCATTCCAGAGAAACCCCAAGAACACTGTTTCAAGGCTAGAGGGATCCTGAGGTCACTGTAGCAACACGAAAGAGCTCCGGGGACCAAAAATCAACTCGAGATGAGGGGTTAGTCCCTGGCTTCGACTCCAGAGGAATACCACCCTACCACAAGCACCTCAAGAGGAGGCTTCTCTCAGCTCTAGGTATGTGAGAGGGACCCTGAGTTTGCGGCCTCAAGTGGAATGGACACTGCGATGCCCTGACGCGAAATAAGGCTGGATATCCCTGCAGTGACTTGAATGTAGGCTCGTCTTGCATCTCCCAAGATGAAAGGATGTCTGAATCCCCTGTGGAGACCACAGAGTAAGACCTACTTCCCCACCTCATCGCGACCGGAGGCCTCACATTCTTTGAAAACTCCAGAGGTACGCGGAGATCAGTGCCGCCAAAGGAGACGATGCCTGACTCCTCGTGAAACTTGATAGGAGTCCCAGGATTCCTGTCCACGTGGAAAGGGACCCTTGGTCTGCCGCCTCAGCTGGAGAGGCGTCCCAATTGCCCTGCCAAGCCTCGAGGAGAATCTCGAGTTGTCCCTCGCAACTAGGCAGGAGTCCTGACGTCGCGGAACAAACACGTGTGTGGAAAGGCCATCCCCGTCGTAACTCGAGAATATACCCCAGGTTCCCGCCACAACTCGAGAAAAACCATGAGACTTCCCCCTCGCCGCGAGATGAGGCCCGATTCCCCTGCACTGCGTGCAGAGCAATTCCGTGTTGCACATCACACATGAAAAGAGCCTTGATTTCCTTGATGGCACTCCAGAGAAACCCCAAGAACACTGTTTCAAGGCTAGAGGGATCCTGAGGTCACTGTAGCCACACGAAAGAGCTCCGTGGACCAAAAATCAACTCGAGATGAGAGGTTAGTCCTTGGCTTCGACTCCAGAGGAATACCACCTTACCACAAGCACCTCAAGAGGAGGCTTCTCTCAGCTCGAGGTATGAGAGAGGGACCCTGAGTTTGCGGCCTCAAGTGGAATGGACACCGCAATGCCCTGACGCGAAATAAGGCCGGATATCCCTGCAGTGACTTGAATGCAGGCTCGTCTTGCATCTCCCAAGATGAAAGGATGTCTGAATCCCCTGTGGAGACCACAGAGAAAGACCTAGTTCCCCATTTCATCGCGACCGGAGGCCTCACATCCTTTGAAAACTCCAGAGGTACGCGGAGATCAGTGCCTCCAAAGGAGAAGATGCCTGACTCCTCGTGAAACTTGATAGGAGTCCCAGGATTCCTGTGCACGTGGAAAGGGACCCTTGGTCTGCCGCCGCAGCTGGAGAGGCGTCCCAATTGCCCTGCCAAGCCTCGAGGAGAATCTCGAGTTGTCCCTCGCAACTAGGCAGGAGTCCTGACGTCGCGGAACAAACACGTGTGTGGAAAGGCCATCCCCATCGTAACTCGAGAATATACCCCAGGTTCCCGCCACAACTCGAGAAAAACCATGAGACTTCCCCCTCGCCGCGAGATGAGGCCCGATTCCCCTGCACTGCGTGCAGAGCAATTCCGTGTTGCACATCACACATGAAAAGAGCCTTGATTTCCTTGATGGCACTCCAGAGAAACCCCAAGAACAGTTTCAAGGCTAGAGGGATCCTGAGGTCACTGTAGCCACACGAAAGAGCTCCGTGGACCAAAAATCAACTCGAGATGAGAGGTTAGTCCCTGGCTTCGACTCCAGAGGAATACCACCTTACCACAAGCACCTCAAGAGGAGGCTTCTCTCAGCTCTAGCTATGTGAGAGGGACCCTGAGTGCGGCCTCAAGTGGAATGGACACCGCGATGCCCTGACTCGAAATAAGGCCGGATATCCCTGCAGTGACTTGAATGCAGGCTCGTCTTGCATCTCCCAAGATGAAAGGATGTCTGAATCCCCTGCGGAGACCACAGAGAAAGACCTAGTTCCCCATCTCATCGGGACCGGGGGCCTCACATTCTTTGAAAACTCCAGAGGTACGCGGAGATCAGTGCCTCCAAAGGAGCCAATGCCTGACTTCTCGTCAAACTTGATAGGAGTCCCAGGATTACTGTGGCGCGTGGAAAGGAACCCTTGGTCTCCCGCCTCAGCTGGAGAGGCATCCCAATTGCCCTGCCAAGCCTCGAGGAGAATCCCGAGTTGTCCCTCGCAAGTAGGCAGGAGTCCTGCCGTTGCTGAACAAACATGTGGGTGTAAGGGCCATCCCCGTCGTAACTCGAGAATATACCCCAGGTTCCCGCCGCAACTCGAGAAAAACCATGAGACTTCCCCCTCGCCGTGAGATGAGGCCCGATTCCCCTGCACTGCGTGCAGAGCAATTCCGTGTTGCACATCACACATGAAAGGAGCCTTGATTTCCTTGATGGCACTCCAGAGAAACCCCAAGAACACTGTTTCAAGGCTAGAGGGATCCTGAGGTCACTGTAGCAACATGAAAGAGCTCCGTGGACCAAGAATCAACTCGAGATGAGAGGTTAGTCCCTGGCTTCGACTCCAGAGGAATACCACCTTACCACAAGCACCTCAAGAGGAGGCTTCTCTCAGCTCTAGCTATGTGAGAGGGACCCTGAGTTTGCGGCCTCAAGTGGAATGGACACTGTGATGCCCTGACGCGAAATAAGGCCGGATATCCCTGCAGTGACTTGAATGCAGGCTCGTTTTGCATCTCCCAAGATGAAAGGATGTCTGAATCCCCTGTGGAGACCACAGAGAAAGACCTAGTTCCCCATTTCATCGCGACCGGAGGCCTCACATCCTTTGAAAACTCCAGAGGTACGCGGAGATCAGTGCCTCCAAAGGAGACGATGCCTGACTACTCGTGAAACTTGAGAGGAGTCCCAGGATTCCTGTCGCACGTGGAAAGGGAGGCTTGGTCTACCGTCACAGATGAAGAGGCGTCCCAATTGCCCTGCCCAGCCTCGAGGAGAATCCCGAGTTGTCCCTCGCAACTAGGCAGGAGTCCTGACGTCGCTGAACAAACACGTGGGTGGAAGGGCCATTCCCGTCGTAACTCGAGAATATACCCCAGGTTCCCGCCGCAACTCGAGAAAAACCATGAGACTTCCCCCTCGCTGCGAGATGAGGCCCGATTCCCCTGCACTGCGTGCAGAGCAATTCCGTGTTGCACATCACACATGAAAGGAGCCGTGATTTCCTTGATGGCATTCCAGAGAAACCCCAAGAACACTGTTTCAAGGCTAGAGGGATCCTGAGGTCACTGTAGCAACACGAAAGAGCTCCGGGGACCAAAAATCAACTCGAGATGAGGGGTTAGTCCCTGGCTTCGACTCCAGAGGAATACCACCCTACCACAAGCACCTCAAGAGGAAGCTTCTCTCAGCTCTAGGTATGTGAGAGGGACCCTGAGTTTGCGGCCTCAAGTGGAATGGACACTGCGATGCCCTGACGCGAAATAAGGCCGGATATCCCTGCAGTGACTTGAATCTAGGCTCGTCTTGCATCTCCCAAGATGAAAGGATGTCTGAATCCCCTGTGGAGACCACAGAGTAAGACCTACTTCCCCACCTCATCGCGACCGGAGGCCTCACATTCTTTGAAAACTCCAGAGGTACGCGGAGATCAGTGCCGCCAAAGGAGACGATGCCTGACTCCTCGTGAAACTTGATAGGAGTCCCAGGATTCCTGTCCACGTGGAAAGGGACCCTTGGTCTGCCGCCTCAGCTGGAGAGGCGTCCCAATTGCCCTGCCAAGCCTCGAGGAGAATCTCGAGTTGTCCCTCGCAACTAGGCAGGAGTCCTGACGTCGCGGAACAAACACGTGTGTGGAAAGGCCATCCCCGTCGTAACTCGAGAATATACCCCAGGTTCCCGCCACAACTCGAGAAAAACCATGAGACTTCCCCCTCGCCGCGAGATGAGGCCCGATTCCCCTGCACTGCGCGCAGAGCAATTCCGTGTTGCACATCACACATGAAAAGAGCCTTGATTTCCTTGATGGCACTCCAGAGAAACCCCAAGAACACTGTTTCAAGGCTAGAGGGATCCTGAGGTCACTGTAGCCACACGAAAGAGCTCCGTGGACCAAAAATCAACTCGAGATGAGAGGTTAGTCCCTGGCTTCGACTCCAGAGGAATACCACCTTACCACAAGCACCTCAAGAGGAGGCTTCTCTCAGCTCTAGGTATGTGAGAGGGACCCTGAGTGCGGCCTCAAGTGGAATGGACACCGCGATGCCCTGACTCGAAATAAGGCCGGATATCCCTGTAGTGACTTGAATGCAGGCTCGTCTTGCATCTCCCAAGATGAAAGGATGTCTGAATCCCCTGCGGAGACCATAGAGAAAGACCTAGTTCCCCATCTCATCGGGACCGGGGGCCTCACATTCTTTGAAAACTCCAGAGGTACGCGGAGATCAGTGCCTCCAAAGGAGCCAATGCCTGACTTCTCGTCAAACTTGATAGGAGTCCCAGGATTACTGTGGCGCGTGGAAAGGAACCCTTGGTCTCCCGCCTCAGCTGGAGAGGCATCCCAATTGCCCTGCCAAGCCTCGAGGAGAATCCCGAGTTGTCCCTTGCAACTAGGCAGGAGTCCTGACGTCGCTGAACAAACACGTGGGTGGAAGGGCCATACGCATCGTAACTCGATAATATAGCCCCGGTTCCCGCCGCAACTCGAGAAAAACCATGAGACTTCCCCCTCGCCGCGAGATGAGGCCCGATTCCCCTACACTGCGTGCAGAGCAATTCCGTGTTGCACATCACACATGAAAGGCGCCTTGATTTCCTTGATGGCACTCCAGAGAAACCCCAAGAACACTGTTTCAAGGCTAGAGGGATCCTGAGGTCACTGTAGCAACACGAAAGAGCTCCGTGGACCAAAAATCAACTCGAGATTAGAGGTTAGTCCCTGGCTTCGACTCCAGAGGAATACCACCTTACCACAAGCACCTCAAGAGGAGGCTTCTCTCAACTCTAGGTATGTGAGAGGGACCCTGATTTTGCGGCCTCAAGTGGAATGGACACTGCGATGCCCTGACGCGAAATAAGGCCGGATATCCCTGCAGTGACTTGAATGCAGGCTCGTCTTGCATCTCCCAAGATGAAAGGATGTCTGAATCCCCTGTGGAGACCACAGAGAAAGACCTAGTTCCCCACCTCATCGCGACCGGAGGCCTCACATCCTTTGAAAACTCCAGAGGTATGCGGAGGTCAGTGCCTCCAAAAGAGACGATGCCTGACTCCTCGTGAAACTTGATAGGAGTCCCAGGATTCCTGTGGCACGTGGAAAGGGACCCTTGGTCTCCCGCCTCAGCTGGAGAGGCGTCCCAATTGCCCTGCCAAGCCTCGAGGAGAATCCCGAGTTGTCCCTCGCAACTAGGCAGGAGTCCTGACGTGGCTGAACAAACACGTGTGTGGAAGGGCCATCCCCGTCGTAACTCGAGAATATACCCCAGGTTCCCGCCGCAACTCGAGAAAAACCATGAGACTTCCCCCTCGCCGCGAGATGAGGCCCGATTCCCCTGCACTGTGTGCAGAGCAATTCCGTGTTGCACATCACACATGAAAGGAGCCTTGATTTCCTTGATGGCACTCCAGAGAAACCCCAAGAACACTGTTTCAAGGCTAGAGGTATCCTGAGGTCACTGTAGCAACATGAAAGAGCTCCGTGGACCACAAATCAACTCGAGATGAGAGGTTAGTCCCTGACTTCGACTCCAGAGGAATACCACCTTACCACAAGCACCTCAAGAGGAGGCTTCTCTCAGCTCTAGATATGTGAGAGGGACCCTGAGTTTGCGGCCTCAAGTGGAATGGACACCGCGATGCCCTGACTCGAAATAAGGCCGGATATCCCTGCAGTGACTTGAATGCAGGCTCGTCTTGCATCTCCCAAGATGAAAGGATGTCTGAATCCCCTGCGGAGACCACAGAGAAAGACCTAGTTCCCCATCTCATCGCGACCGGGGGCCTCACATTCTTTGAAAACTCCAGAGGTACGCGGAGATCAGTGCCTCCAAAGGAGCCAATGCCTGACTTCTCGTCAAACTTGATAGGAGTCCCAGGATTACTGTGGCGCGTGGAAAGGAACCCTTGGTCTCCCGCCTCAGCTGGAGAGGCATCCCAATTGCCCTGCCAAGCCTCGAGGAGAATCCCGAGTTGTCCCTCGCAACTAGGCAGGAGTCCTGACGTCGCTGAACAAACACGTGGGTGGAAGGGCCAAACGCATCGTAACTCGATAATATAGCCCCGGTTCCCGCCGCAACTCGAGAAAAACCATGAGACTTCCCCCTCGCCGCGAGATGAAGCCCGATTCCCCTACACTGCGTGCAGAGCAATTCCGTGTTGCACATCACACATGAAAGGAGCCTTGATTTCCTTGATGGCACTCCAGAGAAACCCCAAGAACACTGTTTCAAGGCTAGAGGGATCCTGAGGTCACTGTAGCAACACGAAAGAGCTCCGTGGACCAAAAATCAACTCGAGATTAGAGGTTAGTCCCTGGCTTCGACTCCAGAGGAATACCACCTTACCACAAGCACCTCAAGAGGAGGCTTCTCTCAACTCTAGGTATGTGAGAGGGACCCTGATTTTGCGGCCTCAAGTGGAATGGACACTGCGATGCCCTGACGCGAAATAAGGCCGGATATCCCTGCAGTGACTTGAATGCAGGCTCGTCTTGCATCTCCCAAGATGAAAGGATGTCTGAATCCCCTGTGGAGACCACAGAGAAAGACCTAGTTCCCCACCTCATCGCGACCGGAGGCCTCACATCCTTTGAAAACTCCAGAGGTATGCGGAGATCAGTGCCTCCAAAAGAGACGATGCCTGACTCCTCGTGAAACTTGATAGGAGTCCCAGGATTCCTGTGGCACGTGGAAAGGGACCCTTGGTCTCCCGCCTCAGCTGGAGAGGCGTCCCAATTGCCCTGCCAAGCCTCGAGGAGAATCCCGAGTTGTCCCTCGCAACTAGGCAGGAGTCCTGACGTAGCTGAACAAACACGTGTGTGGAAGGGCCATTCCCGTTGTAACTCGAGAATATACCCCAGGTTCCCGCCGCAACTCGAGAAAAACCATGAGACTTCCCCCTCGCCGCGAGATGAGGCTCGATTCCCCTGCACTGCGTGCAGAGCAATCCCGTGTTGCACATCACACATGAAAGGAGCCTTGATTTCCTTGATGGCACTCCAGAGAAACCCCAAGAACACTGTTTCAAGGCTAGAGGGATCCTGAGGTCACTGTAGCCACACGAAAGAGCTCCGTGGACCAAAAATCAACTCGAGATGAGAGGTTAGTCCCTGGCTTCGACTCCAGAGGAATACCACCTTACCACAAGCACCTCAAGAGGAGGCTTCTCTCAACTCTAGGTATGTGAGAGGGACCCTGATTTTGCGGCCTCAAGTGGAATGGACACTGCGATGCCCTGACGCGAAATAAGGCCGGATATCCCTGCAGTGACTTGAATGCAGGCTCGTCTTGCATCTCCCAAGATGAAAGGATGTCTGAATCCCCTGTGGAGACCACAGAGAAAGACCTAGTTCCCCACCTCATCGCGACCGGAGGCCTCACATCCTTTGAAAACTCCAGAGGTATGCGGAGATCAGTGCCTCCAAAGGAGACGATGCCTGTCTCCTCGTGAAACTTGATAGGAGTCCCAGGATTCCTGTGGCACGTGGAAAGGGACCCTTGGTCTCCCGCCTCAGCTGGAGAGGCGTCCCAATTGCCCTGCCAAGCCTCGAGGAGAATCCCGAGTTGTCCCTCGCAACTAGGCAGGAGTCCTGACGTAGCTGAACAAACACGTGTGTGGAAGGGCCATCCCCGTTGTAACTCGAGAATATACCCCAGGTTCCCGCCGCAACTCGAGAAAAACCATGAGACTTCCCCCTCGCCGCGAGATGATGCCCGATTCCCCTGCACTGCGTGCAGAGCAATTCCGTGTTGCACATCACACATGAAAGGAGCCGTGATTTCCTTGATGGCATTCCAGAGAAACCCCAAGAACACTGTTTCAAGGCTAGAGGGATCCTGAGGTCACTGTAGCAACACGAAAGAGCTCCGGGGACCAAAAATCAACTCGAGATGAGGGGTTAGTCCCTGGCTTCGACTCCAGAGGAATACCACCTTACCACAAGCACCTCAAGAGGAGGCTTCTCTCAGCTCTAGGTATGTGAGAGGGACCCTGAGTTTGCGGCCTCAAGTGGAATGGACACTGCGATGCCCTGACGCGAAATAAGGCCGGATATCCCTGCAGTGACTTGAATGTAGGCTCGTCTTGCATCTCCCAAGATGAAAGGATGTCTGAATCCCCTGTGGAGACCACAGAGTAAGACCTACTTCCCCACCTCATCGCGACCGGAGGCCTCACATTCTTTGAAAACTCCAGAGGTACGCGGAGATCAGTGCCGCCAAAGGAGACGATGCCTGACTCCTCGTGAAACTTGATAGGAGTCCCAGGATTCCTGTCCACGTGGAAAGGGACCCTTGGTCTGCCGCCTCAGCTGGAGAGGCGTCCCAATTGCCCTGCCAAGCCTCGAGGAGAATCTCGAGTTGTCCCTCGCAACTAGGCAGGAGTCCTGACGTCGCGGAACAAACACGTGTGTGGAAAGGCCATCCCCATCGTAACTCGAGAATATACCCCAGGTTCCCGCCACAACTGGAGAAAAACCATGAGACTTCCCCCTCGCCGCGAGATGAGGCCCGATTCCCCTGCACTGCGTGCAGAGCAATTCCGTGTTGCACATCACACATGAAAAGAGCCTTGATTTCCTTGATGGCACTCCAGAGAAACCCCAAGAACACTGTTTCAAGGCTAGAGGGATCCTGAGGTCACTGTAGCCACACGAAAGAGCTCCGTGGACCAAACATCAACTCGAGATGAGAGGTTAGTCCCTGGCTTCGACTCCAGAGGAATACCACCTTACCACAAGCACCTCAAGAGGAGGCTTCTCTCAGCTCGAGGTATGTGAGAGGGACCCTGAGTTTGCGGCCTCAAGTGGAATGGACACCGCAATGCCCTGACGCGAAATAAGGCCGGATATCCCTGCAGTGACTTGAATGCAGGCTCGTCTTGCATCTCCCAAGATGAAAGGATGTCTGAATCCCCTGTGGAGACCACAGAGAAAGACCTAGTTCCCCATTTCATCGCGACCGGAGGCCTCACATCCTTTGAAAACTCCAGAGGTACGCGGAGATCAGTGCCTCCAAAGGAGACGATGCCTGACTACTCGTGAAACTTGATAGGAGTCCCAGGATTCCTGTCGCACGTGGAAAGGGAGGCTTGGTCTACCGTCACAGATGAAGAGGCGTCCCAATTGCCCTGCCCAGCCTCGAGGAGAATCCCGAGTTGTCCCTCGCAACTAGGCAGGAGTCCTGACGTCGCTGAAGAAACACGTGGGTGGAAGGGCCATTCCCGTCGTAACTCGAGAATATACCCCAGGTTCCCGCCGCAACTCGAGAAAAACCATGAGACTTCCCCCTCGATGCGAGATGAGGCCCGATTCCCCTGCACTGCGTGCAGAGCAATTCCGTGTTGCACATCACACATGAAAGGAGCCGTGATTTCCTTGATGGCATTCCAGAGAAACCCCAAGAACACTGTTTCAAGGCTAGAGGGATCCTGAGGTCACTGTAGCAACACGAAAGAGCTCCGGGGACCAAAAATCAACTCGAGATGAGGGGTTAGTCCCTGGCTTCGACTCCAGAGGAATACCACCTTACCACAAGCACCTCAAGAGGAGGCTTCTCTCAGCTCTAGGTATGTGAGAGGGACCCTGAGTTTGCGGCCTCAAGTGGAATGGACACTGCGATGCCCTGACGCGAAATAAGGCCGGATATCCCTGCAGTGACTTGAATGTAGGCTCGTCTTGCATCTCCCAAGATGAAAGGATGTCTGAATCCCCTGTGGAGACCACAGAGTAAGACCTACTTCCCCACCTCATCGCGACCGGAGGCCTCACATTCTTTGAAAACTCCAGAGGTACGCGGAGATCAGTGCCGCCAAAGGAGACGATGCCTGACTCCTCGTGAAACTTGATAGGAGTCCCAGGATTCCTGTCCACGTGGAAAGGGACCCTTGGTCTGCCGCCTCAGCTGGAGAGGCGTCCCAATTGCCCTGCCAAGCCTCGAGGAGAATCTCGAGTTGTCCCTCGCAACTAGGCAGGAGTCCTGACGTCGCGGAACAAACACGTGTGTGGAAAGGCCATCCCCATCGTAACTCGAGAATATACCCCAGGTTCCCGCCACAACTGGAGAAAAACCATGAGACTTCCCCCTCGCCGCGAGATGAGGCCCGATTCCCCTGCACTGCGTGCAGAGCAATTCCGTGTTGCACATCACACATGAAAAGAGCCTTGATTTCCTTGATGGCACTCCAGAGAAACCCCAAGAACACTGTTTCAAGGCTAGAGGGATCCTGAGGTCACTGTAGCCACACGAAAGAGCTCCGTGGACCAAAAATCAACTCGAGATGAGAGGTTAGTCCCTGGCTTCGACTCCAGAGGAATACCACCTTACCACAAGCACCTCAAGAGGAGGCTTCTCTCAGCTCGAGGTATGTGAGAGGGACCCTGAGTTTGCGGCCTCAAGTGGAATGGACACCGCAATGCCCTGACGCGAAATAAGGCCGGATATCCCTGCAGTGACTTGAATGCAGGCTCGTCTTGCATCTCCCAAGATGAAAGGATGTCTGAATCCCCTGTGGAGACCACAGAGAAAGACCTAGTTCCCCATTTCATCGCGACCGGAGGCCTCACATCCTTTGAAAACTCCAGAGGTACGCGGAGATCAGTGCCTCCAAAGGAGAAGATGCCTGACTCCTCGTGAAACTTGATAGGAGTCCCAGGATTCCTGTGCACGTGGAAAGGGACCCTTGGTCTGCCGCCTCAGCTGGAGAGGCGTCCCAATTGCCCTGCCAAGCCTCGAGGAGAATCTCGAGTTGTCCCTCGCAACTAGGCAGGAGTCCTGACGTCGCGGAACAAACACGTGTGTGGAAAGGCCATCCCCATCGTAACTCGAGAATATACCCCAGGTTCCCGCCACAACTCGAGAAAAACCATGAGACTTCCCCCTCGCCGCGAGATGAGGCCCGATTCCCCTGCACTGCGTGCAGAGCAATTCCGTGTTGCACATCACACATGAAAAGAGCCTTGATTTCCTTGATGGCACTCCAGAGAAACCCCAAGAACACTGTTTCAAGGCTAGAGGGATCCTGAGGTCACTGTAGCCACACGAAAGAGCTCCGTGGACCAAAAATCAACTCGAGATGAGAGGTTAGTCCCTGGCTTCGACTCCAGAGGAATACCACCTTACCACAAGCACCTCAAGAGGAGGCTTCTCTCAGCTCTAGGTATGTGAGAGGGACCCTGAGTGCGGCCTCAAGTGGAATGGACACCGCGATGCCCTGACGCGAAATAATGCCGGATATCCCTGCAGTGACTTGAATGCAGGCTCGTCTTGCATCTCCCAAGACGAAAGGATGTCTGAATCCCCTGCGGAGACCACAGAGAAAGACCTAGTTCCCCATCTCATCGCGACCGGGGGCCTCACATTCTTTGAAAACTCCAGAGGTACGCGGAGATCAGTGCCTCCAAAGGAGCCAATTCCTGACTTCTCGTCAAACTTGATAGGAGTCCCAGGATTACTGTGGCACGTGGAAAGGGACCCTTGGTCTCCCGCCTCAGCTGGAGAGGCGTCCCAATTGCCCTGCCAAGCCTCGAGGAGAATCCCGAGTTGTCCCTTGCAACTAGGCAGGAGTCCTGACTTCGCTGAACAAACACGTGGGTGGAAGGGCCATACGCATCGTAACTCGATAATATAGCCCAGGATCCCGCCGCAACTCGAGAAAAACCATGAGACTTCCCCCTCGCCGCGAGATGAGGCCCGATTCCCCTACACTGCGTGCAGAGCAATTCCGTGTTGCACATCACACATGAAAGGCGCCTTGATTTCCTTGATGGCACTCCAGAGAAACCCCAAGAACACTGTTTCAAGGCTAGAGGGATCCTGAGGTCACTGTAGCAACACGAAAGAGCTCCGTGGACCAAAAATCAACTCGAGATTAGAGGTTAGTCCCTGGCTTCGACTCCAGAGGAATACCACCTTACCACAAGCACCTCAAGAGGAGGCTTCTCTCAACTCTAGGTATGTGAGAGGGACCCTGATTTTGCGGCCTCAAGTGGAATGGACACTGCGATGCCCTGACGCGAAATAAGGCCGGATATCCCTGCAGTGACTTGAATGCAGGCTCGTCTTGCATCTCCCAAGATGAAAGGATGTCTGAATCCCCTGTGGAGACCACAGAGAAAGACCTAGTTCCCCACCTCATCGCGACCGGAGGCCTCACATCCTTTGAAAACTCCAGAGGTATGCGGAGATCAGTGCCTCCAAAGGAGACGATGCCTGTCTCCTCGTGAAACTTGATAGGAGTCCCAGGATTCCTGTGGCACGTGGAAAGGGACCCTTGGTCTCCCGCCTCAGCTGGAGAGGCGTCCCAATTGCCCTGCCAAGCCTCGAGGAGAATCCCGAGTTGTCCCTCGCAACTAGGCAGGAGTCCTGACGTAGCTGAACAAACACGTGTGTGGAAGGGCCATCCCCGTTGTAACTCGAGAATATACCCCAGGTTCCCGCCGCAACTCGAGAAAAACCATGAGACTTCCCCCTCGCCGCGAGATGATGCCCGATTCCCCTGCACTGCGTGCAGAGCAATTCCGTGTTGCACATCACACATGAAAGGAGCCGTGATTTCCTTGATGGCATTCCAGAGAAACCCCAAGAACACTGTTTCAAGGCTAGAGGGATCCTGAGGTCACTGTAGCAACACGAAAGAGCTCCGGGGACCAAAAATCAACTCGAGATGAGGGGTTAGTCCCTGGCTTCGACTCCAGAGGAATACCACCTTACCACAAGCACCTCAAGAGGAGGCTTCTCTCAGCTCTAGGTATGTGAGAGGGACCCTGAGTTTGCGGCCTCAAGTGGAATGGACACTGCGATGCCCTGACGCGAAATAAGGCCGGATATCCCCGCAGTGACTTGAATGTAGGCTCGTCTTGCATCTCCCAAGATGAAAGGATGTCTGAATCCCCTGTGGAGACCACAGAGTAAGACCTACTTCCCCACCTCATCGCGACCGGAGGCCTCACATTCTTTGAAAACTCCAGAGGTACGCGGAGATCAGTGCCGCCAAAGGAGACGATGCCTGACTCCTCGTGAAACTTGATAGGAGTCCCAGGATTCCTGTCCACGTGGAAAGGGACCCTTGGTCTGCCGCCTCAGCTGGAGAGGCGTCCCAATTGCCCTGCCAAGCCTCGAGGAGAATCTCGAGTTGTCCCTCGCAACTAGGCAGGAGTCCTGACGTCGCGGAACAAACACGTGTGTGGAAAGGCCATCCCCATCGTAACTCGAGAATATACCCCAGGTTCCCGCCACAACTGGAGAAAAACCATGAGACTTCCCCCTCGCCGCGAGATGAGGCCCGATTCCCCTGCACTGCGTGCAGAGCAATTCCGTGTTGCACATCACACATGAAAAGAGCCTTGATTTCCTTGATGGCACTCCAGAGAAACCCCAAGAACACTGTTTCAAGGCTAGAGGGATCCTGAGGTCACTGTAGCCACACGAAAGAGCTCCGTGGACCAAAAATCAACTCGAGATGAGAGGTTAGTCCCTGGCTTCGACTCCAGAGGAATACCACCTTACCACAAGCACCTCAAGAGGAGGCTTCTCTCAGCTCTAGGCATGTGAGAGGGACCCTGAGTTTGCGGCCTCAAGTGGAATGGACACCGCGATGCCCTGACGCGAAATAAGGCCGGATATCCCTGCAGTGACTTGAATGCAGGCTCGTCTTGCATCTCCCAAGACGAAAGGATGTCTGAATCCCCTGTGGAGACCACAGAGAAGACCTAGTTACCCACCTCATCGCGACCAGAGGCCTCACATCCTTTGAAAACTCCAGAGGTACGAGGATATCAGTGCCTCCAAAGGAGACGATGCCTGACTCCTCGTGAAATTTGATAGGAGTCCCAGGATTCCTGTGGCACGTGGAAAGGGACCCTTGGTCTCCCGCCTCAGCTGGAGAGGCGTCCCATTTGCCCTGCCAAGACTCGAGGAGAATCCCGAGTTGTCCCTCGCAACTAGGCAGGAGTCTGACGTCGCTGAACCAACACGTGTGTGGAAGGGCCATCCCCGTCGTAACTCGAGAATATACCCCAGGTTCCCGCCGCAACTCGAAAAAACCATGAGACTTCCCCCTCGCCGCGAGATGAGGCCCGATTCCCCTGCACTGTGCGCAGAGCAATTCCGTGTTGCACATCACACATGAAAGGACCCTTGATTTCCTTTATGGCACTCCAGAGAAACCCCAAGAACACTGTTTCAAGGTTAGAGCGATCCTAAGGTTACTGTTGCAGCACGAAAGAGTTCCGTGGACCAAAAATCAACTCGAGATGAGAGGTTAGTCCCTGGCTTCGACTCCAGAGGAATACCACCTTACCACAAGCACCTCAAGAGAAGGCTTCTCTCAGCTCTAGATATGTGAGAGGGACCCTGAGTTTGCGGCCTCAAGTGGAATGGACACCGCGATGCCCTGACTCGAAATAAGGCCGGATATCCCTGCAGTGACTTGAATGCAGGCTCGTCTTGCATCTCCCAAGATGAAAGGATGTCTGAATCCCCTGCGGAGACCACAGAGAAAGACCTAGTTCCCCATCTCATCGCGACCGGGGGCCTCACATTCTTTGAAAACTCCAGAGGTACGCGGAGATCAGTGCCTCCAAAGGAGCCAATGCCTGACTTCTCGTCAAACTTGATAGGAGTCCCAGGATTACTGTGGCGCGTGGAAAGGAACCCTTGGTCTCCCGCCTCAGCTGGAGAGGCGTCCCAATTGCCCTGCCAAGCCTCGAGGAGAAACCCGAGTTGTCCCTTGCAACTAGGCAGGAGTCCTGACTTCGCTGAACAAACACGTGGGTGGAAGGGCCATACGCATCGTAACTCGATAATATAGCCCAGGATCCCGCCGCAACTCGAGAAAAACCATGAGACTTCCCCCTCGCCGCGAGATGAGGCCCGATTCCCCTACACTGCGTGCAGAGCAATTCCGTGTTGCACATCACACATGAAAGGCGCCTTGATTTCCTTGATGGCACTCCAGAGAAACCCCAAGAACACTGTTTCAAGGCTAGAGGGATCCTGAGGTCACTGTAGCAACACGAAAGAGCTCCGTGGACCAAAAATCAACTCGAGATTAGAGGTTAGTCCCTGGCTTCGACTCCAGAGGAATACCACCTTACCACAAGCACCTCAAGAGGAGGCTTCTCTCAACTCTAGGTATGTGAGAGGGACCCTGATTTTGCGGCCTCAAGTGGAATGGACACTGCGATGCCCTGACGCGAAATAAGGCCGGATATCCCTGCAGTGACTTGAATGCAGGCTCGTCTTGCATCTCCCAAGATGAAAGGATGTCTGAATCCCCTGTGGAGACCACAGAGAAAGACCTAGTTCCCCACCTCATCGCGACCGGAGGCCTCACATCCTTTGAAAACTCCAGAGGTATGCGGAGATCAGTGCCTCCAAAGGAGACGATGCCTGACTCCTCGTGAAACTTGATAGGAGTCCCAGGATTCCTGTGGCACGTGGAAAGGGACCCTTGGTCTCCCGCCTCAGCTGGAGAGGCGTCCCAATTGCCCTGCCAAGCCTCGAGGAGAATCCCGAGTTGTCCCTCGCAACTAGGCAGGAGTCCTGACGTAGCTGAACAAACACGTGTGTGGAAGGTCCATCCCCGTTGTAACTCGAGAATATACCCCAGGTTCCCGCCGCAACTCGAGAAAAACCATGAGACTTCCCCCTCGCCGCGAGATGAGGCTCGATTCCACTGCACTGCGTGCAGAGCAATCCCGTGTTGCACATCACACATGAAAGGAGCCTTGATTTCCTTGATGGCACTCCAGAGAAACCCCAAGAACACTGTTTCAAGGCTAGAGGGATCCTGAGGTCACTGTAGCCACACGAAAGAGCTCCGTGGACCAAAAATCAACTCGAGATGAGAGGTTAGTCAATGGCTTCGACTCCAGAGGAATACCACCTAACCACAAGCACCTCAAGAGGAGGCTTCTCTCAGCTCTAGGCATGTGAGAGGGACCCTGAGTTTGCGGCCTCAAGTGGAATGGACACCGCGATGCCCTGACGCGAAATAAGGCCGGATATCCCTGCAGTGACTTGAATGCAGGCTCGTCTTGCATCTCCCAAGACGAAAGGATGTCTGAATCCCCTGTGGAGACCACAGAGAAAGCCCTAGTTACCCACCTCATCGCGACCAGAGGCCTCACATCCTTTGAAAACTCCAGAGGTACGAGGAGATCAGTGCCTCCAAAGGAGACGATGCCTGACTCCTCGTGAAACTTGATAGGAGTCCCAGGATTCCTGTGGCATGAGGAAAGGGACCCTTGGTCTCCCGCCTCAGCTGGAGAGGCGTCCCAATTGCCCTGCCAAGACTCGAGGAGAATCCCGAGTTGTCCCTCGCAACTAGGCAGGAGTCCTGACGTCGCTGAACAAACACGTGGGTGGAAGGGCCATCCCCGTCGTAACTCGAGAATATACCCCAGGTTCCCGCCGCAACTCGAGAAAAACCATGAGACTTCCCCCTCGCCGCGAGATGAGGCCCGATTCCCCTGCACTGCGTGCAGAGCAATTTCGTGTTGCACATCACACATGAAAAGAGCCTTGATTTCCTTGATGGCACTCCAGAGAAACCCCAAGAACACTGTTTCAAGGCTAGAGGGATCCTGAGGTCACTGTAGCCACACGAAAGAGCTCCGTGGACCAAAAATAAACTCGAGATGAGAGGTTAGTCCCTGGCTTCGACTCCAGAGGAATACCACCTTACCACAAGCACCTCAAGAGGAGGCTTCTCTCAGCTCGAGGTATGTGAGAGGGACCCTGAGTTTGCGGCCTCAAGTGGAATGGACACCGCAATGCCCTGACGTGAAATAAGGCCGGATATCCCTGCAGTGACTTGAATGCAGGCTCGTCTTGCATCTCCCAAGATGAAAGGATGTCTGAATCCCCTGTGGAGACCACAGAGAAAGACCTAGTTCCCCATTTCATCGCGACCGGAGGCCTCACATCCTTTGAAAACTCCAGAGGTACGCGGAGATCAGTGCCTGCAAAGGAGACGATGCCTGACTCCTCGTGAAACTTGATAGGAGTCCCAGGATTCCTGTGCACGTGGAAAGGGACCCTTGGTCTGCCGCCTCAGCTGGAGAGGCGTCCCAATTGCCCTGCCAAGCCTCGAGGAGAATCTCGAGTTGTCCCTCGCAACTAGGCAGGAGTCCTGACGTCGCGGAACAAACACGTGTGTGGAAAGGCCATCCCCATCGTAACTCGAGAATATACCCCAGGTTCCCGCCACAACTCGAGAAAAACCATGAGACTTCCCCTTCGCCGCGAGATGAGGCCCGATTCCCCTGCACTGCGTGCAGAGCAATTCCGTGTTGCACATCACACATGAAAAGAGCCTTGATTTCCTTGATGGCACTCCAGAGAAACCCCAAGAACACTGTTTCAAGGCTAGAGGGATCCTGAGGTCACTGTAGCCACACGAAAGAGCTCCGTGGACCAAAAATCAACTCGAGATGAGAGGTTAGTCCCTGGCTTCGACTCCAGAGGAATACCACCTTACCACAAGCACCTCAAGAGGAGGCTTCTCTCAGCTCTAGGTATGTGAGAGGGACCCTGAGTTTGCGGCCTCAAGTGGAATGGACACCGCGATGCCCTGACGCGAAATAATGCCGGATATCCCTGCAGTGACTTGAATGCAGGCTCGTCTTGCATCTCCCAAGACGAAAGGATGTCTGAATCCCCTGTGGAGACCACAGAGGAAGACCTAGTTCCCCACCTCATCGCGACCAGAGACCTCACATCCTTTGAAAACTCCAGAGGTACGCGGAGATCAGTGCCTCCAAAGGAGACGATGCCTGACTCCTCGTGAAACTTGATAGGAGTCCCAGGATTCCTGTGGCACGTGGAAAGGGAGGCTTGGTCTACCGTCACAGATGAAGAGGCGTCCCAATTGCCCTGCCCAGCCTCGAGGAGAATCCCGAGTTGTCCTTCGCAACTAGGCAGGAGTCCTGACGTCGCTGAACAAACACGTGGGTGGAAGGGCCATCCCCGTCGTAACTCGAGAATATACCCCAGGTTCCCGCCGCAACTCGAGAAAAACCATGAGACTTCCCCCTCGCTGCGAGATGAGGCCCGATTCCCCTGCACTGCGTGCAGAGCAGTTCCGTGTTGCACATCACACATGAAAGGAGCCGTGATTTCCTTGATGGCATTCAAGAGAAACCCCAAGAACACTGTTTCAAGGCTAGAGGGATCCTGAGTCACTGTAGCAACACGAAAGAGCTCCGTGGACCAAAAATCAACTCGAGATGAGAGGTGAGTCCCTGGCTTCGACTGCAGAGGAATACCACCTTACCACAAGCACTTCAAGAGGAGGCTTCTCTCAGCTCTAGGTATGTGAGAGGGACCCTGAGTTTGCAGCCTCCAGTCGAATAGGCACCACGATGGCCTGACTCGAAATAAGGCCGGATATCCCTGCAGTGACTTGAATGCAGGCTCGTCTTGCATCTCCCAATACGAAAGGATGTCTGAATCCCCTGTGGAGACCACAGAGAAAGACCTAGTTCCCCACCTCATCGCGACCGGAGGCCTCACATCCTTTGAAAAAGCCAGAGGTACGCGGAGATCAGTGCCTCCAAAGGAGATGATGCCTGACTCCTCGTGAAACTTGATATGAGTCCCAGGATTCCTGTGGCACGTGGAAAGGGACCCTTGGTCTCCCACCTCAGCTGGAGAGGCGTCCCAATTGCCCTGCCAAGCCTCGAGGAGAATCCCGAGTTGTCCCTTGCAATTAGGCAGGAGTCCTGACGTCGCTGAACAAACACGTGTGTGGAAGGGCCATCCCCGTCGTAACTCGAGAATATACCCCAGGTTCTCGCCGCAACTCGAAAAAACCATGAGACTTCCCCCTCGCCGCGAGATGAGGCCCGATTCCCCTGCACTGCGTGCAGAGCAATTCCGTGTTGCACATCACACATGAAAGGACCCTTGATTTCCTTTATGGCACTCCAGAGAAACCCCAGGAACACTGTTTCAAGGTTAGAGCGATCCTAAGGTCACTGTTGCAGCACGAAAGAGTTCCGTGGACCAAAAATCAACTCGAGATGAGAGGTTAGTCCCTGGCTTCGACTCCAGAGGAATACCACCTTACCACAAGCACCTCAAGAGGAGGCTTCTCTCAGCTCTAGCTATGTGAGAGGGACCCTGAGTTTGCGGCCTCAAGTGGAATGGACACTGTGATGCCCTGACGCGAAATAAGGCCGGATATCCCTGCAGTGACTTGAATGCAGGCTCGTCTTGCATCTCCCAAGATGAAAGGATGTCTGAATCCCCTGTGGAGACCACAGAGAAAGACCTAGTTCCCCATTTCATCGCGACCGGAGGCCTCACATCCTTTGAAAACTCCAGAGGTACACGGAGATCAGTGCCTCCAAAGGAGACGATGCCTGACTACTCGTGAAACTTGATAGGAGTCCCAGGATTCCTGTCGCACGTGGAAAGGGAGGCTTGGTCTACCGTCACAGATGAAGAGGCGTCCCAATTGCCCTGCCCAGCCTCGAGGAGAATCCCGAGTTGTCCCTCGCAACTAGGCAGGAGTCCTGACGTCGCTGAACAAACACGTGTGTGGAAGGGCCATCCCCGTCGTAACTCGAGAATATACCCCAGGTTCCCGCCGCAACTCGAGAAAAACCATGAGACTTCCCCCTCGCCGCGAGATGAGGCCCGATTCCCCTGCACTGTGTGCAGAGCAATTCCGTGTTGCACATCACACATGAAAGGAGCCTTGATTTCCTTGATGGCACTCCAGAGAAACCCCAAGAACACTGTTTCAAGGCTAGAGGTATCCTGAGGTCACTGTAGCAACATGAAAGAGCTCCGTGGACCACAAATCAACTCGAGATGAGAGGTTAGTCCCTGACTTCGACTCCAGAGGAATACCACCTTACCACAAGCACCTCAAGAGAAGGCTTCTCTCAGCTCTAGCTATGTGAGAGGGACCCTGAGTTTGCGGCCTCAAATGGAATGGACACCGCGATGCCCTGACTCGAAATAAGGCCGGATATCCCTGCAGTGACTTGAATGCAGGCTCGTCTTGCATCTCCCAAGATGAAAGGATGTCTGAATCCCCTGCGGAGACCACAGAGAAAGACCTAGTTCCCCATCTCATCGCGACCGGGGGCCTCACATTCTTTGAAAACTCCAGAGGTACGCGGAGATCAGTGCCTACAAAGGAGCCAATGCCTGACTTCTCGTCAAACTTGATAGGAGTCCCAGGATTACTGTGGCGCGTGGAAAGGAACCCTTGGTCTCCCGCCTCAGCTGGAGAGGCGTCCCAATTGCCCTGCCAAGCCTCGAGGAGAATCCCGAGTTGTCCCTTGCAACTAGGCAGGAGTCCTGACGTCGCTGAACAAACACGTGGGTGGAAGGGCCATACGCATCGTAACTCGATAATATAGCCCAGGTTCCCGCCGCAACTCGAGAAAAACCATGAGACTTCCCCCTCGCCGCGAGATGAGGCCCGATTCCCCTACACTGCGTGCAGAGCAATTCCGTGTTGCACATCACACATGAAAGGCGCCTTGATTTCCTTGATGGCACTCCAGAGAAACCCCAAGAACACTGTTTCAAGGCTAGAGGGATCCTGAGGTCACTGTAGCAACACGAAAGAGCTCCGAGGACCAAAAATCAACTCGAGATGAGAGGTTAGTCCCTGGCTTCGACTCCAGAGGAATACCACCTTACCACAAGCACCTCAAGAGGAGGCTTCTCTCAACTCTAGGTATGTGAGAGGGACCCTGATTTTGCGGCCTCAAGTGGAATGGACACTGCGATGCCCTGACGCGAAATAAGGCCGGATATCCCTGCAGTGACTTGAATGCAGGCTCGTCTTGCATCTCCCAAGATGAAAGGATGTCTGAATCCCCTGTGGAGACCACAGAGAAAGACCTAGTTCCCCACCTCATCGCGACCGGAGGCCTCACATCCTTTGAAAACTCCAGAGGTATGCGGAGATCAGTGCCTCCAAAGGAGACGATGCCTGACTCCTCGTGAAACTTGATAGGAGTCCCAGGATTCCTGTGGCACGTGGAAAGGGACCCTTGGTCTCCCGCCTCAGCTGGAGAGGCGTCCCAATTGCCCTGCCAAGCCTCGAGGAGAATCCCGAGTTGTCCCTCGCAACTAGGCAGGAGTCCTGACGTAGCTGAACAAACACGTGTGTGGAAGGGCCATCCCCGTTGTAACTCGAGAATATACCCCAGGTTCCCGCCGCAACTCGAGAAAAACCATGAGACTTCCCCCTCGCCGCGAGATGAGGCTCGATTCCCCTGCACTGCGTGCAGAGCAATCCCGTGTTGCACATCACACATGAAAGGAGCCTTGATTTCCTTGATGGCACTCCAGAGAAACCCCAAGAACACTGTTTCAAGGCTAGAGGGATCCTGAGGTCACTGTAGCCACACGAAAGAGCTCCGTGGACCAAAAATCAACTCGAGATGAGAGGTTAGTCAATGGCTTCGACTCCAGAGGAATACCACCTAACCACAAGCACCTCAAGAGGAGGCTTCTCTCAGCTCTAGGCATGTGAGAGGGACCCTGAGTTTGCGGCCTCAAGTGGAATGGACACCGCGATGCCCTGACGCGAAATAAGGCCGGATATCCCTGCAGTGACTTGAATGCAGGCTCGTCTTGCATCTCCCAAGACGAAAGGATGTCTGAATCCCCTGTGGAGACCACAGAGAAAGACCTAGTTACCCACCTCATCGCGACCAGAGGCCTCACATCCTTTGAAAACTCCAGAGGTACGAGGAGATCAGTGCCTCCAAAGGAGACGATGCCTGACTCCTCGTGAAACTTGATAGGAGTCCCAGGATTCCTGTGGCACGTGGAAAGGGACCCTTGGTCTCCCGCCTCAGCTGGAGAGGCGTCCCAATTGCCCTGCCAAGACTCGAGGAGAATCCCGAGTTGTCCCTCGCAACTAGGCAGGAGTCCTGCCGTTGCTGAACAAACATGTGGGTGTAAGGGCCATCCCCGTCGTAACTCGAGAATATACCCCAGGTTCCCGCCGCAACTCGAGAAAAACCATGAGACTTCCCCCTCGCCGTGAGATGAGGCCCGATTCCCCTGCACTGCGTGCAGAGCAATTCCGTGTTGCACATCACACATGAAAGGAACCTTGATTTCCTTGATGGCACTCCAGAGAAACCCCAAGAACACTGTTTCAAGGCTAGAGGGATCCTGAGGTCACTGTAGCAACATGAAAGAGCTCCGTGGACCAAAAATCAACTCGAGATGAGAGGTTAGTCCCTGGCTTCGACTCCAGAGGAATACCACCTTACCACAAGCACCTCAAGAGGAGGCTTCTCTCAGCTCTAGCTATGTGAGAGGGACCCTGAGTTTGCGGCCTCAAGTGGAATGGACACTGTGATGCCCTGACGCGAAATAAGGCCGGATATCCCTGCAGTGACTTGAATGCAGGCTCGTCTTGCATCTCCCAAGATGAAAGGATGTCTGAATCCCCTGTGGAGACCACAGAGAAAGACCTAGTTCCCCATTTCATCGCGACCGGAGGCCTCACATCCTTTGAAAACTCCAGAGGTACGCGGAGATCAGTGCCTCCAAAGGAGACGATGCCTGACTACTCGTGAAACTTGATAGGAGTCCCAGGATTCCTGTCGCACGTGGAAAGGGAGGCTTGGTCTACCGTCACAGATGAAGAGGCGTCCCAATTGCCCTGCCCAGCCTCGAGGAGAATCCCGAGTTGTCCCTTGCAACTAGGCAGGAGTCCTGACGTCGCTGAACAAACACGTGGGTGGAAGGGCCATCCCCGTCGTAACTCGAGAATATACCCCAGGTTCCCGCCGCAACTCGAGAAAAACCATGAGACTTCCCCCTCGCTGCGAGATGAGGCCCGATTCCCCTGCACTGCGTGCAGAGCAATTCCGTGTTGCACATCACACATGAAAGGAGCCGTGATTTCCTTGATGGCATTCCAGAGAAACCCCAAGAACACTGTTTCAAGGCTAGAGGGATCCTGAGGTCACTGTAGCAACACGAAAGAGCTCCGTGGACCAAAAATCAACTCGAGATGAGGGGTTAGTCCCTGGCTTCGACTCCAGAGGAATACCACCCTACCACAAGCACCTCAAGAGGAGGCTTCTTTCAGCTCTAGGTATGTGAGAGGGACCCTGAGTTTGCGGCCTCAAGTGGAATGGACACTGCGATGCCCTGACGCGAAATAAGGCCGGATATCCCTGCAGTGACTTATATGCCAGCTCGGCTTGCATCTCCCAAGATGAAAGGATGTCTGAATCCCCTGTGGAGACCACAGAGTAAGACCTACTTCCCCACCTCATCGCGACCGGAGGCCTCACATTCTTTGAAAACTCCAGAGGTACGCGGAGATCAGTGCCGCCAAAGGAGACGATGCCTGACTCCTCGTGAAACTTGATAGGAGTCCCAGGATTCCTGTCCACGTGGAAAGGGACCCTTGGTCTGCCGCCTCAGCTGGAGAGGCGTCCCAATTGCCCTGCCAAGCCTCGAGGAGAATCTCGAGTTGTCCCTCGCAACTAGGCAGGAGTCCTGACGTCGCGGAACAAACACGTGTGTGGAAAGGCCATCCCCGTCGTAACTCGAGAATATACCCCAGGTTCCCGCCACAACTCGAGAAAAACCATGAGACTTCCCCCTCGCCGCGAGATGAGGCCCGATTCCCCTGCACTGCGTGCAGAGCAATTCCGTGTTGCACATCACACATGAAAAGAGCCTTGATTTCCTTGATGGCACTCCAGAGAAACCCCAAGAACACTGTTTCAAGGCTAGAGGGATCCTGAGGTCACTGTAGCCACACGAAAGAGCTCCGTGGACCAAAAATCAACTCGAGATGAGAGGTTAGTCCCTGGCTTCGACTCCAGAGGAATACCACCTTACCACAAGCACCTCAAGAGGAGGCTTCTCTCAGCTCTAGGTATGTGAGAGGGACCCTGAGTTTGCGGCCTCAAGTGGAATGGACACCGCGATGCCCTGACGCGAAATAATGCCGGATATCCCTGCAGTGACTTGAATGCAGGCTCGTCTTGCATCTCCCAAGACGAAAGGATGTCTGAATCCCCTGTGGAGACCACAGAGAAAGACCTAGTTCCCCACCTCATCGCGACCCGAGGCCTCACATCCTTGGAAAACTCCAGAGGGACGCGGAGATCAGTGCCTCCAAAGGAGACGATGCCTGACTCCTCGTGAAACTTGATAGGAGTCCCAGGATTCCTGTGGCACGTGGAAAGGGACCCTTGGTCTCCCACCTCAGCTGGACAGGCGTCCCAATTGCCCTGCCAAGCCTCGAGGAGAATCCCGAGTTGTCCCTCGCAACTAGGCAGGAGTCCTGACGTCGCTGAACAAACACGTGTGTGGAAGGGCCATCCCCGTCGTAACTCGAGAATATACCCCAGGTTCTCGCCGCAACTCGAGAAAAACCATGAGACTTCCCCCTCGCCGCGAGATGAGGCCCGATTCCCCTGCACTGCGTGCAGAGCAATTCCGTGTTGCACATCACACATGAAAGGACCCTTGATTTCCTTTATGGCACTCCAGAGAAACCCCAAGAACACTGTTTCAAGGTTAGAGCGATCCTAAGGTCACTGTTGCAGCACGAAAGAGTTCCGTGGACCAAAAATCAACTCGAGATGAGAGGTTAGTCCCTGGCTTCGACTCCAGAGGAATACCACCTTACCACAAGCACCGCAAGAGGAGGCTTCTCTCAGCTCTAGCTATGTGAGAGGGACCCTGAGTTTGCGGCCTCAAGTGGAATGGACACTGTGATGCCCTGACGCGAAATAAGGCCGGATATCCCTGCAGTGACTTGAATGCAGGCTCGTCTTGCATCTCCCAAGATGAAAGGATGTCTGAATCCCCTGTGGAGACCACAGAGAAAGACCTAGTTCCCCATTTCATCGCGACCGGAGGCCTCACATCCTTTGAAAACTCCAGAGGTACGCGGAGATCAGTGCCTCCAAAGGAGACGATGCCTGACTACTCGTGAAACTTGATAGGAGTCCCAGGATTCCTGTCGCACGTGGAAAGGGAGGCTTGGTCTACCGTCACAGATGAAGAGGCGTCCCAATTGCCCTGCCCAGCCTCGAGGAGAATCCCGAGTTGTCCCTCGCAACTAGGCAGGAGTCCTGACGTCGCTGAACAAACACGTGTGTGGAAGGGCCATCCCCGTCGTAACTCGAGAATATACCCCAGGTTCTCGCTGCAACTCGAAAAAACCATGAGACTTCCCCCTCGCCGCGAGATGAGGCCCGATTCCCCTGCACTGCGTGCAGAGCAATTCCGTGTTGCACATCACACATGAAAGGAGCCTTGATTTCCTTTATGGCACTCCAGAGAAACCCCAAGAACACTGTTTCAAGGCTAGAGGCATCCTGAGGTCACTGTTGCAGCACGAAAGAGTTCCGTGGACCAAAAATCAACTCGAGATGAGAGGTTAGTCCCTGGCTTCGACTCCAGAGGAATACCACCTTACCACAAGCACCTCAAGAGGAGGCTTCTCTCAGCTCTAGGTATGTGAGAGGGACCCTGAGTTTGCGGCTTCAAGTGGAATGGACACCACGATGCCCTGACTCGAAATAAGGCCGGATATCTCTGCAGTGACTTGAATGCAGGCTCGTCTTGCATCTCCCAAGACGAAAGGATGTCTGAATCCCCTGTGGAGACCACAGAGAAAGACCTAGTTCCCCACCTCATCGCGACCGGAGGCCTCACATCCTTTGAAAACTCCAGAGGTACGCGGAGATCAGTGCCTCCAAAGGAGACGATGCCTGACTACTCGTGAAACTTGATAGGAGTCCCAGGATTCCTGTGCACGTGGAAAGGGACCCTTGGTCTGCCGCCTCAGCTGGAGAGGCGTCCCAATTGCCCTGCCAAGCCTCGAGGAGAATCCCGAGTTGTCCCTCGCAACTAGGCAGGAGTCCTGACGTCGCGGAACAAACACGTGTGTGGAAAGGCCATCCCCATCGTAACTCGAGAATATACCCCAGGTTCCCGCCACAACTCGAGAAAAACCATGAGGCTTCCCCCTCGCCGCGAGATGAGGCCCGATTCCCCTGCACTGCGTGCAGAGCAATTCCGTGTTGCACATCACACATGAAAAGAGCATTGATTTCCTTGATGGCACTCCAGAGAAACCCCAAGAACACTGTTTCAAGGCTAGAGGGATCCTGAGGTCACTGTAGCCACACGAAAGAGCTCCGTGGACCAAAAATCAACTCGAGATGAGAGGTTAGTCCCTGGCTTCGACTCCAGAGGAATACCACCTTACCACAAGCACCTCAAGAGGAGGCTTCTCTCAGCTCTAGGTATGTGAGAGGGACCCTGAGTTTGCGGCCTCAAGTGGAATGGACACCGCAATGCCCTGACGCGAAATAAGGCCGGATATCCCTGCAGTGACTTGAATGCAGGCTCGTCTTGCATCTCCCAAGACGAAAGGATGTCTGAATCCCCTGTGGAGACCACAGAGGAAGACCTAGTTCCCCACCTCATCGCAACCAGAGACCTCACATCCTTTGAAAACTCCAGAGGTACGCGGAGATCAGTGCCTCCAAAGGAGACGATGCCTGACTCCTCGTGAAACTTGATAGGAGTCCCAGGATTCCTGTGGCACTTGGAAAGGGAGGCTTGGTCTACCGTCACAGATGAAGAGGCGTCCCAATTGCCCTGCCCAGCCTCGAGGAGAATCCCGAGTTGTCCCTCGCAACTAGGCAGGAGTCCTGACGTCGCTGAACAAACACGTGGGTGGAAGGGCCATCCCCGTCGTAACTCGAGAATATACCCCAGGTTCCCGCCGCAACTCGAGAAAAACCATGAGACTTCCCCCTCGCTGCGAGATGAGGCCCGATTCCCCTGCACTGCGTGCAGAGCAATTCCGTGTTGCACATCACACATGAAAGGAGCCGTGATTTCCTTGATGACATTCCAGAGAAACCCCAAGAACACTGTTTCAAGGCTAGAGGGATCCTGAGGTCACTGTAGCAACACGAAAGAGCTCCGTGGACCAAAAATCAACTCGAGATGAGGGGTTAGTCCCTGGCTTCGAATCCAGAGGAATACCACCCTACCACAAGCACCTCAAGAGGAGGCTTCTTTCAGCTCTAGGTATGTGAGAGGGACCCTGAGTTTGCGGCCTCAAGTGGAATGGACACTGCGATGCCCTGACGCGAAATAAGGCCGGATATCCCTGCAGTGACTTGAATGTAGGCTCGTCTTGCATCTCCCAAGATGAAAGGATGTCTGAATCCCCTGTGGAGACCACAGAGTAAGACCTACTTCCCCACCTCATCGCGACCGGAGGCCTCACATTCTTTGAAAACTCCAGAGGTACGCGGAGATCAGTGCCGCCAAAGGAGACGATGCCTGACTCCTCGTGAAACTTGATAGGAGTCCCAGGATTCCTGTCCACGTGGAAAGGGACCCTTGGTCTGCCGCCTCAGCTGGAGAGGCGTCCCAATTGCCCTGCCAAGCCTCGAGGAGAATCTCGAGTTGTCCCTCGCAACTAGGCAGGAGTCCTGACGTCGCGGAACAAACACGTGTGTGGAAAGGCCATCCCCGTCGTAACTCGAGAATATACCCCAGGTTCCCGCCACAACTCGAGAAAAACCATGAGACTTCCCCCTCGCCGCGAGATGAGGCCCGATTCCCCTGCACTGCGTGCAGAGCAATTCCGTGTTGCACATCACACATGAAAGGAGCCTTGATTTCCTTGATGGCACTCCAGAGAAACCCCAAGAACACTGTTTCAAGGCTAGAGGGATCCTGAGGTCACTGTAGCCACACGAAAGAGCTCCGTGGACCAAAAATCAACTCGAGATGAGAGGTTAGTCCCTGGCTTCGACTCCAGAGGAATACCACCTTACCACAAGCACCTCAAGAGGAGGCTTCTCTCAGCTCTAGGTATGTGAGAGGGACCCTGAGTTTGCGGCCTCAAGTGGAATGGACACCGCGATGCCCTGACCCGAAATAATGCCGGATATCCCTGCAGTGACTTGAATGCAGGCTCGTCTTGCATCTCCCAAGACGAAAGGATGTCTGAATCCCCTGTGGAGACCACAGAGAAAGACCTAGTTCCCCATTTCATCGCGACCGGAGGCCTCACATCCTTTGAAAACTCCAGAGGTACGCGGAGATCAGTGCCTCCAAAGGAGACGATGCCTGACTCCTCGTGAAACTTGATAGGAGTCCCAGGATTCCTGTGGCACGTGGAAAGGGAGGCTTGGTCTACCGCCACAGATGAAGAGGCGTCCCAATTGCCCTGCCCAGCCTCGAGGAGAATCCCGAGTTGTCCTTCGCAACTAGGCAGGAGTCCTGACGTCGCTGAACAAACACGTGGGTGGAAGGGCCATCCCCGTCGTAACTCGAGAATATACCCCAGGTTCCCGCCGCAACTCGAGAAAAACCATGAGACTTCCCCCTCGCTGCGAGATGAGGCCCGATTCCCCTGCACTGCGTGCAGAGCAGTTCCGTGTTGCACATCACACATGAAAGGAGCCGTGATTTCCTTGATGGCATTCCAGAGAAACCCCAAGAACACTGTTTCAAGGCTAGAGGGATCCTGAGGTCACTGTAGCAACACGAAAGAGCTCCGTGGACCAAAAATCAACTCGAGATGAGAGGTGAGTCCCTGGCTTCGACTGCAGAGGAATACCACCTTACCACAAGCACTTCAAGAGGAGGCTTCTCTCAGCTCTAGGTATGTGAGAGGGACCCTGAGTTTGCAGCCTCCAGTCGAATAGACACCACGAAGGCCTGACTCGAAATAAGGCCGGATATTCCTGCAGTGACTTGAATGCAGGCTCGTCTTGCATCTCCCAATACGAAAGGATGTCTGAATCCCCTGTGGAGACCACAGAGAAAGACCTAGTTCCCCACCTCATCGCGACCGGAGGCCTCACATCCTTTGAAAAAGCCAGAGGTACGCGGAGATCAGTGCCTCCAAAGGAGACGATGCCTGACTCCTCGTGAAACTTGATAGGAGTCCCAGGATTCCTGTGGCACGTGGAAAGGGACCCTTGGTCTCCCACCTCAGCTGGACAGGCGTCCCAATTGCCCTGCCAAGCCTCGAGGAGAATCCCGAGTTGTCCCTCGCAACTAGGCAGGAGTCCTGACGTCGCTGAACAAACACGTGTGTGGAAGGGCCATCCCCGTCGTAACTCGAGAATATACCCCAGGTTCTCGCCGCAACTCGAAAAAACCATGAGACTTCCCCCTCGCCGCGAGATGAGGCCCGATTCCCCTGCACTGCGTGCAGAGCAATTCCGTGTTGCACATCACACATGAAAGGACCCTTGATTTCCTTTATGGCACTCCAGAGAAACCCCAAGAACACTGTTTCAAGGTTAGAGCGATCCTAAGGTCACTGTTGCAGCACGAAAGAGTTCCGTGGACCAAAAATCAACTCGAGATGAGAGGTTAGTCCCTGGCTTCGACTCCAGAGGAATACCACCTTACCACAAGCACCGCAAGAGGAGGCTTCTCTCAGCTCTAGCTATGTGAGAGGGACCCTGAGTTTGCGGCCTCAAGTGGAATGGACACTGTGATGCCCTGACGCGAAATAAGGCCGGATATCCCTGCAGTGACTTGAATGCAGGCTCGTCTTGCATCTCCCAAGATGAAAGGATGTCTGAATCCCCTGTGGAGACCACAGAGAAAGACCTAGTTCCCCATTTCATCGCGACCGGAGGCCTCACATCCTTTGAAAACTCCAGAGGTACGCGGAGATCAGTGCCTCCAAAGGAGACGATGCCTGACTACTCGTGAAACTTGATAGGAGTCCCAGGATTCCTGTCGCACGTGGAAAGGGAGGCTTGGTCTACCGTCACAGATGAAGAGGCGTCCCAATTGCCCTGCCCAGCCTCGAGGAGAATCCCGAGTTGTCCCTCGCAACTAGGCAGGAGTTCTGACGTCGCTGAACAAACACGTGGGTGGAAGGGCCATCCCCGTCGTAACTCGAGAATATACCCCAGGTTCCCGCCGCAACTCGAGAAAAACCATGAGACTTCCCCCTCGCTGCGAGATGAGGCCCGATTCCCCTGCACTGCGTGCAGAGCAATTCCGTGTTGCACATCACACATGAAAGGAGCCGTGATTTCCTTGATGACATTCCAGAGAAACCCCAAGAACACTGTTTCAAGGCTAGAGGGATCCTGAGGTCACTGTAGCCACACGAAAGAGCTCCGTGGACCAAAAATCAACTCGAGATGAGAGGTTAGTCCCTGGCTTCGAATCCAGAGGAATACCACCGTACCACAAGCACCTCAAGAGGAGGCTTCTCTCAGCTCTAGGTATGTGAGAGGGACCCTGAGTTTGCGGCCTCAAATGGAATGGACACTGCGATGCCCTGACGCGAAATAAGGCCGGATATCCCTGCAGTGACTTGAATGTAGGCTCGTCTTGCATCTCCCAAGATGAAAGGATGTCTGAATCCCCTGTGGAGACCACAGAGTAAGACCTACTTCCCCACCTCATCGCGACCGGAGGAGTCACATTCTTTGAAAACTCCAGAGGTACGCGGAGATCAGTGCCGCCAAAGGAGACGATGCCTGACTCCTCGTGAAACTTGATAGGAATCCCAGGATTCCTGTCCACGTGGAAAGGGACCCTTGGTCTGCCGCCTCAGCTGGAGAGGCGTCCCAATTGCCCTGCCAAACCTCGAGGAGAATCTCGAGTTGTCCCTCGCAACTAGGCAGGAGTCCTGACGTCGCGGAACAAACACGTGTGTGGAAAGGCCATCCCCGTCGTAACTCGAAAATATACCCCAGGTTCCCCCCAACAACTCGAGAAAAACCATGAGACTTCCCTCTCCCCGCGAGATGAGGCCCGATTCCCCTGCACTGCGTGCAGAGCAATTCCGTGTTGCACATCACACATGAAAAGAGCCTTGATTTCCTTGATGGCACTCCAGAGAAACCCCAAGAACACTGTTTCAAGGCTAGAGGGATCCTGAGGTCACTGTAGCCACACGAAAGAGCTCCGTGGACCAAAAATCAACTCGAGATGAGAGGTTAGTCCCTGGCTTCGACTCCAGAGGAATACCACCTTACCACAAGCACCTCAAGAGGAGGCTTCTCTCAGCTCTAGGTATGTGAGAGGGACCCTGAGTTTGCGGCCTCAAGTGGAATGGACACCGCAATGCCCTGACGCGAAATAAGGCCGGATATCCCTGCAGTGACTTGAATGCAGGCTCGTCTTGCATCTCCCAAGATGAAAGGATGTCTGAATCCCCTGTGGAGACCACAGAGAAAGACCTAGTTCCCCATTTCATCGCGACCGGAGGCCTCACATCCTTTGAGAACTCCAGAGGTACGCGGAGATCAGTGCCTCCAAAGGAGACGATGCCTGACTCCTCGTGAAACTTGATAGGAGTCCCAGGATTCCTGTGCACGTGGAAAGGGACCCTTGGTCTGCCGCCTCAGCTGGAGAGGCGTCCCAATTGCCCTGCCAAGCCTCGAGGAGAATCCCGAGTTGTCCCTCGCAACTAGGCAGGAGTCCTGACGTCGCGGAACAAACACGTGTGTGGAAAGGCCATCCCCATCGTAACTCGAGAATATACCCCAGGTTCCCGCCACAACTCGAGAAAAACCATGAGGCTTCCCCCTCGCCACGAGATGAGGCCCGATTCCCCTGCACTGCGTGCAGAGCAATTCCGTGTTGCACATCACACATGAAAAGAGCCTTGATTTCCTTGATGGCACTCCAGAGAAACCCCAAGAACACTGTTTCAAGGCTAGAGGGATCCTGAGGTCACTGTAGCCACACGAAAGAGCTCCGTGGACCAAAAATCAACTCGAGATGAGAGGTTAGTCCCTGGCTTCGACTCCAGAGGAATACCACCTTACCACAAGCACCTCAAGAGGAGGCTTCTCTCAGCTCTAGGTATGTGAGAGGGACCCTGAGTTTGCGGCCTCAAGTGGAATGGACACCGCAATGCCCTGACGCGAAATAAGGCCGGATATCCCTGCAGTGACTTGAATGCAGGCTCGTCTTGCATCTCCCAAGACGAAAGGATGTCTGAATCCCCTGTGGAGACCACAGAGGAAGACCTAGTTCCCCACCTCATCGCGACCAGAGACCTCACATCCTTTGAAAACTCCAGAGGTACGCGGAGATCAGTGCCTCCAAAGGAGACGATGCCTGACTCCTCGTGAAACTTGATAGGAGTCCCAGGATTCCTGTGGCACGTGGAAAGGGAGGCTTGGTCTACCGTCACAGATGAAGAGGCGTCCCAATTGCCCTGCCCAGCCTCGAGGAGAATCCCGAGTTGTCCCTCGCAACTAGGCAGGAGTCCTGACGTCGCTGAACAAACACGTGTGTGGAAGGGCCATCCCCGTCGTAACTCGAGAATATACCCCAGGTTCTCGCTGCAACTCGAAAAAACCATGAGACTTCCCCCTCGCCGCGAGATGAGGCCCGATTCCCCTGCACTGCGTGCAGAGCAATTCCGTGTTGCACATCACACATGAAAGGAGCCTTGATTTCCTTTATGGCACTCCAGAGAAACCCCAAGAACACTGTTTCAAGGCTAGAGGCATCCTGAGGTCACTGTTGCAGCACGAAAGAGTTCCGTGGACCAAAAATCAACTCGAGATGAGAGGTTAGTCCCTGGCTTCGACTCCAGAGGAATACCACCTTACCACAAGCACCTCAAGAGGAGGCTTCTCTCAGCTCTAGGTATGTGAGAGGGACCCTGAGTTTGCGGCTTCAAGTGGAATGGACACCACGATGCCCTGACTCGAAATAAGGCCGGATATCTCTGCAGTGACTTGAATGCAGGCTCGTCTTGCATCTCCCAAGACGAAAGGATGTCTGAATCCCCTGTGGAGACCACAGAGAAAGACCTAGTTCCCCACCTCATCGCGACCGGAGGCCTCACATCCTTTGAAAACTCCAGAGGTACGCGGAGATCAGTGCCTCCAAAGGAGACGATGCCTGACCCCACGTGAAACTTGATAGGAGTCCCAGGATTCCTGTGGCACGTGGAAAGGGACCCTTGGTCTCCCGCCTCAGCTGGAGAGGCGTCCCAATTGCCCTGCCAAGCCTCGAGGAGATTCCCGAGTTGTCCCTCGCAACTAGGCAGGAGTCCTGACGTCGCTGAACAAACACGTGATTGGAAAGGCCATCCCCGTCGTAACTCGAGAATATACCCCAGGTTCCCGCCGCAACTCGAGAAAAACCATGAGACTTCCCCCTCGCCGCGAGATGAGGCCCGATTCCCTTGCACTGCGTGCAGAGCGATTCCGTGTTGCACAACACACATGAAAGGAGCCTTGATTTCCTTGGTGGCACTCCAGAGAAACCCCAAGAACACTGTTTCAAGTCTACAGGGATCCTGAGGTCACTGTAGCAACACGAAAGAGCTCCGTGGACCAAAAATCAACTCGAGATGAGAGGTTAGTCCCTGGCTTCGACTCCAGAGGAATACCACCTTACCACAAGCACCTCAAGAGGAGGCTTCTCTCAGCTTTAGGTATGTGAGAGGAACCCTGAGTTTGCGGCCTCAAGTGGAATGGACACCGCGATGCCCTGGCTCGAAATAAGGCCGGATATCCTTGCAGTGACTTGAATGCAGGCTCGTCTTGCATCTCCCAAGACGAAAGGATGTCTGAATCACGTGTGTAGACCACAGAGAAAGACCTAGTTCCCCACCTCATCGCGACCGGAGGCCTCACATCCTTTGAAAACTCCAGAGGTACGTGGAGATCAGTGCCTCCAAAGGAGACGATGCCTGACACCTCGTGAAACTTGATAGGAGTCCTAGGATTCCTGTGGCACGTGGAAAGGGACCCTTGGTCTCCCGCCTCAGCTGGAGAGGCGTCCCAATTGCACTGCCAAGCCTCGAGGAGAATCTCGAGTTGTCCCTCACAACAAGGCAGGAGTCCTGACGTCGCTGAACAAACACGTGGGTGGAAGGGCCATCCCCGTCGTAACTCGAGAATATACCCCAGGTTCCCGCCGCAACTCGAGAAAAACCATGAGACTTCCCCCTCGCCGCGAGATGAGGCCCAATTCCCCTGCACTGCGTGGAGAGCAATTCCGTGTTGCACATCACACATGAAAGGAGCCTTGATTTCCTTGATGGCCCTCCAGAGAAACCCCAAGAACACTGTATCAAGGCTAGAGGGAACCTGAGGTCACTGTAGCACCACGAAAGAGCTCCGTGGACCAAAAATCAACTCGAGATGAGAGGTTAGTCCCTGGCTTCGACTCCAGAGGAATACCACCTTACCACAAGCACCTCAAGAGGAGGCTTCTCTCAGTTCTAGGTATGTGAGAGGGACCCTGAATTTGTGGCCTCAAGTGAAATGGACACCGTGATGCCCTGACTCGAAATAAGGCCGGATATCCCTGCCGTGACTTGAATGCAGGCTCGTCTTGCATCTCCCAAGACGAAAGGATGTCTGAATCCCCTGTGGAGACCACAGAGAAAGACCTAGTTCCCCACCTCATCACGACCGGAGTCCTCACATCCTTTGAAAACTTCAGAGGTATGCGGCGATAAGAGCCTCCAAAGGAGAGGATGCCTGACTCCTCGTGAAACTTGATAGGAGTTCCAGGATTCCTGTGGCACGTGGAAAGGGACCCTTGGTCTCCCGCCTCAGCTGGAGAGGGGTCCCAATTGCCCTGCCAAGCCTCGAGGAGAATCCCGAGTTGTCCCTCGCAACTAGGCAGGAGTCCTGACGTCACTGAACAAACACGTTGGTGGAAGGGCCATCCCCGTCGTAACTCGAGAATATACCCCAGGTTCCCGCCGCAACTCGAGAAAAACCATGAGACTTCCCCCTCGCCGCGAGATGAGGCCTGATTCCCCTGCATTGCGTGCAGAGTAATTCCCTGTTGCACATCACACGTGAAAGGAGCCGTGATTTCCTTGATGGCACTCCAGAGAAACCCCAAGAACACTGTTTCAAGGCTAGAGGGATCCTGAGGTCACTGTAGCAACACGAAAGAGCTCCATGGACCAAAAATCAACTCGATTTGAGAGGTTAGGCCCTGGCTTCGACGCCAGAGGAATACCACCTTACCACAAGTACCCCAAGAGGAGGCTTCTCTCAGCTCTAGGTATGTGATAGGGACCCTGAGTTTGCGGCCTCAAGTGGAATGGACACCGCGATGCCCTGACTCGAAATAAGGCCGGATATCCCTGCAGTGACTTGAATGCAGGCTCGTCTTGCATCTCCCAAGATGAAAGGATGTCTGAATCCCCTGTGGAGACCACAGAGAAAGACCTAGTTCCCCATTTCATCGCGACCGGAGGCCTCACATCCTTTGAAAACTCCAGAGGTACGCGGAGATCAGTGCCTCCAAAGGAGACGATGCCTGACTACTCGTGAAACTTGATAGGAGTCCCAGGATTCCTGTCGCACGTGGAAAGGGAGGCTTGGTCTACCGTCACAGATGAAGAGGCGTCCCAATTGCCCTGCCCAGCCTCGAGGAGAATCCCGAGTTGTCCCTCGCGACTAGGCAGGAGTTCTGACGTCGCTGAACAAACACGTGGGTGGAAGGGCCATCCCCGTCGTAACTCGAGAATATACCCCAGGTTCCCGCCGCAACTCGAGAAAAACCATGAGACTTCCCCCTCGCTGCGAGATGAGGCCCGATTCCCCTGCACTGCGTGCAGAGCAATTCCGTGTTGCACATCACACATGAAAGGAGCCGTGATTTCCTTGATGGCATTCCAGAGAAACCCCAAGAACACTGTTTCAAGGCTAGAGGGATCCTGAGGTCACTGTAGCAACACGAAAGAGCTCCGTGGACCAAAAATCAACTCGAGATGAGAGGTTAGTCCCTGGCTTCGACTCCAGAGGAATACCACCGTACCACAAGCACCTCAAGAGGAGGCTTCTCTCAGCTCTAGGTATGTGAGAGGGACCCTGAGTTTGCGGCCTCAAGTGGAATGGACACCGCAATGCCCTGACGCGAAATAAGGCCGGATATCCCTGCAGTGACTTGAATGCAGGCTCGTCTTGCATCTCCCAAGATGAAAGGATGTCTGAATCCCCTGTGGAGACCACAGAGAAAGACCTAGTTCCCCATTTCATCGCGACCGGAGGCCTCACATCCTTTGAGAACTCCAGAGGTACGCGGAGATCAGTGCCTCCAAAGGAGACGATGCCTGACTCCTCGTGAAACTTGATAGGAGTCCCAGGATTCCTGTGCACGTGGAAAGGGACCCTTGGTCTGCCGCCTCAGCTGGAGAGGCGTCCCAATTGCCCTGCCAAGCCTCGAGGAGAATCCCGAGTTGTCCCTCGCAACTAGGCAGGAGTCCTGACGTCGCGGAACAAACACGTGTGTGGAAAGGCCATCCCCATCGTAACTCGAGAATATACCCCAGGTTCCCGCCACAACTCGAGAAAAACCATGAGGCTTCCCCCTCGCCGCGAGATGAGGCCCGATTCCCCTGCACTGCGTGCAGAGCAATTCCGTGTTGCACATCACACATGAAAAGAGCCTTGATTTCCTTGATGGCACTCCAGAGAAACCCCAAGAACACTGTTTCAAGGCTAGAGGGATCCTGAGGTCACTGTAGCCACACGAAAGAGCTCCGTGGACCAAAAATCAACTCGAGATGAGAGGTTAGTCCCTGGCTTCGACTCCAGAGGAATACCACCTTACCACAAGCACCTCAAGAGGAGGCTTCTCTCAGCTCTAGGTATGTGAGAGGGACCCTGAGTTTGCGGCCTCAAGTGGAATGGACACCGCAATGCCCTGACGCGAAATAAGGCCGGATATCCCTGCAGTGACTTGAATGCAGGCTCGTCTTGCATCTCCCAAGACGAAAGGATGTCTGAATCCCCTGTGGAGACCACAGAGGAAGACCTAGTTCCCCACCTCATCGCGACCAGAGACCTCACATCCTTTGAAAACTCCAGAGGTACGCGGAGATCAGTGCCTCCAAAGGAGACGATGCCTGACTCCTCGTGAAACTTGATAGGAGTCCCAGGATTCCTGTGGCACTTGGAAAGGGAGGCTTGGTCTACCGTCACAGATGAAGAGGCGTCCCAATTGCCCTGCCCAGCCTCGAGGAGAATCCCGAGTTGTCCTTCGCAACTAGGCAGGAGTCCTGACGTCGCTGAACAAACACGTGGGTGGAAGGGCCATCCCCGTCGTAACTCGAGAATATACCCCAGGTTCCCGCCGCAACTCGAGAAAAACCATGAGACTTCCCCCTCGCTGCGAGATGAGGCCCGATTCCCCTGCACTGCGTGCAGAGCAGTTCCGTGTTGCACATCACACATGAAAGGAGCCGTGATTTCCTTGATGGCATTCCAGAGAAACCCCAAGAACACTGTTTCAAGGCTAGAGGGATCCTGAGGTCACTGTAGCAACACGAAAGAGCTCCGTGGACCAAAAATCAACTCGAGATGAGAGGTGAGTCCCTGGCTTCGACTGCAGAGGAATACCACCTTACCACAAGCACTTCAAGAGGAGGCTTCTCTCAGCTCTAGGTATGTGAGAGGGACCCTGAGTTTGCGGCTTCAAGTGGAATGGACACCACGATGCCCTGACTCGAAATAAGGCCGGATATCTCTGCAGTGACTTGAATGCAGGCTCGTCTTGCATCTCCCAAGACGAAAGGATGTCTGAATCCCCTGTGGAGACCACAGAGAAAGACCTAGTTCCCCACCTCATCGCGACCCGAGGCCTCACATCCTTGGAAAACTCCAGAGGGACGCGGAGATCAGTGCCTCCAAAGGAGACGATGCCTGACTCCTCGTGAAACTTGATAGGAGTCCCAGGATTCCTGTGGCACGTGGAAAGGGACCCTTGGTCTCCCACCTCAGCTGGACAGGCGTCCCAATTGCCCTGCCAAGCCTCGAGGAGAATCCCGAGTTGTCCCTCGCAACTAGGCAGGAGTCCTGACGTCGCTGAACAAACACGTGTGTGGAAGGGCCATCCCCGTCGTAACTCGAGAATATACCCCAGGTTCTCGCCGCAACTCGAAAAAACCATGAGACTTCCCCCTCGCCGTGAGATGAGGCCCGATTCCCCTGCACTGCGTGCAGAGCAATTCCGTGTTGCACATCACACATGAAAGGACCCTTGATTTCCTTTATGGCACTCCAGAGAAACCCCAAGAACACTGTTTCAAGGTTAGAGCGATCCTAAGGTCACTGTTGCAGCACGAAAGAGTTCCGTGGACCAAAAATCAACTCGAGATGAGAGGTTAGTCCCTGGCTTCGACTCCAGAGGAATACCACCTTACCACAAGCACCGCAAGAGGAGGCTTCTCTCAGCTCTAGCTATGTGAGAGGGACCCTGAGTTTGCGGCCTCAAGTGGAATGGACACTGTGATGCCCTGACGCGAAATAAGGCCGGATATCCCTGCAGTGACTTGAATGCAGGCTCGTCTTGCATCTCCCAAGATGAAAGGATGTCTGAATCCCCTGTGGAGACCACAGAGAAAGACCTAGTTCCCCATTTCATCGCGACCGGAGGCCTCACATCCTTTGAAAACTCCAGAGGTACGCGGAGATCAGTGCCTCCAAAGGAGACGATGCCTGACTACTCGTGAAACTTGATAGGAGTCCCAGGATTCCTGTCGCACGTGGAAAGGGAGGCTTGGTCTACCGTCACAGATGAAGAGGCGTCCCAATTGCCCTGCCCAGCCTCGAGGAGAATCCCGAGTTGTCCCTCGCAACTAGGCAGGAGTCCTGACGTCGCTGAACAAACACGTGTGTGGAAGGGCCATCCCCGTCGTAACTCGAGAATATACCCCAGGTTCTCGCTGCAACTCGAAAAAACCATGAGACTTCCCCCTCGCCGCGAGATGAGGCCCGATTCCCCTGCACTGCGTGCAGAGCAATTCCGTGTTGCACATCACACATGAAAGGAGCCTTGATTTCCTTTATGGCACTCCAGAGAAACCCCAAGAACACTGTTTCAAGGCTAGAGGCATCCTGAGGTCACTGTTGCAGCACGAAAGAGTTCCGTGGACCAAAAATCAACTCGAGATGAGAGGTTAGTCCCTGGCTTCGACTCCAGAGGAATACCACCTTACCACAAGCACCTCAAGAGGAGGCTTCTCTCAGCTCTAGGTATGTGAGAGGGACCCTGAGTTTGCGGCTTCAAGTGGAATGGACACCACGATGCCCTGACTCGAAATAAGGCCGGATATCTCTGCAGTGACTTGAATGCAGGCTCGTCTTGCATCTCCCAAGACGAAAGGATGTCTGAATCCCCTGTGGAGACCACAGAGAAAGACCTAGTTCCCCACCTCATCGCGACCGGAGGCCTCACATCCTTTGAAAACTCCAGAGGTACGCGGAGATCAGTGCCTCCAAAGGAGACGATGCCTGACCCCACGTGAAACTTGATAGGAGTCCCAGGATTCCTGTGGCACGTGGAAAGGGACCCTTGGTCTCCCGCCTCAGCTGGAGAGGCGTCCCAATTGCCCTGCCAAGCCTCGAGGAGATTCCCGAGTTGTCCCTCGCAACTAGGCAGGAGTCCTGACGTCGCGGAACAAACACGTGTGTGGAAAGGCCATCCCCGTCGTAACTCGAGAATATACCCCAGGTTCCCGCCACAACTCGAGAAAAACCATGAGACTTCCCCCTCGCCGCGAGATGAGGCCCGATTCCCCTGCACTGCGTGCAGAGCAATTCCGTGTTGCACATCACACATGAAAGGAGCCTTGATTTCCTTGATGGCACTCCAGAGAAACCCCAAGAACACTGTTTCAAGGCTAGAGGGATCCTGAGGTCACTGTAGCCACACGAAAGAGCTCCGTGGACCAAAAATCAACTCGAGATGAGAGGTTAGTCCCTGGCTTCGACTCCAGAGGAATACCACCTTACCACAAGCACCTCAAGAGGAGGCTTCTCTCAGCTCTAGGTATGTGAGAGGGACCCTGAGTTTGCGGCCTCAAGTGGAATGGACACCGCGATGCCCTGACGCGAAATAATGCCGGATATCCCTGCAGTGACTTGAATGCAGGCTCGTCTTGCATCTCCCAAGACGAAAGGATGTCTGAATCCCCTGTGGAGACCACAGAGAAAGACCTAGTTCCCCATTTCATCGCGACCGGAGGCCTCACATCCTTTGAAAACTCCAGAGGTACGCGGAGATCAGTGCCTCCAAAGGAGACGATGCCTGACTCCTCGTGAAACTTGATAGGAGTCCCAGGATTCCTGTGGCACGTGGAAAGGGAGGCTTGGTCTACCGCCACAGATGAAGAGGCGTCCCAATTGCCCTGCCCAGCCTCGAGGAGAATCCCGAGTTGTCCTTCGCAACTAGGCAGGAGTCCTGACGTCGCTGAACAAACACGTGGGTGGAAGGGCCATCCCCGTCGTAACTCGAGAATATACCCCAGGTTCCCGCCGCAACTCGAGAAAAACCATGAGACTTCCCCCTCGCTGCGAGATGAGGCCCGATTCCCCTGCACTGCGTGCAGAGCAGTTCCGTGTTGCACATCACACATGAAAGGAGCCGTGATTTCCTTGATGGCATTCCAGAGAAACCCCAAGAACACTGTTTCAAGGCTAGAGGGATCCTGAGGTCACTGTAGCAACACGAAAGAGCTCCGTGGACCAAAAATCAACTCGAGATGAGAGGTGAGTCCCTGGCTTCGACTGCAGAGGAATACCACCTTACCACAAGCACTTCAAGAGGAGGCTTCTCTCAGCTCTAGGTATGTGAGAGGGACCCTGAGTTTGCAGCCTCCAGTCGAATAGACACCACGAAGGCCTGACTCGAAATAAGGCCGGATATTCCTGCAGTGACTTGAATGCAGGCTCGTCTTGCATCTCCCAATACGAAAGGATGTCTGAATCCCCTGTGGAGACCACAGAGAAAGACCTAGTTCCCCACCTCATCGCGACCGGAGGCCTCACATCCTTTGAAAAAGCCAGAGGTACGCGGAGATCAGTGCCTCCAAAGGAGACGATGCCTGACTCCTCGTGAAACTTGATAGGAGTCCCAGGATTCCTGTGGCACGTGGAAAGGGACCCTTGGTCTCCCACCTCAGCTGGACAGGCGTCCCAATTGCCCTGCCAAGCCTCGAGGAGAATCCCGAGTTGTCCCTCGCAACTAGGCAGGAGTCCTGACGTCGCTGAACAAACACGTGTGTGGAAGGGCCATCCCCGTCGTAACTCGAGAATATACCCCAGGTTCTCGCCGCAACTCGAAAAAACCATGAGACTTCCCCCTCGCCGCGAGATGAGGCCCGATTCCCCTGCACTGCGTGCAGAGCAATTCCGTGTTGCACATCACACATGAAAGGACCCTTGATTTCCTTTATGGCACTCCAGAGAAACCCCAAGAACACTGTTTCAAGGTTAGAGCGATCCTAAGGTCACTGTTGCAGCACGAAAGAGTTCCGTGGACCAAAAATCAACTCGAGATGAGAGGTTAGTCCCTGGCTTCGACTCCAGAGGAATACCACCTTACCACAAGCACCGCAAGAGGAGGCTTCTCTCAGCTCTAGCTATGTGAGAGGGACCCTGAGTTTGCGGCCTCAAGTGGAATGGACACTGTGATGCCCTGACGCGAAATAAGGCCGGATATCCCTGCAGTGACTTGAATGCAGGCTCGTCTTGCATCTCCCAAGATGAAAGGATGTCTGAATCCCCTGTGGAGACCACAGAGAAAGACCTAGTTCCCCATTTCATCGCGACCGGAGGCCTCACATCCTTTGAAAACTCCAGAGGTACGCGGAGATCAGTGCCTCCAAAGGAGACGATGCCTGACTACTCGTGAAACTTGATAGGAGTCCCAGGATTCCTGTCGCACGTGGAAAGGGAGGCTTGGTCTACCGTCACAGATGAAGAGGCGTCCCAATTGCCCTGCCCAGCCTCGAGGAGAATCCCGAGTTGTCCCTCGCAACTAGGCAGGAGTTCTGACGTCGCTGAACAAACACGTGGGTGGAAGGGCCATCCCCGTCGTAACTCGAGAATATACCCCAGGTTCCCGCCGCAACTCGAGAAAAACCATGAGACTTCCCCCTCGCTGCGAGATGAGGCCCGATTCCCCTGCACTGCGTGCAGAGCAATTCCGTGTTGCACATCACACATGAAAGGAGCCGTGATTTCCTTGATGACATTCCAGAGAAACCCCAAGAACACTGTTTCAAGGCTAGAGGGATCCTGAGGTCACTGTAGCCACACGAAAGAGCTCCGTGGACCAAAAATCAACTCGAGATGAGAGGTTAGTCCCTGGCTTCGAATCCAGAGGAATACCACCGTACCACAAGCACCTCAAGAGGAGGCTTCTCTCAGCTCTAGGTATGTGAGAGGGACCCTGAGTTTGCGGCCTCAAGTGGAATGGACACTGCGATGCCCTGACGCGAAATAAGGCCGGATATCCCTGCAGTGACTTGAATGTAGGCTCGTCTTGCATCTCCCAAGATGAAAGGATGTCTGAATCCCCTGTGGAGACCACAGAGTTAGACCTACTTCCCCACCTCATCGCGACCGGAGGAGTCACATTCTTTGAAAACTCCAGAGGTACGCGGAGATCAGTGCCGCCAAAGGAGACGATGCCTGACTCCTCGTGAAACTTGATAGGAATCCCAGGATTCCTGTCCACGTGGAAAGGGACCCTTGGTCTGCCGCCTCAGCTGGAGAGGCGTCCCAATTGCCCTGCCAAACCTCGAGGAGAATCTCGAGTTGTCCCTCGCAACTAGGCAGGAGTCCTGACGTCGCGGAACAAACACGTGTGTGGAAAGGCCATCCCCGTCGTAACTCGAGAATATACCCCAGGTTCCCCCCAACAACTCGAGAAAAACCATGAGACTTCCCTCTCCCCGCGAGATGAGGCCCGATTCCCCTGCACTGCGTGCAGAGCAATTCCGTGTTGCACATCACACATGAAAAGAGCCTTGATTTCCTTGATGGCACTCCAGAGAAACCCCAAGAACACTGTTTCAAGGCTAGAGGGATCCTGAGGTCACTGTAGCCACACGAAAGAGCTCCGTGGACCAAAAATCAACTCGAGATGAGAGGTTAGTCCCTGGCTTCGACTCCAGAGGAATACCACCTTACCACAAGCACCTCAAGAGGAGGCTTCTCTCAGCTCTAGGTATGTGAGAGGGACCCTGAGTTTGCGGCCTCAAGTGGAATGGACACCGCAATGCCCTGACGCGAAATAAGGCCGGATATCCCTGCAGTGACTTGAATGCAGGCTCGTCTTGCATCTCCCAAGATGAAAGGATGTCTGAATCCCCTGTGGAGACCACAGAGAAAGACCTAGTTCCCCATTTCATCGCGACCGGAGGCCTCACATCCTTTGAGAACTCCAGAGGTACGCGGAGATCAGTGCCTCCAAAGGAGACGATGCCTGACTCCTCGTGAAACTTGATAGGAGTCCCAGGATTCCTGTGCACGTGGAAAGGGACCCTTGGTCTGCCGCCTCAGCTGGAGAGGCGTCCCAATTGCCCTGCCAAGCCTCGAGGAGAATCCCGAGTTGTCCCTCGCAACTAGGCAGGAGTCCTGACGTCGCGGAACAAACACGTGTGTGGAAAGGCCATCCCCATCGTAACTCGAGAATATACCCCAGGTTCCCGCCACAACTCGAGAAAAACCATGAGGCTTCCCCCTCGCCACGAGATGAGGCCCGATTCCCCTGCACTGCGTGCAGAGCAATTCCGTGTTGCACATCACACATGAAAACAGCCTTGATTTCCTTGATGGCACTCCAGAGAAACCCCAAGAACACTGTTTCAAGGCTAGAGGGATCCTGAGGTCACTGTAGCCACACGAAAGAGCTCCGTGGACCAAAAATCAACTCGAGATGAGAGGTTAGTCCCTGGCTTCGACTCCAGAGGAATACCACCTTACCACAAGCACCTCAAGAGGAGGCTTCTCTCAGCTCTAGGTATGTGAGAGGGACCCTGAGTTTGCGGCCTCAAGTGGAATGGACACCGCAATGCCCTGACGCGAAATAAGGCCGGATATCCCTGCAGTGACTTGAATGCAGGCTCGTCTTGCATCTCCCAAGACGAAAGGATGTCTGAATCCCCTGTGGAGACCGCAGAGGAAGACCTAGTTCCCCACCTCATCGCGACCAGAGACCTCACATCCTTTGAAAACTCCAGAGGTACGCGGAGATCAGTGCCTCCAAAGGAGACGATGCCTGACTCCTCGTGAAACTTGATAGGAGTCCCAGGATTCCTGTGGCACGTGGAAAGGGAGGCTTGGTCTACCGTCACAGATGAAGAGGCGTCCCAATTGCCCTGCCCAGCCTCGAGGAGAATCCCGAGTTGTCCCTCGCAACTAGGCAGGAGTCCTGACGTCGCTGAACAAACACGTGTGTGGAAGGGCCATCCCCGTCGTAACTCGAGAATATACCCCAGGTTCTCGCTGCAACTCGAAAAAACCATGAGACTTCCCCCTCGCCGCGAGATGAGGCCCGATTCCCCTGCACTGCGTGCAGAGCAATTCCGTGTTGCACATCACACATGAAAGGAGCCTTGATTTCCTTTATGGCACTCCAGAGAAACCCCAAGAACACTGTTTCAAGGCTAGAGGCATCCTGAGGTCACTGTTGCAGCACGAAAGAGTTCCGTGGACCAAAAATCAACTCGAGATGAGAGGTTAGTCCCTGGCTTCGACTCCAGAGGAATACCACCTTACCACAAGCACCTCAAGAGGAGGCTTCTCTCAGCTCTAGGTATGTGAGAGGGACCCTGAGTTTGCGGCTTCAAGTGGAATGGACACCACGATGCCCTGACTCGAAATAAGGCCGGATATCTCTGCAGTGACTTGAATGCAGGCTCGTCTTGCATCTCCCAAGACGAAAGGATGTCTGAATCCCCTGTGGAGACCACAGAGAAAGACCTAGTTCCCCACCTCATCGCGACCGGAGGCCTCACATCCTTTGAAAACTCCAGAGGTACGCGGAGATCAGTGCCTCCAAAGGAGACGATGCCTGACCCCACGTGAAACTTGATAGGAGTCCCAGGATTCCTGTGGCACGTGGAAAGGGACCCTTGGTCTCCCGCCTCAGCTGGAGAGGCGTCCCAATTGCCCTGCCAAGCCTCGAGGAGATTCCCGAGTTGTCCCTCGCAACTAGGCAGGAGTCCTGACGTCGCTGAACAAACACGTGATTGGAAAGGCCATCCCCGTCGTAACTCGAGAATATACCCCAGGTTCCCGCCGCAACTCGAGAAAAACCATGAGACTTCCCCCTCGCCGCGAGATGAGGCCCGATTCCCTTGCACTGCGTGCAGAGCGATTCCGTGTTGCACAACACACATGAAAGGAGCCTTGATTTCCTTGGTGGCACTCCAGAGAAACCCCAAGAACACTGTTTCAAGTCTACAGGGATCCTGAGGTCACTGTAGCAACACGAAAGAGCTCCGTGGACCAAAAATCAACTCGAGATGAGAGGTTAGTCCCTGGCTTCGACTCCAGAGGAATACCACCTTACCACAAGCACCTCAAGAGGAGGCTTCTCTCAGCTTTAGGTATGTGAGAGGAACCCTGAGTTTGCGGCCTCAAGTGGAATGGACACCGCGATGCCCTGGCTCGAAATAAGGCCGGATATCCTTGCAGTGACTTGAATGCAGGCTCGTCTTGCATCTCCCAAGACGAAAGGATGTCTGAATCACCTGTGTAGACCACAGAGAAAGACCTAGTTCCCCACCTCATCGCGACCGGAGGCCTCACATCCTTTGAAAACTCCAGAGGTACGTGGAGATCAGTGCCTCCAAAGGAGACGATGCCTGACACCTCGTGAAACTTGATAGGAGTCCTAGGATTCCTGTGGCACGTGGAAAGGGACCCTTGGTCTCCCGCCTCAGCTGGAGAGGCGTCCCAATTGCACTGCCAAGCCTCGAGGAGAATCTCGAGTTGTCCCTCACAACAAGGCAGGAGTCCTGACGTCGCTGAACAAACACGTGGGTGGAAGGGCCATCCCCGTCGTAACTCGAGAATATACCCCAGGTTCCCGCCGCAACTCGAGAAAAACCATGAGACTTCCCCCTCGCCGCGAGATGAGGCCCAATTCCCCTGCACTGCGTGGAGAGCAATTCCGTGTTGCACATCACACGTGAAAGGAGCCGTGATTTCCTTGATGGCACTCCAGAGAAACCCCAAGAACACTGTTTCAAGGCTAGAGGGATCCTGAGGACACTGTAGCAACACGAAAGAGCTCCATGGACCAAAAATCAACTCGATTTGAGAGGTTAGGCCCTGGCTTCGACGCCAGAGGAATACCACCTTACCACAAGTACCCCAAGAGGAGGCTTCTCTCAGCTCTAGGTATGTGATAGGGACCCTGAGTTTGCGGCCTCAAGTGGAGTCGACACCGCGATGCCCTGGCTCGAAATAAGGCCGGATATATCTGCAGTGACTTGAATGCAGGCTCGTCTTGCATCTCCCAAGACGAAAGGATGTCTGAATCCCCTGTGGAGACCACAGAGAAAGACCTAGTTCCCCACCTCATGGGGACCGGAGGCCTCACATCCTTTGAAAACTTCAGAGGTACGCGGAGATCAGTGCCTCCAAAGGAGACGATGCCTGACTCCTCGTGAAACTTGATAGGAGTCCCAGGATTCCTGTGCACGTGGAAAGGGACACTTGGTCTCCCGCCTCAGCTGGAGAGGCGTCCCAATTGCCCTGCCAAGCCTCGAGGAGAATCCCGAGTTGTCCCTCGCAACTAGGAAGGCGTCCTGACGTGGCTGAACAAACACGTGGTTGGAAGTGCCATCCCCGTCGTAACTCGAGAATATACCCCAGGTTCCCGCCGCAACTCGAGAAAAACCATGAGACTTCCCCCTCGCCGCGAGATGAGGCCCGATTCCCCTGCACTGCGTGCAGAGCAATTCCGTGTTGCACATCACACATGAAAGGAGCCTTGATTTCATTGGTGGCACTCCAGAGAAACCCCAAGAACACTGTTTCAAGGCTAGAGGGATCCTGAGGTTGCTGTAGCAACACGAAAGAAGTCCGTGGACCAAAAATCAACTTGAGATGAGAGGTTAGTCCCTGGCTTCGACTCCAGAGGAATACCACCTTACCACAAGCACCTCAAGAGGAGGCTTCTCTCAGCTCTAGGTATGTGAGAGGGACCCTGAGTTTGCGGCCTCAAGTGGAATGGACACCGCGATGCCCTGACTCGAAATAAGGCCGGATATCCCTACAGTGACTTGAATGCAGGCTCGTCTTGCATCTCCCAAGACGAAAGGATGTCTGAATCCCCTGTGGAGACCACAGAGAAAGACCTAGTTCCCCACCTCATCGCGACCGGAGGCCTCACATCCTTTGAAAACTCCAGAGGTACGCGGAGATCAGTGCCTCCAAAGGAGACGATGCCTGACTCCTCGTGAAACTTGATACGAGTCCCAGGATTCCTGTGCACCTGGAAAGGGACACTTGGTCTCCCGCCTCAGCTGGAGAGGCGTCCCAATTGCCCTGCCAAGCCTCGAGGAGAATCCCGAGTTGTCCCTCGCAACTAGGCAGGAGTCCTGACGTCGCTGAACAAACACGTGGTTGGAAGGGCCATCCCCGTCGTAACTCGAGAATATATCCCAGGTTCCCGCCGCAACTCGAGAAAAACCATGAGACTTCCCCCTCGCCGCGAGATGAGGCCCGATTCCCCTGCACTGCGTGCAGAGCAATTCCGTGTTGCACATCACACATGTAAGGAGCCTAGATTTTCTTGGTGGCACTCCAGAGAAACCCCAAGAACACTGTTTCAAGGCTAGAGGGATCCTGAGGTCACTGTAGCAACACGAAAGAGCTCCATGGACCAAAAATCAACTCGAGATGAGAGGTTAGTCCCTGGCTTCGATTCCAGAGGAATACCACCTTACCACAAGCATCTCAAGAGGAGGCTTCTCTCAGCTCTAGCTATGTGAGAGGGACCCTGAGTTTGCGGCCTCAAGTGAAATGGACTCGAAATAAGGCCGGATATCCCTGCAGTGACTTGAATGCAGGCTCGTCTTGCATCTTCCAAGACGAAAGGATGTCTGAATCCCCTGTGGAGACCACAGAGAAAGACCTAGTTCCCCACCTCATCGCGACCGGAGGCCTCACATCCTTTGAAAACTCCAGAGGTACGCGGAGATCAGTGCCTCCAAAGGAGACGATGTCTGACTCCTCGTAAAACTTGATAGGAGTCCCAGGATTCCTGTGCACGTGGAAAGGGACCCTTGGTCTCCCGCCTCAGCTGGAGAGGCGTCCCAATTGCCCTGCCAAGCCTTGAGGAGAATCCCAAGTTGTCCCTCGCAACTAGGCAGGAGTCCTGACGTCACTGAACAAACACATTTGTGGAAGGGCCATTCCCGTCGTAACTCGAGAATATACCCCAGGTTCCCGCCGCAATTCGAGGAAAACCATGAGACTTCCCCCTCGCCGCGAGATGAGGCCCGATTCCCCTGCACTGCGTGCAGAGCAATTCCGTGTTGCACATCACACATGAAAGGAGCCTTGATTTCCTTGATGGCACTCCACATACCCCAAGAACACTGTTTCAAGGCTAGAGGGATCCTGAGGTCACTGTAGTAACACGAAAGAGCTCCGTGGACCAAAAATCAACTCGAGATGAGAGGTTAGTCCCCGGCTTCGACTCCAGAGGAATACCACCTCACCACAAGCACCTCAAGAGGAGGCTTCTCTCAGCTCTAGGTATGTGAGAGGGACCCTGAGTTTGCGGCCTCAAGTGGAATGGACACCGCGATGCCCTGACTCGAAATAAGGCCGGATATCCCTGCAGTGACTTGAATCCAGGCTCGTCTTGCATCTCCCAAGACGAAAGGATGTCTGAATCACCTGTGGAGACCACAGAGGAAGACCTAGTTCCCCACCTGATCGCGACCGGAGGCCTCACAGCCTTTGAAAACTCCAGAGGTACGCGGAGATCAGTGCCTCCAAAGGAGACGATGCCTGACTCCTCGTGAAACTTGATAGGAGACCCAGGATTCCTGTGCACGTGGAAAGGGACCCTTGGTCTCCCGCCTCAGCTGGAGAGGCGTCCCAATTGCCCTGCCAAGCCTCGAGGAGAATCCCGAGTTGTCCCTCGCAACGAGGCAGGAGTCCTGCCGTCGCTGAACAAACACCTGGTTGGAATTGCCATCCCCGTCGTAACTCGAGAATATACCCCAGGTTCCCGCCGCAACTCGAGAAAAACCATGAGACTTCCCCCTCGCCGCGAGATGAGGCCCGATTCCCCTGCACTGCGTGCAGAGCAATTCCGTGTTGCACATCACACATGAAAGGAGCCTTGATTTCCTTGATGGCACTCCAGAGAAACCCCAAGAACACTGTTTCAAGGCTAGAGGGATCCTGAGGTCACTGTAGCAGCACGAAAGAGCTCCGTGGACCAAAAATCAACTCGAGATGAGAGGTTACTCCCTGGCTTCGACTCCAGAGGAATACCACCTTACCACAAGCACCTCAAGAGGAGGCTTCTCTCAGCTCTAGGTATGTGAGAGGGACCCTGAGTTTGCGGCCTCAAGTGGAATGGACACCGCGATGCCCTGACTCGAAATAAGGCCGGATATCCCTGCAGTGACTTGAATGTAGGCTCGTCTTGCATCTCCGAAGACGAAAGGATGTCTGAATCCCGTGTGGAGACCACAGGAAAAGACCTAGTTCCCCACCTCATCGCGAACGGAGGCCTCACATCCTTTGAAAACTCCAGAGGTACGCGGAGATCAGTGCCTCCAAAGGAGACGATGCCTGACTCCTCGTGAAACTTGATAGGAGTCCCAGGATTCCTGTGGCACGTGGAAAGGGACCCTTTGTCTCCCGCCTAAGCTGGAGAGGCGTCCCAATTGCCCTGCCAAGCCTCAAGGAGAATCCCGAGTTGTCCCTCGCAACTAGGCAGGAGTCCTGACGTCGCTGAACAAACACGTGGGTGGAAGGGCCATCCCCGTCGTAACTCGAGAATATACCCCAGGTTCCCTCCGCAACTCGAGAAAAACCATGAGACTTCCCCCTCGCCGCGATATGAGGCCCGATTCCCCTGCACTGCGTGCAGAGCAATTCCGTGTTGCACATCACACATGAAAGGAGCCTTGATTTCCTTGATAGCACTCCAGAGAAACCCCAAGAACACTGTTTCAAGGCTAGAGGGATCCTGAGGTCACTGTAGCCACACGAAAGAGCTCCGTGGCCCAAAAATCAACTCGAGATGAGAGGTTAGTCCCTGGCTTCGACTCCAGAGGAATACCACCTTAACACAAGCACTCAAGAGGAGGCTTCTCTCAGCTGTAGGTATGTGAGAGGGACCCTGAGTTTGCGGCCTCAAGTGGAATGGACACCGCGATGCCCTGACTCGAAATAAGGCCGGATATCCCTGCAGTGACTTGAATGCAGGCTCGTCTTGCATCTCCCAAGATGAAAGGATGTCTGAATCCCCTGTGGACACCACAGAGAAAGACCTACTTCCCCACCTCATCGCGACCGGAGGCCTCACATCCTTTCAAAACTCCAGAGGTACGCGGAGATCTGTGCCTCTAAAGGAGACGATGCCTGACTCCTCGTGAAATTTGACAGGAGTCCCAGGATTTCTGTGGCACATGGAAAGGGACCCTTGGTCTCCCGCCTCAGATGGAGAGGCGTCCCAATTGCCCTGCCAAGCCTCGAGGAGTTTCCCGAGTTGTCGCTCGCAACTAGGCAGGAGTCCTTACGTCGCTGAACAAACACGTGTGTGTAAGGGCCATCCCCGTCGTAACTCGAGAATATACCCCAGGTTCCCTCCGCAAGTCGAGAAACACCATGAGACTTCCCCCTCGCCGCGAGATGAGGCCTGATTCCCCTGCCCTGCGTGCACAGCAATTCCGTGCTGCACATCACATATGAAAGGAGCCTTGATTTCCTTGATGGCAGTCCAGAGAAACCCCAAGAACACTGTTTCAAGGCTAGAGGGATCCTGAGGTCACTGTAGCAACACGAAAGAGCTTCGTGGACCAACAATCAACTCGAGATGAGAGGTTAGTCCCTGGCTTCGACTCCAGAGGAATACCACCTAACCACAAGCACCTCAAGAGGAGGGTTCTCTCAGCTCTAGGTATGTGAGAGGGACCCTGAGTTTGCGGCCTCAAGTGGAATGGACACCGCGATGCCCTGACTCGAAATAAGGCCGGATATCCCTGCAATGACTTGAATGCAGGCTCGTCTTGCATCTCCCAAGACGAAAGGATGTCTGAATCCCCTTTGGAGACCTCAGAGAAAGATCTAGTTCCCCACCTCATCGCGACCGGAGGCCTCACATCCTTTGAAAACTCCAGAGGTACGCGGAGATCAGTGCCTCCAAAGGAGACGATGCCTGACTCCTCGTGAAACTTGACAGGAGTCCCAGGATTCCTGTGGCACGTGGAAACGGACCCTTGGTCTCCCGCCTCAGCTGGAGAGGCGTCCCAATTGCCCTGCCAAGCCTTGAAGAGAATCCCGAGTTGTCCCTCGCAACTAGGCAGGAGTCCTGACGTCGCTGAACAAACACGTGTGTGGAAGGGCCATCCCCGTCATAACTCGAGAATATACCCCAGGGTCCCGCCGCAACTCGAGAAAAACCATGAGACTTCCCCCTCGCCGCGAGATGAGGCTGAATTCTGCTGCAGTGCATGCAGAGCAATTCCGTGTTACACATCAAACATGAAAGGAGCCTTGATTTCCTTGATGGCACTCCAGAGAAACCCCAAGAACACTGTTTCACGGCTAGAGGGATCCTGAGGTTACTGTAGCAACACGAAAGAGGTCCGTGGACCAAAAATCAACTCGAGATGAGAGGTTAGTCCCTGGCTTCGACTCCAGAGGAATACCACCTTACCACAAGCACCTCAAGAGGAGGCTTCTCTCAGCTCTTGGTATGTGAGAGGGACCCTGATTTTGCGGACTCAAGTGTAATGGACACGGCGATGCCCTGACGCGAAATAAGGCCGGATATCCCTGCAGTGAATTGAATGCAGGCTCGTCATGCAACTCCCAAGATGAAAGGATGTCTGAATCCCCTGTGGAGACCACAGAGAAAGACCTACTTCCCCACCTCATCGCGACCGGAGGCCTCACGTCCTTTGAAAACTTCAGAGGTACGCGGAGATCAGTGCCTCCAAAGGAGACGATGCCTGACTCCTCATGAAACTTGATAGGAGTCCCAGGATTCCTGTGGCACGTGGAAAGGGAACCTTGGTCTCCCGCCTCAGCTGGAGAGGCGTCCCAATTGCTCTGCCAAGCCTCGAGCAGATTTTCGATTTGTCCCTCGCAACTAGGCAGGAGTCCTGACGTCGCTGAAGAAACACGTGGGTGGAAGGGCCATCCCCGTCGTAACTCGTGAATATACCCCAGGTTCCCGCCGCAACTCGAGAAAAACCATGAGACTTCCCCCTCGCAGCGAGATGAGGCCCGATACCCCTGCACTGCGTGCAGAGCAATTCCATGTTGCACATCACACATGAAAGGAGCCTTAATTTCCTTGATGGCACTCCAGAGAAACACCAAGAACACTGTTTCATGGCTAGAGGGATCCTGAGGTCACTGTAGCAACACGAAAGAGCTCCGTGGACCAAAAATCAACTCGAGATGAGAGGTTAGTCCCTGGCTTCGACTCCAGAGGAATACCACCTTACCACAAGCACCTCAAGAGGAGGCTTCTCTCAGCTCTAGGTATGTGAGAGGGACCCTGAGTTTGCGGCCTCAAGTGGAATGGAAACCGCGATGCCCTGACTCGAAATAAGGCCGGATATCCCTGCAGTGACTTGAATGCAGGCTCGTCTTGCATCTCCCAAGACGAAAGGATGTCTGAATCCCCTGTCGAGACCACAGAGAAAGACCTAGTTCCCCACCTCATCGCGACCGGAGGCCTCACATCCTTTGAAAACTTCAGAGGAACACGGAGATCAGTGCCTCCAAAGGAGACGATGCCTGACTCCTCGTGAAACTTGATAGGAGTCCCAGGATTCCTGTGGCACGTGGAAAGGGACCCTTGGTCTCCCGCCTCAGCTGGAGAGGCGTCCCAATTGCCCTGCCAAGCCTCGAGGAGAATCCCGAGTGGTCCCTCGCAACTAGGCAGGAGTCCTGACGTCGCTGAACAAACACCTGGTTGGAAGCGCCATCCCCGTCGTACCTCGAGAATATACCCCAGATTCCCGCCGCAACTCGAGAAAAACCATGAGACTTCCCCCTCGCCGCGAGATGACGCCTGATTCCCCTGCCATGCGTGCACAGCAATTCCGTGTTGCACATCACACATGAAAGGAGCCTTGATTTCCTTGATGGCACTCCAGAGAAACCCCAAGAACACTGTTTCAAGGCTAGAGGGATCCTGAGGTCACTGTAGCAACACGAAAGAGTTCCGTAGACCAAAAATCAACTCGAGATGAGAGGTTAGTCCCTGGCTTCGACTCCAGAGGAATACCACCTTACCACAAGCACCTCAAGAGGAGGGTTCTCTCAGCTCTAGGTATGTGAGAGGGACCCTGAGTTTGCGGCCTCAAGTGGAATGGACACCGCGATGCCCTGACTCGAAATAAGGCCGGATATCCCTGCAGTGACTTGAATGCAGGCTCGTCTTGCATCTCCCAAGACGAAAGGATGTCTGAATCCCCTGTGGAGACCTCAGAGAAAGATCTAGTTCCCCACCTCATCACGACCGGAGGCCTCACATCCTTTGAAAACTCCAGAGGTAAGCGGAGATCAGTGCCTCCAAAGGAGACGATGCCTGACTCCTCGTGAAACTTGATAGGAGTCCCAGGATTCCTGTGGCACGTGGAAACGGACCCTTGGTCTCCCGCCTCAGCTGGAGAGGCGTCCCAATTGCCCTGCCAAGCCTTGAAGAGAATCCCGAGTTGTCCCTCGCAACTAGGCAGGAGTCCTGACGTCGCTGAACAAACACGTGTGTGGAAGGGCCATCCCCGTCATAACTCGAGAATATACCCCAGGTTCCCGCCGCAACTCAGGAAAAACCTTGAGATTTCCCCCTCGCCGCGAGATGAGGCTGGATTCTGCTGCACTGCATGCAGAGCAATTCCGTGTTGCACATCAAACATGAAAGGAGCCTTGATTTCCTTGATGGCACTCCAGAGAAACCCCAAGAACACTGTTTCACGGCTAGAGGGATCCTGAGGTTACTGTAGCAACACGAAAGAGGTCCGTGGACCAAAAATCAACTCGAGATGAGAGGTTAGTCCCTGGCTTCGACTCCACAGGAATACCACCTTACCACAAGCACCTCAAGACGAGGCTTCTCTCAGCTCTTGGTATGTGAGAGGGACCCTGATTTTGCGGACTCAAGTGTAATGGACACGGCGATGCCCTGACGCGAAATAAGGCCGGATATCCCTGCAGTGAATTGAATGCAGGCTCGTCTTGCATCTCCCAAGATGAAAGGATGTCTGAATCCCCTGTGGAGACCACAGAGAAATACCTACTTCCCCACCTCATCGCGACCGGAGGCCTCACATCCTTTGAAAACTTCAGAGGTACGCGGAGATCAGTGCCTCCAAAGGAGACGATGCCTGACTCCTCATGAAACTTGATAGGAGTCCCAGGATTCCTGTGGCACGTAGAAAGGGACCCTTGGTCTCCCGCCTCAGCTGGAGAGGCGTCCCAATTGCTCTGCCAAGCTTCGAGCAGATTTCCGATTTGTCCCTCGCAACTAGGCAGGAGTCCTGACGTCGCTGAAGAAACACGTGGTTGGAAGGGCCATCCCCGTCGTAACTCGTGAATATACCCCAAGTTCCCGCCGCAACTCGAGAAAAACCATGAGACTTCCCCCTCGCCGCGAGATGAGGCCCGATACCCCTGCACTGCGTGCAGAGCAATTCCATGTTGCACATCACACATGAAAGGAGCCTTGATTTCCTTGATGGCACTCCAGACAAACCCCAAGAACACTGTTTCAAGGCTAGAGGGATCCTGAGGTCACTGTAGCAACACGAAAGAGCTCCATGGACCACAAATCAACTCGAGATGAGAGGTTAGTCCCTGGCTTCCACTCCAGAGGAATACCACCTTACCACAAGCACCTCAAGAGGAGGCTTCTCTCAGCTCTAGGTATGTGAGAGGGACCCTGAATTTGCGGCCTCAAGTGGAATGGACACCGCGATGCCCTGACTCGAAATAAGGCCGGATATCCCTGCAGTGACTTGAATGCAGGCTCGTCTTGCATCTCCCAAGACGAAAGGATGTCTGAATCCCCTGTGTAGACCACAGAGAAAGACCTAGTCCCCACCTCATCGCGACCGGAGGCCTCACATCCTTTGAAAACTCCAGAGGTACGCGGAGATCAGTGCCTCCAAAGGAGACGATGCCTGACTCCTCATGAAACTTGATAGGAGTCCCAGGATTCCTGGGGCACGTGGATAGGGACCCTTGGTCTCCCGCCTCAGCTGGAGAGGCGTCCCAATTGCCCTGCCAAGCCTCGAGGAGAATCCCGAGTTGTCCCTCGCAACTAGGCAGGAGTCCTGACGTCGCTGAACAAACACGAGGGTGGAAGGGCCATCCCCATCGTACCTCGAGAATATACCCCAGGTTCCCGCCGAAACTCGAGAAAAACCATGAGACTTCCCACTCGCCGCGAGATGAGGCCAGATTCCCCTGCACTGTGTGCAGAACAATTCCGTCTTGCACATCACACATGAAAGGAGCCTTGATTTCCATGGTGGCACTCCAGGGAAACCCCAAGAACATTGTTTCAAGGCTAGAGGGATCCTGAGGTCACTGTAGCAACACGAAAGAGCTCCGTGGACCAAAAATCAACTCGAGATGAGAGGTTAGTCCCTGGCTTCGACTCCAGAGGAATGCCAACTTACCACAAGCACCTCAAGAGGAGGCTTCTCTCAGCTCTAGGTATGTGAGAGGGACCCTGATTTTACGGCCTCAAGTGGAATGGACCCCGCGATGCACTGACGTGAAATAAGGCCGGATATCCCTGCAGTGACTTGAATGCAGGCTCGTCTTGCATCTCCCAAGATGAAAGGATGTCTGAATCCCCTGTGGAGACCACAGAGAAAGACCTAGTTCCCCACCTCATGGCGACCGGAGGCCTCACATCCTTTGAAAACTCCAGAGGTACGCAGAGATCAGTGCCTCCAAAGGAGACGATGCCTGACTCCTCGTGAAACTTTATCGGAGTCCCAGGATTCCTGTGGCACATGGAAAGGGACCCTTGGTCTCCCGCCTCAGCTGTAGAGGCGTCCCAATTGCCCTGCCAAGCCTCGAGGAGAATCCCGAGTTGTCCCTCGCAACTAGGCAGGAGTCCTGCCGTCGCTGAACAAACACGTGGGTGGAAGGGCCATCCCCGTCGTAACTCGAGAATATACCCCAGGTTCCCGCCGCAACTCGAGAAAAACCATGAGACTTCCCCCTCACCGCAAGATGAGGCCCGATTCCCCTGCACTGCGTGCAGGGCAATTCCGTGTTGCACATCACACATGAAAGGAGCCTTGATTTCCATGGTGGCACTCCAGAGAAACCCCAAGAACACTGTTTCAAGGCTAGAGGGATCCTGAGGTCACTGTAGCAACACGAAAGAGCTCCGTGGACCAAAAATCAACTCGAGATGAGAGGTTAGTCCCTGGCTTGGACTCCAGAGGAATACCACCTTACGACAAGCACCTCAAGAGGAGGCTTCTCTCAGCTCTAGGTATGTGAGAGGGACCCTGATTTTGCGGACTCAAGTGGAATGGACACCGCGATGCACTGACGTGAAATAAGGCCGGATATCCCTGCAGTGACTTGAATGCAGGCTCTTCTTGCATCTCCCAAGATGAAAGGATGTCTGAATCGCCTGTGGAGACCACAGAGAAAGACCTAGTTCCCCACCTCTTGGCGACCGGAGGCCTCACATCCTTGGAAAACTCCAGAGGTACGCGGAGATCAGTGCCTCCAAAGGAGACGATGCCTGACTCCTCGTGAAACTTGATAGGAGTCCCAGGATTCCTGTGGCACGTGGAAAGGGACCCTTGGTCTCCCGCCTCAGCTGGAGAGGCGTCCCAATTGCCCTGCCAAGCCTCGAGGAGAATCCCGAGTTGTCCATCGTAACTAGGCAGGAGTCCTGACGTCGCTGAACAAACACGTGGGTGGAAGGGCCATCCCCGTCGTACCTCGAGAATATACCTCAGGTTCCCACCGCAACTCGAGAAAAACCATGAGACTTCCCACTCGCCGCGAGATGAGGCCCGATTCTCCTGCACTGCGTGCAGAGCAATTCCGTCTTGCACATCACACATGAAAGGAGCCTTGATTTCCATGGTGGCACTCCAGAGAAACCCCAAGAACACTGTTTCAAGGCTAGAGGGATCCTGAGGTCACTGTAGCAACACGAAAGAGCTCCGTGGGCCAAAAATCAACTCGAGATGAGAGGTTTGTCCCTGGCTTCGACTCCAGAGGAATACCACCTTACCACAAGCACCTCAAGAGGAGTCTTCTCTCAGCTCTAGGTATGTGAGAGGGACCCTGATTTTGCGTCCTCAAGTGGAATGGACACCGCGATGCACTGACGTGAAATAAGGCCGGATATCCCTGCAGTGACTTGAATGCAGGCTCGTCTTGCGTCGCCCAAGATGAAAGGATGTCTGAATCGCCTGTGGAGACCACAGAGAAAGACCTAGTTCCCCACCTCATGGCGACCGGAGGCCTCACATCATTGGAAAACTCCAGAGGTACGCAGAGATCAGTGCCTCCAAAGGAGACGATGCCTGACTCCTCGTGTAACTTTATAGGAGTCCCAGGATTCCTGTGGCACATGGAAAGGGACCCTTGGTCTCCCGCCTCAGCTGGAGAGGCGTCCCAATTGCCCTGCCAAGCCTCGAGGAGAATCCCGAGTTGTCCATCGCAACTAGGCAGGAGTCCTGCCGTCGCTGAACAAACACGTGGGTGGAAGGGCCATCCCCGTCGTAACTCGAGAATATACCCCAGGTTCCCGCCGCAACTCGAGAAAAACCATGAGACTTCCCCCTCGCCGCGAGATGAGGCCCGATTCCCCTGCACTGCGTGCAGAGCAATTCCGTCTTGCACATCACACATGAAAGGAGCCTTGATTTCCATGGTGGCACTCCAGAGAAACCGAAGAACACTGTTTCAAGGCTAGAGGGATCCTGAGGTCACTGCAGCAACACGAAAGAGCTCCGAGGACCAAAAATCAACTCGAGATGAGAGGTTAGTCCCTGGCTTCGACTCCAGAGGAATACCACCTTACCACAAGCACCTCAAGAGGAGGCTTCTCGCAGCTCTAGGTATGTGAGAGGGACCCTGATTTTGCGGCCTCAAGTGGAATGGACACCGCGATGCCCTGGCTCGAAATAAGGCCGGATATCCCTGCAGTGACTTGAATGCAGGCTCGTCTTGCATCTCCCAAGACGAAAGGATGTCTGAATCCCCTGTGGAGAACACAGAGAAAGACCTAGTTCCCCACCTCATAGCGACCGGAGGCCTCACATCCTTTGAAAACTCCAGAGGTAAGCGGAGATCAGTGCCTCCAAAGGAGACGATGCCTGACTCCTCGGGAAACTTGATAGGAGTCCCAGGATTCCTGTGGCACGTGGAAAGGGACCCTTGGTCTCCCGCCTAAGCTGGAGAGCCGTCCCAATTGCACTGCCAAGCCTCGAGGAGAATCCCGAGTTGTCCCTCGCAACTAGGCAGGAGTCCTGACGTCGCTGAACAAACACGTGGGTGGAAGGGCCATCCCCGTCGTAACTCGAGAATATACCCCAGGTTCCCGCCGCAACTCGAGAAAAACCATGAGACTTCCCCCTCGCCGTGAGATGAGGCCCGATTCCCCTGCACTGCGTGCAGAGCAATTCCGTGTTGCATCTCACATGAAAGAAGCCTTGATTTCCTTGATGGCACTCCAGAGAAACCCCAAGAACACTGTTTCAAGGCTAGAGGGATCCTGAGGTCACTGTAGCAACAAGAAAGAGCTCCGTGGACCAAAAATCAACTCGAGATGAGAGGTTAGTCCCTGGCTTCGACTCCAGAGGAATACCACCTTGCACAAGCACCTCAAGAGGAGGCTTCTTTCAGCTCTAGGTATGTGAGAGGGACCCTGAGTTTGCAGCCTCAAATGGAATGGACACCGCGATGCCCTGACTCGAAATAAGGCCGGATATCCCTGCAGTGACTTGAATGCAGGCTCGTCTTGCATCTCCCAAGACGAAAGGATGTCTGAATCCCCTGTGGAGACCACAGAGAGAGACCTAGATCCCCACCTCATCGCGACCGGAGGCCTCACATCCTTTGAAAACTCCAGAGGTACACGGAGATCAGTGCCTCCAAAGGAGACGATGCCTGACTCCTCGTGAAACTTGATAGGAGTCCCAGGATTCCTGTGGCACGTGGAAAGGGACCCTTGGTCTCCCGCCTCAGCTGGAGAGGCGTCCCAATTGCCCTGCCAAGCCTCGAGGAGAATCCCGAGTTGTCCCTCGCAACTAGGCAGGAGTCCTGACGTCGCTGAAGAAACACGTGTGTGGAAGGGCCATCCCCGTCGTAACTCGAGAATATACCCCAGGTTCCCGCCGCAACTCGAGAAAAACCATGAGACTTCCCCCTCGCCGCGAGATGAGGCCCGATTCCCCTTCACTGCGTGCAGATTAATTCCGTGTTGCACATCACACATGAAAGGAGTCTTGATTTCCTTGATGGCACTCCAGAGAAACCCCAAGAACACTGTTTCAAGGCTAGAGGGATCCTGAGGTCACTGTAGCAACACGAAAGAGCTCCGTGGACCAAAAATCAACTCGAGATGAGAGGTTAGTCCCTGGCTTCGACTCCAGAGGAATACCACCTTGCACAAGCACCTCAAGAGGAGGCTTCTCTCAGCTCTAGGTATGTGAGAGGGACCCTGAGTTTGCGGCCTCAAGTAGAATGGACACCGTGATGCCCTGACTCGAAATAAGGCCGGATATCCCTGCAGTGACTTGAATGCAGCCTCGTCTTGCATCTCCCAAGACGAAAGGATGTCTGAATCCCCTGTGGAGACCAGAGAGAAAGACCTAGTCCCCACCTCATCGCGACCGGAGGCCTCACATCCTTTGAAAACTTCAGAGGTACGCGGAGATCAGTGCCTCCAAAGGAGACGATGCCTGACTCCTCGTGAAACTTGATAGGAGTCCCAGGATTCCTGTGGCACGTGGAAAGGGACACTTGGTCTCCCGCCTCAGCTGGAGAGGCGTCCCAATTGCCCTGCCAAGCCTCGAGGAGAATCCCGAGTTGTCCCTCACAACTAGGCAGGAGTCCTGACGTCGCTGAACAAACAAGTGGCTGGAAGGACCATCTCCGTCTTAACTCCAGAATATACCCCAGGGTCCCGCCGCAACTCGAGAAAAACCATGACACTTCCCCCTCGCCGCGATAAGAGGCTTGATTCTCCTGCACTGCATGCAGAGCAATTCCGTGTTGCACATCACACATGAAAGGAGCCTTGATTTCCTTGATGGCACTCCAGTCAAACCCCAAGAACACTGTTTCAAGGCTAGAGGGATCCTGAGGTCACTGTAGCAACACGAAAGAGCTCCATGGACCACAAATCAACTCGAGATGAGAGGTTAGTCCCTGGCTTCCACTCCAGAGGAATACCACCTTACCACAAGCACCTCAAGAGGAGGCTTCTCTCAGCTCTAGGTATGTGAGAGGGACCCTGAATTTGCGGCCTCAAGTGGAATGGACACCGCGATGCCCTGACTCGAAATAAGGCCGGATATCCCTGCAGTGACTTGAATGCAGGCTCGTCTTGCATCTCCCAAGACGAAAGGATGTCTGAATCCCCTGTGTAGAACACAGAGAAAGACCTAGTCCCCACCTCATCACGACCGGAGGCCTCACATCCTTTGAAAACTCCAGAGGTAAGCGGAGATCAGTGCCTCCAAAGGAGACGATGCCTGACTCCTCGGGAAACTTGATAGGAGTCCCAGGATTCCTGTGGCACGTGGAAAGGGACCCTTGGTCTCCCGCCTAAGCTGGAGAGCCGTCCCAATTGCACTGCCAAGCCTCGAGGAGAATCCCGAGTTGTCCCTCGCAACTAGGCAGGAGTCCTGACGTCGCTGAACAAACACGTGGGTGGAAGGGCCATCCCCGTCGTAACTCGAGAATATACCCCAGGTTCCCGCCGCAACTCGAGAAAAACCATGAGACTTCCCCCTCGCCGTGAGATGAGGCCCGATTCCCCTGCACTGCGTGCAGAGCAATTCCGTGTTGCATCTCACATGAAAGAAGCCTTGATTTCCTTGATGGCACTCCAGAGAAACCCCAAGAACACTGTTTCAAGGCTAGAGGGATCCTGAGGTCACTGTAGCAACAAGAAAGAGCTCCGTGGACCAAAAATCAACTCGAGATGAGAGGTTAGTCCCTGGCTTCGACTCCAGAGGAATACCACCTTGCACAAGCACCTCAAGAGGAGGCTTCTTTCAGCTCTAGGTATGTGAGAGGGACCCTGAGTTTGCAGCCTCAAATGGAATGGACACCGCGATGCCCTGACTCGAAATAAGGCCGGATATCCCTGCAGTGACTTGAATGCAGGCTCGTCTTGCATCTCCCAAGACGAAAGGATGTCTGAATCCCCTGTGGAGACCACAGAGAGAGACCTAGATCCCCACCTCATCGCGACCGGAGGCCTCACATCCTTTGAAAACTCCAGAGGTACACGGAGATCAGTGCCTCCAAAGGAGACGATGCCTGACTCCTCGTGAAACTTGATAGGAGTCCCAGGATTCCTGTGGCACGTGGAAAGGGACCCTTGGTCTCCCGCCTCAGCTGGAGAGGCGTCCCAATTGCCCTGCCAAGCCTCGAGGAGAATCCCGAGTTGTCCCTCGCAACTAGGCAGGAGTCCTGACGTCGCTGAAGAAACACGTGTGTGGAAGGGCCATCCCCGTCGTAACTCGAGAATATACCCCAGGTTCCCGCCGCAACTCGAGAAAAACCATGAGACTTCCCCCTCGCCGCGAGATGAGGCCCGATTCCCCTTCACTGCGTGCAGATTAATTCCGTGTTGCACATCACACATGAAAGGAGTCTTGATTTCCTTGATGGCACTCCAGAGAAACCCCAAGAACACTGTTTCAAGGCTAGAGGGATCCTGAGGTCACTGTAGCAACACGAAAGAGCTCCATGGACCACAAATCAACTCGAGATGAGAGGTTAGTCCCTGGCTTCCACTCCAGAGGAATACCACCTTACCACAAGCACCTCAAGAGGAGGCTTCTCTCAGCTCTAGGTATGTGAGAGGGACCCTGAATTTGCGGCCTCAAGTGGAATGGACACCGCGATGCCCTGACTCGAAATAAGGCCGGATATCCCTGCAGTGACTTGAATGCAGGCTCGTCTTGCATCTCCCAAGACGAAAGGATGTCTGAATCCCCTGTGTAGAACACAGAGAAAGACCTAGTCCCCACCTCATCACGACCGGAGGCCTCACATCCTTTGAAAACTCCAGAGGTACGCGGAGATCAGTGCCTCCAAAGGAGACGATGCCTGACTCCTCATGAAACTTGATAGGAGTCCCAGGATTCCTGGGGCACGTGGATAGGGACCCTTGGTCTCCCGCCTCAGATGGAGAGGCGTCCCAATTGCCCTGCCAAGCCTCGAGGAGAATCCCGAGTTGTCCCTCGCAACTAGGCAGGAGTCCTGACGTCGCTGAACAAACACGTGGGTGGAAGGGCCATCCCCGTCGTAACTCGAGAATATACCCCAGGTTCCCGCCGCAACTCGAGAAAAACCATGAGACTTCCCCCTCACCGCAAGATGAGGCCCGATTCCCCTGCACTGCGTGCAGGGCAATTCCGTGTTGCACATCACACATGAAAGGAGCCTTGATTTCCATGGTGGCACTCCAGAGAAACCCCAAGAACACTGTTTCAAGGCTAGAGGGATCCTGAGGTCACTGTAGCAACACGAAAGAGCTCCGTGGACCAAAAATCAACTCGAGATGAGAGGTTAGTCCCTGGCTTGGACACCAGAGGAATACCACCTTACCACAAGCACCTCAAGAGGAGGCTTCTCTCAGCTCTAGGTATGTGAGAGGGACCCTGATTTTGCGGACTCAAGTGGAATGGACACCGCGATGCACTGACGTGAAATAAGGCCGGATATCCCTGCAGTGACTTGAATGCAGGCTCTTCTTGCATCTCCCAAGATGAAAGGATGTCTGAATCGCCTGTGGAGACCACAGAGAAAGACCTAGTTCCCCACCTCATGGCGACCGGAGGCCTCACATCCTTGGAAAACTCCAGAGGTACGCGGAGATCAGTGCCTCCAAAGGAGACGATGCCTGACTCCTCGTGAAACTTGATAGGAGTCCCAGGATTCCTGTGGCACGTGGAAAGGGACCCTTGGTCTCCCGCCTCAGCTGGAGAGGCGTCCCAATTGCCCTGCCAAACCTCGAGGAGAATCCCGAGTTGTCCATCGTAACTAGGCAGGCGTCCTGACGTCGCTGAACAAACACGTGGGTGGAAGGGCCATCCCCGTCGTACCTCGAGAATATACCCCAGGTTCCCACCGCAACTCGAGAAAAACCATGAGACTTCCCACTCGCCGCGAGATGAGGCCCGATTCCCCTGCACTGCGTGCAGAGCAATTCCGTCTTGCACATCACACATGAAAGGAGCCTTGATTTCCATGGTGGCACTCCAGAGAAACCCCAAGAACACTGTTTCAAGGCTAGAGGGATCCTGAGGTCACTGTAGCAACACGAAAGAGCTCCGTGGGCCAAAAATCAACTCGAGATGAGAGGTTTGTCCCTGGCTTCGACTCCAGAGGAATACCACCTTACCACAAGCACCTCAAGAGGAGGCTTCTCTCAGCTCTAGGTATGTGAGAGGGACCCTGATTTTGCGGCCTCAAGTGGAATGGACACCGCGATGCACTGACGTGAAATAAGGCCGGATATCCCTGCAGTGACTTGAATGCAGGCTCGTCTTGCATCGCCCAAGATGAAAGGATGTCTGAATCCCCTGTGGAGACCACAGAGAAAGACCTAGTTCCCCACCTCATGGCGACCGGAGGCCTCACATCATTGGAAAACTCCAGAGGTACGCAGAGATCAGTGCCTCCAAAGGAGACGATGCCTGACTCCTCGTGAAACTTTATAGGAGTCCCAGGATTCCTGTGGCACATGGAAAGGGACCCTTGGTCTCCCGCCTCAGCTGGAGAGGCGTCCCAATTGCCCTGCCAAGCCTCGAGGAGAATCCCGAGTTGTCCATCGCAACTAGGCAGGAGTCCTGCCGTCGCTGAACAAACACGTGGGTGGAAGGGCCATCCCCGTCGTAACTCGAGAATATACCCCAGGTTCCCGCCGCAACTCGAGAAAAACCATGAGACTTCCCCCTCGCCGCGAGATGAGGCCCGATTCCCCTGCACTGCGTGCAGAGCAATTCCGTCTTGCACATCACACATGAAAGGAGCCTTGATTTCCATGGTAGCACTCCAGAGAAACCGAAGAACACTGTTTCAAGGCTAGAGGGATCCTGAGGTCACTGCAGCAACACGAAAGAGCTCCGAGGACCAAAAATCAACTCGAGATGAGAGGTTAGTCCCTGGCTTCGACTCCAGAGGAATACCACCTTACCACAAGCACCTCAAGAGGAGGCTTCTCGCAGCTCTAGGTATGTGAGAGGGACCCTGATTTTGCGGCCTCAAGTGGAATGGACACCGCGATGCCCTGGCTCGAAATAAGGCCGGATATCCCTGCAGTGACTTGAATGCAGGCTCGTCTTGCATCTCCCAAGACGAAAGGATGTCTGAATCCCCTGTGGAGAACACAGAGAAAGACCTAGTTCCCCACCTCATAGCGACCGGAGGCCTCACATCCTTTGAAAACTCCAGAGGTACGCGGAGATCAGTGCCTCCAAAGGAGACGATGCCTGACTCCTCGGGAAACTTAATAGGAGTCCCAGGATTCCTGTGGCACGTGGAAAGGGACCCTTGGTCTCCCGCCTCAGCTGGAGAGGCGTCCCAATTGCCCTGCCAAGCCTCGAGGAGAATCCCGAGTTGTCCCTCGCAACTAGGCAGGAGTCCTGACGTCGCTGAAGAAACACGTGTGTGGAAGGGCCATCCCCGTCGTAACTCGAGAATATACCCCAGGTTCCCGCCGTAACTCGAGAAAAACCATGAGACTTCCCCCTCGCCGCGAGATGAGGCCCGATTCCCCTGCACTGCGTGCAGAGCAATTCCGTGTTGCACATCACACATGAAAGGAGCCTTGATTTCCTTGATGGCACTCCAGAGAAACCCCAAGAACACTGTTTCAAGGCTAGAGGGATCCTGAGGTCACTGTAGCAACACGAAAGAGCTCCGTGGACCAAAAATCAACTCGAGATGAGAGGTTAGTCCATGGCTTCGACTCCAGAGGAATACCACCTTACCACAAGCACCTCAAGAGGAGGCTTCTCTCAGCTCTAGGTATGTGAGAGGGACCCTGATTTTGCAGCCTCAAGTGGAATGGACACCGCGATGCCCTGACTCGAAATAAGGCCGGATATCCCTGCAGTGACTTGAATGCAGGCTCGTCTTGCATCTTCCAAGACGAAAGGATGTCTGAATCCACTGTGGAGACCACAGAGAAAGACCTAGTTCCCCACCTCATGGCGACCGGAGGCCTCACATCCTTTGAAAACTCCAGAGGTACGCGGAGATCAGTGCCTCCAAAGGAGACGATGCCTGACTCCTTGTGAAACTTGATAGGAGTCCCAGGATTCCTGTGGCACGTGGAAAGGGACCCTTGGTCTCCCGCCTTAGCTGGAGAGGCGTCCCAATTGCCCTGCCCAGCCTCGAGGAGATTCCCGAGTTGTCCCTCGCAACTAGGCAGGAGTCCTGACGTCGCTGAACAAACACGTGTGTGGAAGGGCCATCCCCGTCGTAACTCGAGAATATACCCCAGGTTCCCGCCGCAACTCGAGAAAAACCATGAGACTTCCCCCTCGCCGCGAGATGAGGCCCGATTCCCCTGCACTGCGTGCAGAGCAATTCCGTGTTGCACATCACACATGAAAGGAGCCTTGATTTCCTTGATGGCACTCCAGAGAAACCCCAAGAACACTGTTTCAAGGCTAGAGGGATCCTGAGGTCACTGTAGCAACACGAAAGAGCTCCGTGGACCAAAAATCAACTCGAGATGAGAGGTTAGTCCCTGGCTTCGACTCCAGAGGAATACCACCTTATCACAAGCACCTCAAGAGGAGGCTTCTCTCAGCTCTAGGTATGTGAGAGGGACCCTGAGTTTGCGGCCTCAAGTGGAATGGACACCGCAATGCCCTGACTCGAAATAAGACCGGATATCCCTGCAGTGACTTGAATGCAGGCTCGTCTTGCATCTTCCAAGACGAAAGGATGTCTGAATCCCCTGTGGAGACCACAGAGAGAGACCTAGTTCCACACCTCATCGCGACCGGAGGCCTCACATCCTTTGAAAACTCCAGAGGTACACGGAGATCAGTGCCTCCAAAGGAGACGATGCCTGACTCCTCGTGAAACTTGATAGGAGTCCCAGGATTCCTGTGGCACATGGAAAGGGACCCTTGGTCTCCCGCCTCAGCTGGAGAGGCGTCCCAATTGCCCTGCCAAGCCTCGAGGAGAATCCCGAGTTGTCCCTCGCAACTAGGCAGGAGTCCTGACGTCGCTGAAGAAACACGTGGGTGGAAGGGCCATCCCCGTCGTAACTCGAGAATATACCCCAGGTACCCGCCGCAACTCGAGAAAAACCATGAGACTTCCCCCTCGCCGCGAGATGAGGCCCGATTCCCCTGCACTGCGTGCAGAGCAATTCCGTGTTGCACATCACACATGAAAGGAGCCTTGATTTCCTTGATGGCACTCCAGAGAAACCCCAAGAACACTGTTTCAAGGCTAGAGGGATCCCGAGGTCACTGTAGCAACACAAAAGAGCTCCGTGGACCAAAAATCAACTCGAGATGAGAGGTTAGTCCCTGGCTTCGACTCCAGAGGAATACCACCTTACCACAAGCACCTCAAGAGGAGGCTTCTCTCAGCTTTAGCTATGTGAGAGGGACCCTGAGTTTGCGGCCTCAACTGGAATGGACACCGCGATGCCCTGAATCGAAATAAGGCCGGATATCCCTGCAGTGACTTGAATGCAGGCTCGTCTTGCATCTCCCAAGACGAAAGGATGTCTGAATCCCCTGTGGAGACCACAGAGAAAGACCTACTTCCCCACCTCATCGCGACTGGAGGCCTCACATCCCTTGAATACTCCAGAGGTACACGGAGATCAGTGCCTCCAAAGGAGACGATGCCTGACTCCTCTTGAAACTTGATAGGAGTCCCAGGATTCCTGTGGCACGTGGAAAGGGACCCTTGGTCTCCCGCCTCAGCTGGAGAGGCGTCCCAATTGCCCTGCCAAGCCTCGAGGAGAATCCCGAGTTGTCCCTCGCAACTAGGCAGGAGTCCTGACGTCGCTGAAGAAACACGTGTGTGGAAGGGCCATCCCCGTCGTAACTCGAGAATATACCCCAGGTTCCCGCCGCAACTCGAGAAAAACCATGAGACTTCCCCCTCGCCGCGAGATGAGGCCCGATTCCCCTGCACTGCGTGCAGAGCAATTCCGTGTTGCACATCACACATGAAAGGAGCCTTGATTTCCTTGATGGCACTCCAGAGAAACCCCAAGAACACTGTTTCAAGGCTAGAGGGATCCTGAGGTCACTGTAGCAACACGAAAGAGCTCCGTGGACCAAAAATCACCTCGAGATGAGAGGTTAGTCCATGGCTTCGACTCCAGAGGAATACCACCTTACCACAAGCACCTCAAGAGGAGGCTTCTCTCAGCTCTAGGTATGTGAGAGGGACCCTGAATTTGCAGCCTCAAGTGGAATGGACACCGCGATGCCCTGACTCGAAATAAGGCCGGATATCCCTGCAGTGACTTGAATGCAGGCTCGTCTTGCATCTCCCAAGACGAAAGGATGTCTGAATCCCCTGTGGAGACCACAGAGAAAGACAGAGTTCCCCACCTCATCGCGACCGGAGGCCTCACATCCTTTCAAAACTCCAGAGGTACGCGGAGATCAGTGCCTCCAAAGGAGACGATGCCTGACTCCTCGTGAAACTTGATAGGAGTCCCAGGATTCCTGTGGCACGTGGAAAGGGACCCTTGGTCTCCCGCCTCAGCTGGAGAGGCGTCCCAATTGCCCTGCCAAGCCTCGAGGAGAATCCCGAGTTGTCCCTCGCAACTAGGCAGGAGTCCTGACGTCGCTGAACAAACACGTGGTTGGAAGGGCCATCCCCATCGTACTTCGAGAATATACCCCAGGTTCCCGGCGCAACTCGAGAAAAACAATGAGACTTCCCCATCGCCACGAGATGAGGCCCGATTCCCCTGCTCTGCGTGCAGAGCAATTCCGTGTTGCACATCACACATGAAAGGAGCCTTGATTTCCTTGACGGCACTCCAGCGAAACCCCAAGAACACTGTTTCAAGGCTAGAGGGATCCTGAGGTCACTGTAGCAACACGAAAGAGCTCCGTGGACCAAAAATCAACTCGAGATGAGAGGTTCGTCCCTGGCTTCGACTCCAGAGGAATACCACCTTACCACAAGCACCTCAAGAGGAGGCTTCTCTCAGCTCTAGGTATGTGAGAGGGACCCTGAGTTTGCGGCCTCAAGTGGAATGGACACTGTGATTCCCTGAACCGAAATAAGGCCGGATATCCCTGCAGTGACTTGAATGCAGGCTCGTCTTGCATCTCCCAAGACGAAAGGATGTCTGAATCCCCTGTGGAGACCACAGAGAAAGACCTAGTTCCCCACCTCATCGCGACCGGAGGCCTCACATCCTTTAAAAACTCGAGAGGTTCGCGGAGATCAGTGCCTCTAAAGGAGACGATGCCTGACTCCTCGTGAAACTTGATAGGATTCCCAGGATTCCTGTGGCACGTGGAAAGGGACCCTTGGTCTCCCGCCTCAGCTGGAGAGGCGTCCCAATTGCCCTGCCAAGCCTCGAGGAGAATCCCGAGTTGTCCCTCGCAACTAGGCAGGAGTCCTGACGTCACTGAAGAAACACGTGTGTGGAAGGGCCATCCCCGTCGTAACTCGAGAATATACCCCAGGTTCCCGCCGTAACTCGAGAAAAACCATGAGACTTCCCCCTCGCCGCGAGATGAGGCCCGATTCCCCTGCACTGCGTGCAGAGCAATTCCGTGTTGCACATCACACATGAAAGGAGCCTTGATTTCCTTGATGGCACTCCAGAGAAACCCCAAGAACACTGTTTCAAGGCTAGAGGGATCCTGAGGTCACTGTAGCAACACGAAAGAGCTCCGTGGACCAAAAATCAACTCGAGATGAGAGGTTAGTCCATGGCTTCGACTCCAGAGGAATACCACCTTACCACAAGCACCTCAAGAGGAGGCTTCTCTCAGCTCTAGGTATGTGAGAGGGACCCTGATTTTGCAGCCTCAAGTGGAATGGACACCGCGATGCCCTGACTCGAAATAAGGCCGGATATCCCTGCAGTGACTTGAATGCAGGCTCGTCTTGCATCTTCCAAGACGAAAGGATGTCTGAATCCACTGTGGAGACCACAGAGAAAGACCTAGTTCCCCACCTCATGGCGACCGGAGGCCTCACATCCTTTGAAAACTCCAGAGGTACGCGGAGATCAGTGCCTCCAAAGGAGACGATGCCTGACTCCTTGTGAAACTTGATAGGAGTCCCAGGATTCCTGTGGCACGTGGAAAGGGACCCTTGGTCTCCCGCCTTAGCTGGAGAGGCGTCCCAATTGCCCTGCCCAGCCTCGAGGAGATTCCCGAGTTGTCCCTCGCAACTAGGCAGGAGTCCTGACGTCGCTGAACAAACACGTGTGTGGAAGGGCCATCCCCGTCGTAACTCGAGAATATACCCCAGGTTCCCGCCGCAACTCGAGAAAAACCATGAGACTTCCCCCTCGCCGCGAGATGAGGCCCGATTCCCCTGCACTGCGTGCAGAGCAATTCCGTGTTGCACATCACACATGAAAGGAGCCTTGATTTCCTTGATGGCACTCCAGAGAAACCCCAAGAACACTGTTTCAAGGCTAGAGGGATCCTGAGGTCACTGTAGCAACACGAAAGAGCTCCGTGGACCAAAAATCAACTCGAGATGAGAGGTTAGTCCCTGGCTTCGACTCCAGAGGAATACCACCTTATCACAAGCACCTCAAGAGGAGGCTTCTCTCAGCTCTAGGTATGTGAGAGGGACCCTGAGTTTGCGGCCTCAAGTGGAATGGACACCGCAATGCCCTGACTCGAAATAAGACCGGATATCCCTGCAGTGACTTGAATGCAGGCTCGTCTTGCATCTTCCAAGACGAAAGGATGTCTGAATCCCCTGTGGAGACCACAGAGAGAGACCTAGTTCCACACCTCATCGCGACCGGAGGCCTCACATCCTTTGAAAACTCCAGAGGTACACGGAGATCAGTGCCTCCAAAGGAGACGATGCCTGACTCCTCGTGAAACTTGATAGGAGTCCCAGGATTCCTGTGGCACATGGAAAGGGACCCTTGGTCTCCCGCCTCAGCTGGAGAGGCGTCCCAATTGCCCTGCCAAGCCTCGAGGAGAATCCCGAGTTGTCCCTCGCAACTAGGCAGGAGTCCTGACGTCGCTGAAGAAACACGTGGGTGGAAGGGCCATCCCCGTCGTAACTCGAGAATATACCCCAGGTACCCGCCGCAACTCGAGAAAAACCATGAGACTTCCCCCTCGCCGCGAGATGAGGCCCGATTCCCCTGCACTGCGTGCAGAGCAATTCCGTGTTGCACATCACACATGAAAGGAGCCTTGATTTCCTTGATGGCACTCCAGAGAAACCCCAAGAACACTGTTTCAAGGCTAGAGGGATCCCGAGGTCACTGTAGCAACACAAAAGAGCTCCGTGGACCAAAAATCAACTCGAGATGAGAGGTTAGTCCCTGGCTTCGACTCCAGAGGAATACCACCTTACCACAAGCACCTCAAGAGGAGGCTTCTCTCAGCTTTAGCTATGTGAGAGGGACCCTGAGTTTGCGGCCTCAACTGGAATGGACACCGCGATGCCCTGAATCGAAATAAGGCCGGATATCCCTGCAGTGACTTGAATGCAGGCTCGTCTTGCATCTCCCAAGACGAAAGGATGTCTGAATCCCCTGTGGAGACCACAGAGAAAGACCTACTTCCCCACCTCATCGCGACTGGAGGCCTCACATCCCTTGAATACTCCAGAGGTACACGGAGATCAGTGCCTCCAAAGGAGACGATGCCTGACTCCTCTTGAAACTTGATAGGAGTCCCAGGATTCCTGTGGCACGTGGAAAGGGACCCTTGGTCTCCCGCCTCAGCTGGAGAGGCGTCCCAATTGCCCTGCCAAGCCTCGAGGAGAATCCCGAGTTGTCCCTCGCAACTAGGCAGGAGTCCTGACGTCGCTGAAGAAACACGTGTGTGGAAGGGCCATCCCCGTCGTAACTCGAGAATATACCCCAGGTTCCCGCCGCAACTCGAGAAAAACCATGAGACTTCCCCCTCGCCGCGAGATGAGGCCCGATTCCCCTGCACTGCGTGCAGAGCAATTCCGTGTTGCACATCACACATGAAAGGAGCCTTGATTTCCTTGATGGCACTCCAGAGAAACCCCAAGAACACTGTTTCAAGGCTAGAGGGATCCTGAGGTCACTGTAGCAACACGAAAGAGCTCCGTGGACCAAAAATCACCTCGAGATGAGAGGTTAGTCCATGGCTTCGACTCCAGAGGAATACCACCTTACCACAAGCACCTCAAGAGGAGGCTTCTCTCAGCTCTAGGTATGTGAGAGGGACCCTGAATTTGCAGCCTCAAGTGGAATGGACACCGCGATGCCCTGACTCGAAATAAGGCCGGATATCCCTGCAGTGACTTGAATGCAGGCTCGTCTTGCATCTCCCAAGACGAAAGGATGTCTGAATCCCCTGTGGAGACCACAGAGAAAGACAGAGTTCCCCACCTCATCGCGACCGGAGGCCTCACATCCTTTCAAAACTCCAGAGGTACGCGGAGATCAGTGCCTCCAAAGGAGACGATGCCTGACTCCTCGTGAAACTTGATAGGAGTCCCAGGATTCCTGTGGCACGTGGAAAGGGACCCTTGGTCTCCCGCCTCAGCTGGAGAGGCGTCCCAATTGCCCTGCCAAGCCTCGAGGAGAATCCCGAGTTGTCCCTCGCAACTAGGCAGGAGTCCTGACGTCGCTGAACAAACACGTGGTTGGAAGGGCCATCCCCATCGTACTTCGAGAATATACCCCAGGTTCCCGGCGCAACTCGAGAAAAACAATGAGACTTCCCCATCGCCACGAGATGAGGCCCGATTCCCCTGCTCTGCGTGCAGAGCAATTCCGTGTTGCACATCACACATGAAAGGAGCCTTGATTTCCTTGACGGCACTCCAGCGAAACCCCAAGAACACTGTTTCAAGGCTAGAGGGATCCTGAGGTCACTGTAGCAACACGAAAGAGCTCCGTGGACCAAAAATCAACTCGAGATGAGAGGTTCGTCCCTGGCTTCGACTCCAGAGGAATACCACCTTACCACAAGCACCTCAAGAGGAGGCTTCTCTCAGCTCTAGGTATGTGAGAGGGACCCTGAGTTTGCGGCCTCAAGTGGAATGGACACTGTGATTCCCTGAACCGAAATAAGGCCGGATATCCCTGCAGTGACTTGAATGCAGGCTCGTCTTGCATCTCCCAAGACGAAAGGATGTCTGAATCCCCTGTGGAGACCACAGAGAAAGACCTAGTTCCCCACCTCATCGCGACCGGAGGCCTCACATCCTTTAAAAACTCGAGAGGTTCGCGGAGATCAGTGCCTCTAAAGGAGACGATGCCTGACTCCTCGTGAAACTTGATAGGATTCCCAGGATTCCTGTGGCACGTGGAAAGGGACCCTTGGTCTCCCGCCTCAGCTGGAGAGGCGTCCCAATTGCCCTGCCAAGCCTCGAGGAGAATCCCGAGTTGTCCCTCGCAACTAGGCAGGAGTCCTGACGTCACTGAACAAACACGTGGGTGGAAGGGCCATCCCCGTCGTAACTCGAGAATATACCCCAGGTTCCCTCCGCAACTCGAGAAAAACCATGAGACTTCCCCCTCGCCGCGAGATGAGGCCCGATTCCCCTGCACTGCGTGCAGAGCAATTCCGTGTTGCACATCACACAGGAAAGGAGCATTGATTTCCTTGGTGGAACTCCAGAGAAACCCCAAGAACACTGTTTCAAGGCTAGAGGGATCCTGAGGTCACTGTAGCAACACGAAAGAGCTCCGTGGACCAAAAATCAACTCGAGATGAGAGGTTAGTCCCTGGCTTCGACTCCAGAGGAATACCACCTTACCACAAGCACCTCAAGAGGAGGCTTCTCTCAGCTCTAGGTATGTGAGAGGGACCCTGAATTTGCGGCTTCAAGTGGAATGGACACCGCAATGCCCTGGCTCGAAATAAGGCCGGATATCCTTGCAGTGACTTGAATGCAGGCTCGTCTTGCATCTCCCAAGACGAAAGGATGTCTGAATCCCCTGTGGAGACCACAGAGAAAGACCTAGTTCCCCACCTCATGGCGACCGGAGGCCTCACATCCTTTGAAAACTCCAGAGGTACGCGGAGATCAGTGCCTCCAAAGGAGACGATGCCTGACTCCTCGTGAAACTTGATAGGAGTCCCAGGATTCCTGTGGCACGTGGAAAGGGACCCTTGGTCTCCCGGCTCACCTGGAGAGGCGTCCCAATTGCCCTGCCAAGCCTCGAGGAGAATCCCGAGTTGTCCCTCGCAACTAGGCAGGAGTCCTGCCGTCGCTGAACTAACACGTGTGTGGAAGGGCCATCCCCGTCGTAACTCGGGAATATACCCCAGGTTCCCGCCGCAACTCGAGAAAAACAATTAGACTTCCCCCTCGCCGCGAGATGAGGCCCGATTTCGCTGCACTGCGTGCAGAGCAATTCCGTGTTGCACATCACACATGAAAGGAGCCTTGATTTTCTTGATGGCACTCCAGAGAAACCCCCAGAACACTGTTTCAAGGCTAGAGGGATCCTGAGGTCACTGTAGCAACACGAAAGAGCTCCGCGGACCAAAAATCAACTCGAGATGAGAGGTTAGTCCCTGGCTTCGACTCCAGAGGAATACCACCTTACCACAAGCACCTCAAGAGGAGGCTTCTCTCAGCTCTAGATATGTGAGAGGGACCCTGAGTTTGCGGCCTCAAGTGGAATGGACACCGTGATGCCCTGACTCGAAATAAGGCCGAATATCCCTGCAGTGACTTGAATGCAGGCTCGTCTTGCATCTCCCAAGACGAAAGGATGTCTGAATCCCCTGTGGAGACCACAGAGAAAGACCTAGTTCCCCACCTCATCGCGACCGGAGGCCTCACATCCTTTGAAAAATCCAGAGGTACGCGGAGATCAGTGCCTCCAAAGGAGACGATGCCTGACTCCTCGTGAAACTTGATAGGAGTCCGAGGATTCCTGTGGCACGTGGAAAGGGACCCTTGGTCTACCGCCTCAGCTGGAGAGGCGTCCCAATTGCCCTGCCAAGCCTCGAGGAGAATCCCGAGTTGTCCCTCGCAACTAGGCAGGAGTCCTGACGTCACTGAACAAACACGTGGGTGGAAGGGCCATCCCCGTCGTAACTAGAGAATATACCCCAGGTTCCAGCCGCAACTCGAGAAAAACCATGAGACTTCCCCCTCGCCGTGAGATGAGGCCCGATTCCCCTGCACTGCGTGCAGAGCAATTCCGTGTTGCACATCAAACATGAAAGGAGCCTTGATTTCCTTGATGGCACTCCAGAGAAACCCCAAGAACACTGTTTCAAGGCTAGAGGGATCCTGAGGTCACTGTAGAAACAAGAAAGATCTCCGTGGACCAAAATTCAACTCGAGATGAGAGGTTAGTCCCTGGCTTCGAGTCCAGAGGAATACCACCTTACCACAAGCACCTCAAGAGGAGGCTTCTCTCAGCTCTAGCTATGTGAGAGGGACCCTGAGTTTGCAGCCTCAAGTGGAATGGACACCGCAATGCCCTGGCTCGAAATAAGGCCGGATATCCCTGCAGTGACTTGAATGCAGGCTCGTCTTGCATCTCCCAAGAAGAAAGGATGTCTGAATCCCCTGTGGAGACCACAGAGAAAGACCTAGTTCCCCACCTCATCGCGACCGGAGGCCTCACATCCTTTGAAAACTCCAGAGGTACGCGGAGATCAGTGCCTCCAAAGGAGACGATGCCTGACTCCTCGTGAAACTTGATAGGATTCCCAGGATTCCTGTGGCACGTGGAAAGGGACCCTTGGTCTCCCGCCTCAGCTGGAGAGGCGTCCCAATTGCCCTGCCAAGCCTCGAGGAGAATCCCGAGTTGTCCCTCGCAACTAGGCAGGAGTCCTGACGTCGCTGAACAAACACGTGTGTGAAAGGGCCATCCCCTCGTAACTCGAGAATATACCCCAGGTTCCCGCCGCAACTCGAGAGAAACCATGAGACTTCCCCCTCGCCGCGAGATGAGGCCCGATTCCCCTGCACTGCGTGCAGAGAAATTCCGTGTTGCACATCAAACAAGAAAGGAGCCTTGATTTACTTGATGGCACTCCAGAGAAACCCCAGATCACTGTTTCAAGGCTAGAGGGATCCTGAGGTCACTGTAGCAACACGAAAGACGTCCGTGGACCAAAAATCAACTCGAGATGAGAGGTTAGTCCCTGGCTTCGACTCCAGAGGAATACCACCTTACCACAAGCACCTCAAGAGGAGGCTTCTCTCAGCTCTAGGTATGTGAGAGGGACCCTGATTTTGCGGCCTCAAGTGGAATGGAAACCGCGATGCCCTGACTCGAAATAAGGCCGAATATCCCTGCAGTGACTTGAATGCAGGCTCGTCTTGCATCTCCCAAGATGAAAGGATGTCTGAATCCCCTGTGGAGACCACAGAGAAAGACCTAGTTCCCCACCTCATCGCGACCGGAGGCCTCACATCCTTTGAAAACTCCAGAGGTATGGGGAGATCAGTGCCTGCAAAGGAGAAGATGCCTGACTCCTCGTGAAACTTGATAGGAGTCCCAGGATTCCTGTGGCACGTGGAAAGGGACCCTTGGTCTCCCGCCTCAGCTGGAGCGGCGTCCCAATTGCCCTGCCAAGCCTCGAGGAGAATCCCGAGTTGTCCCTCGCAACTAGGCAGGAGTCCTGACGTCGCTGAAGAAACAGGTGTGTGAAGGGCAATCCCCGTCGTAACTCGAGAATATACCCCAGGTTCACACAGCAACTCGAGAAAAACCATGAGACTTCCCCCTCGCCGCGAGATGAGGCACGATTCCCCTGGACTGCGTGCAGTGCAATTCCGTCTTGCACATCACACATGGAAGGAGCCTTGATTTCCTTGCTGGCATTCCAGAGAAACCCCAAGAACACTGTTTCAAGGTAGAGGGATCCTGAGGTCACTGTAGCAACACGAAAGAGTTCCGTGGACCAAAAATCAACTCGAGTTGAGAGGTTAGTCCCTGGCTTCGACTCCAGAGGAATACCACCTTACCACAAGCACGTCAAGAGGAGGCTTCTCTCAGCTCTAGATATGTGAGAGGGACCCTGAGTTTGCGGCCTCAAGTGTAATGGACACCGTGATGCCCTGACTCGAAATAAGGCCGAATATCCCTGTAGTGACTTGAATGCAGGCTCGTCTTGCATCTCCCAAGACGAAAGGATGTCTGAATCCCCTGTGGAGACCACAGAGAAAGACCTAGTTCCCCACCTCATCGCGACCGGAGGCCTCACATCCTTTGAAAACTCCAGAGGTACGCGGAGATCAGTGCCTCCAAAGGAGACGATGCCTGACTCCTCGTGAAACTTGATAGGAGTCCCAGGATTCCTGTGGCACGTGGAAAGGGACCCTTGGTCTACCGCCTCAGCTGGAGAGGCGTCCCAATTGCCCTGCCAAGCCTCGAGGAGAATCCCGAGTTGTCCCTCGCAACTAGGCAGGAGTCCTGACGTCGCTGAACAAACACGTCGGTGGAAGGGCCATCCCCGTCGTAACTTGAGAATATACCCCAGGTTCCCGCCGCAACCCGAGAAAAACCATGAGACTTCCCCATCGCCGCGAGATGAGGCCCGATTCCCCTGCACTGCGTGCAGAGCAATTCCGTGTTGCACATCACACATGAAAGGAGCCTTGATTTCCTTGATGGCACTCCAGAGAAACCCCAAGAACACTGTTTCAAGGCTAGAGGGATCCTGAGGTCACTGTAGAAACAAGAAAGAGCTCCGTGGACAAAAAATCAACTCGAGATGAGAGGTTAGTCCCTGGCTTCGAGTCCAGAGAAATACCACCTTACCACAAGAACCTCAAGAGGAGGCTTCTCTCAGCTCTAGGTATGTGAGAGGGACCCTGAGTTTGCGGCCTCAAGCGGAATGGACACCGCAATGCCCTGACTCGAAATAAGGCCGAAAATCCCTGCAGTGACTTGAATGCAGGCTCGTCTTGCATCTGCCAAGACGAAAGGATGTCTGAATCCCCTGTGGAGACCACAGAGAAAGACCTAGTTCCCCACCTCATCGCTACCGGAGGCCTCACATCCTTTGAAAATTCCAGAGGTATGGGGAGATCAGTGCCTCCAAAGGAGATGATGCCTGACTCCTCGTGAAACTGGATAGGAGTCCCAGGATTCCTGTGGCACGTGGAAAGTGACCCTTGGTCTCCCGCCTCAGCTGGAGAGGCGTCCCAATTGCCCTGCCAAGCCTCGAGGAGAATCCCGAGTTGTCCCTCGCAACTAGGCAGGAGTCCTGACGTCGCTGAAGAAACACGTGGGTGGAAGGGCCATCCCCGTCACAACTCGAAAATATACCCCAGGTTCCCGCCGCAACTCGAGAAAAACCATGAGAGTTCCCCCTCGCCGCGATATGAGGCCCGATTCCCCTGCACTGCGTGCAGAGCAATTCCGTGTTGCACATCACACATGAAAGGAGCCTTGATTTCCTTGATGGCATTCCAGAGAAACCCCAAGAACACTGCTTCAAGGCTAGAGGGATCCTGAGGTCACTGTAGCAACAGGAAAGAGCTCCGTGGACCAAAAATCAACTCGAGATGAGAGGTTAGTCCCTGGCTTCGACTCCAGAGGAATACCACCTTACCACAAGCACCTCAAGAGGAGGCTTCTCTCAGCTCTAGGTATGTGAGAGGGACCCTGAGTTTGCGGCCTCAAGTGGAATGGACACCGCATTGCCCTGGCTCGAAATAAGGCCGGATATCCCTGCAGTGACTTGAATGCAGGCTCGTCTTGCATCTCCCAAGACGAAAGGATGTCTGAATCCCCTGTGGAGACCACAGAGAAAGACCTAGTTCCCCACCTCATGGCGACCGGAGGCCTCACATCCTTTGAAAACTCCAGAGCTACGCGGAGATCAGTGCCTCCAAAGGAGACGATGCCTGACTCCTCGTGAAAATTGATAGGATTCCCAGGATTCCTGTGGCACGTGGAAAGGGACCCTTGGTCTCCCGCCTCAGCTGGAGAGGCGTCCCAATTGCCCTGCCAAGCCTCGAGGAGAATCCCGAGTTGTCCCTCGCAACTAGGCAGGAGTCCTGACGTCGCTGAACAAACACGTGTGTGAAAGGGCCATCCCCGTCGTAACTCGAAAATATTCCCCAGGTTCCCGCCGCAACTCGAGAAAAACCATGAGACTTCCCCCTCGCCGCGAGATGAGGCCCGATTCCCCTGCACTGCGTGCAGAGCAATTCCGTGTTGCACATCACACATGAAAGGAGCCTTGATTTCCTTGATGGCCCTCCAGAGAAACCCCAAGAACACTGTTTCAAGGCTAGAGGGATCCTGAGGTCACTGTAGCAACACGAAAGAGCTCCGTGGACCAAAAATAACCTCGAGATGAGAGGTTAGTCCCTGGCTTCGACTCCAGAGGAATACCACCTCACCACAAGCACCTCAAGAGGAGGCTTCTCTCAGCTCTAGGTATGTGAGAGGGACCCTGAGTTTGCGGCCTCAAGTGGAATGGACACCGCGATGCCCTGACGCGAAATAAGGCCGGATATCCCTGCAGTGACTTGAATGCAGGCTCGTCTTGCATCTCCCAAGACGAAAGGATGTCTGAATCCCCTGTGGAGAGCACAGAGAAATACCTAGTTCCCCACCTCATCTCGACCGGAGGCCTCACATCCCTTGAAAACTCCAGAGGTACGCGGAGATCAGTGCATCCAAAGGAGACGATGCCTGACTCCTCGTGAAACTTGATAGGAGTCGCAGGATTCCTGTGGCACGTGGAAAGGGACCCTTGGTCTCCCGCCTCAGCTGGAGAGGCGTCCCAATTGCACTGCCAAGCCTCGAGGAGAATCACGAGTTGTCCCTCGCAACTAGGCAGGAGTCTTGCCATCGTTGAACTAACACGTGTGTGGAAGGGCCATCCCCGTCGTAACTCGAGAATATACCCCAGGTTCCCGCCGCAACTCGAGAAAAACCATGAGACTTTCCCCTCGCCGCGAGATGAGGCCCGATTCCCCTGCACTGCGTGCAGAGCAATTCCGTGTTGCACATCACACATGAAAGGAGCCTTGATTTCCTTGATGGCACTCCAAAGAAACCCCAAGAACACTGTTTAAAGGCTAGAGGGATCCTGAGGACACTGTAGCAACAAGAAAGAGCTCCGTGGACCAAGAATCAACTCGAGATGAGAGGTTAGTCCCTGGCTTCGACTCCAGAGAAATACCACCTTACCACAAGCACTTCCAGAAGAGGCTTCTCTTAGCTCTAGCTATGTGAGAGGGACCCTGAGTTTGCGGCCTCAAGTGGAATGTACACCGTGATGCCCTGACTAGAAATAAGGTCGGATATCCCTGCAGTGACTTGAATGCAGGCTCGTCTTGCATCTCCCAAGACGAAAGGATGTCTGAATCCCCTGTGGAGACCACAGAGAAAGACCTAGTTCCCCACCTCATCGCGACCGGAGGCCTCACATCCTTTGAAAAATCCAGAGGTACGCGGAGATCAGTGCCTCCAAAGGAGACGATGCCTGACTCCTCGTGAAACTTGATAGGAGTCCCAGGATTCCTGTGGCACGTGGAAAGGGACACTTGGTCTCCCGCCTCAGCTGGAGAGGCGTCCCAATTGCCCTGCCCAGCCTCGAGGAGATTCCCGAGTTGTCCCTCGCAACTAGGCAGGAGTCCTGACGTCGCTGAAAAAACACGTGGTTTGAAGGGCCATCCCCATCGTACTTCGAGAATATAACCCAGGTTCCCGCCGCAACTCGAGAAAAACCATGAGACTTCCCCATCGCCACGAGATGAGGCCCGATTCCCCTGCACTGCGTGCAGAGCAATTCCGTGTTGCACATCACACATGAAAGGAGCCTTGATTTCCTTGACGGCACTCCAGCGAAACCCCAAGAACACTGTTTCAAGGCTAGAGGGATCCTGAGGTCACTGTAGCAACACGAAAGAGCTCCGTGGACCAAAAATCACCTCGAGATGAGAGGTTAGTCCCTGGCTTCGACTCCAGAGGAATACACCTCACCACAAGCACCTCAAGAGGAGGCTTCTCTCAGCTCTAGGTATGTGAGAGGGACCCTGAGTTTGCGGCCTCAAGTGGAATGGACACCGCGATGCCCTGACTCGAAATAAGGCCGGATATTCCTGCAGTGACTTGAATGCAGGCTCGTCTTGCATCTCCCAAGACGAAAGGATGTCTGAATCCCCTGTGGAGACCACAAAGAAAGACCTAGTTCCCCACCTCATCTCGACCGGAGGCCTCACATCCTTTGAAAACTCCAGAGGTACGCGGAGATCAGTGCCTCCAAAGGAGACGATGCCTGACTCCTCGTGAAACTTGATAGGATTCCCAGGATTCCTGTGGCACGTGGAAAGGGACCCTTGGTCTCCCGCCTCAGCTGGAGAGGCGTCCCAATTGCCCTGCCAAGCCTCGAGGAGAATCCCGAGTTGTCCCTCGCAACTAGGCAGGAGTCCTGTCGTCGCTGAACAAACACGTGTGTGGAAGGCCAAACCCTCGTAACTCGAGAATATTCCCCAGGTTCCCGCCGCAACTCGAGAAAAACCATGAGACTTCCCCCTCGCCGCGAGATGAGGCCCGATTCCCCTGCACTGCGTGCAGAGCAATTCCGTGTTGCACATCACACATGAAGGAGCCTTGATTTCCTTAATGGCACTCCAGAGAAACCCCAAGAACACTGTTTCAAGGCTAGAGGGATCCTGAGGTCACTGTAGCAACACGAAAGAGCTCCGTGGACCAAAAATCAACTCGAGATGAGAGGTTAGTCCGTGGCTTCGACTCCAGAGGAATACCACCTTACCACAAGCACCTCAAGAGGAGGCTTCTCTCAGCTCTAGCTATGTGAGAGGGACCCTGAGTTTGCGGTCTCAAGTGGAATGGACACCGCGATGCCCTGACTCGAAATAAGGCCGGATATCCCTGCAGTGACTTGAATGCAGGCTCGTCTTGCATCTCCGAAGACGAAAGGATGCCTGAGTCCCCTGTGGAGACCACAGAGAAAGACCTAGTTCCCCACCTCATCGCTACCGGAGGCCTCACATCCTTTGAAAACTCCAGAGGGATGCGGAGATCAGTGCCTCCAAAGGAGACGATGCCTGACTCCTCGTGAAACTTGATAGGAGTCCCAGGATTCCTGTGCACGTGGAAAGGGACCCTTGGTCTCCCGCCTCAGCTGGAGAGGCGTCCCAATTGCCCTGCCAAGCCTCGAGGAGAATCCCGAGTTGTCCCTCGCAACTAGGCAGGAGTCCTGACGTCGCTGAAGAAACAGGTGGGTGAAGGGCAATCCCCGTCGTAACTCGAGAATATACCCCAGGTTCCCGCCGCAACTCGAGAAAAACCATGAGACTTCCCCCTCGCCGCGAGATGAGGCCCGATTCCCCTTCACTGCGTGCAGTGCAATTCCGTCTTGCACATCACACATGGAAGGAGCCTTGATTTCCTTGATGGCATTCCACAGAAACGCCAAGAACACTGTTTCAAGGCTAGAGGGATCCTGAGGTCACTGTAGGCACACAAAAGAGCTCCGTGGACCAAAAATCAACTCGAGTTGAGAGGTTAGTCCCTGGCTTCGACTCCAGAGGAATACCATCTTACCACAAGCACCTCAAGACGAGGCTTCTCTCAGCTCTAGGTATGTGAGAGGGACCCTGAGTTTGCGGCCTCAACTGGAATGGACACCGCGATGCCCTGACTCGAAATAAGGCCGGATATCCCTGCAGTGACTTGAATGCAGGCTCGTCTTGCATCTCCCAAGACGAAAGGATGCCTGAATCCCCTGTGGAGACCACAGAGAAAGACCTAGTTCCCCACCTCACCGCGACCGGAGGCGTCACATCCTTTGAAAACTCCAGAGGTACGCGGAGATCAGTGCCTTCAAAGGAGACGATGCCTGACTCCTCGTGAAACTTGATAGGAGTCCCAGGATTCCTGTGCACGTGGAAAGGGACCCTTGGTCTCCCGCCTCAGCTGGAGAGGCGTCCCAATTGCCCTGCCAAGCCTCGAGGAGAATCCCGAGTTGTCCCTCGCAACTAGGCAGGAGTCCTGACGTCGCTGAAGAAACAGGTGGGTGAAGGGCAATCCCCGTCGTAAATCGAGAATATACCCCAGGTTCCCGCCGCAACTCGAGAAAAACCATGAGACTTCCCCCTCGCCGCGAGATGAGGCCCGATTCCCCTTCACTGCGTGCAGTGCAATTCCGTCTTGCACATCACACATGGAAGGAGCCTTGATTTCCTTGATGGCATTCCAGAGAAACCCCAAGAACACTGTTTCAAGGTAGAGGGATTCTGAGGTCACTTTAGGCACACAAAAGAGCTCCGGGGACCAAAAATCAACTCGAGTTGAGAGGTTAGTCCCTGGCTTCGACTCCAGAGGAATACCACCTTACCACAAGCACCTCAAGAGGAGGCTTCTCTCAGCTCTAGATATGTGAGAGGGACCCTGAGTTTGCGGCCTCAAGTGGAATGGACACCGTGATGCCCTGACTGGAAATAAGGCCGAATATCCCTGCAGTGACTTGAATGCAGGCTCGGCTTGCATCTCCCAAGACGAAAGGATGTCTGAATCCCCTGTGGAGACCACAGAGAAAGACCTAGTTCCCCACCTCATTGTGATCGGAGGCCTCACATCCCTTGAAAACTCCAGAGGTACGGGGAGATCAGTGCATCCAAAGGAGACAATGCCTGACTCCTCGTGAAACTTGATAGGAGTCCCAGGATTCCTGTGCACGTGGAAAGGGACCCTTGGTCTCCCGCCTCAGCTGGAGAGGCGTCCCAATTGCCCTGCCAAGCCTCGAGGAGAATCCCGAGTTGTCCCTCGCAACTAGGCAGGAGTCTTGCCATCGTTGAACTAACACGTGTGTGGAAGGGCCATCCCCGTCGTAACTCGAGAATATACCCCAGGTTCCCGCCGCAACTCGAGAAAAACCATGAGACTTCCCCCTCGCCGCGAGATGAGGCCCGATTCCCCTGCACTGCGTGCAGAGCAATTCCGTGTTGCACATCACACATGAAAGGAGCCTTGATTTCCTTGATGGCACTCCAGAGAAACCCCAAGAACACTGTTTCAAGGCTAGAGGGATCCTGAGGACACTGTAGCAACACGAAAGAGCTCCGTGGACCAAGAATCAACTCGAGATGAGAGGTTAGTCCCTGGCTTCGACTCCAGAGGAATACCACCTTACCACAAGCACTTCAAGAAGAGGCTTCTCTAAGCTCTAGCTATGTGAGAGGGACCCTGAGTTTGCGGCCTCAAGTGGAATGTACACCGTGATGCCCTGTCTCGAAATAAGGTCGGATATCCCTGCAGTGACTTGAATGCAGGCTCGTCTTGCATCTCCCAAAATGAAAGGATGTCTGAATCCCCTGTGGAGACCACAGAGAAAGACCTAGTTCCCCACCTCATCGCGACCGGAGGCCTCACATCCTTTGAAAAATCCAGAGGTACGCGGAGATCAGTGCCTCCAAAGGAGACGATGCCTGACTCCTCGTGAAACTTGATAGGAGTCCCAGGATTCCTGTGGCACGTGGAAAGGGACACTTGGTCTCCCGCCTCAGCTGGAGAGGCGTCCCAATTGCCCTGCCAAGCCTCGAGGAGAACCCCGAGTTGTCCCTCGCAACTAGGCAGGAGTCCTGACGTCGCTGAAAAAACACGTGGTTTGAAGGGCCATCCCCATCGTACTTCGAGAATATACCAAAGGTTCCCGCCGCAACTCGAGAAAAACCATGAGACTTCCCCATCGCCACGAGATGAGGCCCGATTCCCCTGCACTGCGTGCAGAGCAATTCCGTGTTGCACATCACACATGAAAGGAGCCTTGATTTCCTTGACGGCACTCCAGAGAAACCCCAAGAACACTGTTTCAAGGCTAGAGGGATCCTGAGGTCACTGTAGCAACACGAAAGAGCTCCGTGGACCAAAAATCACCTCGAGATGAGAGGTTAGTCCCTGGCTTCGACTCCAGAGGAATACCACCTCACCACAAGCCCCTCAGGAGGAGGCTTCTCTCAGCTCTAGGTATGTGAGAGGGACCCTGAGTTTGCGGCCTCAAGTGGAATGGACACCGCGATGCCCTGACTCGAAATAAGGCCGGATATTCCTGCAGTGACTTGAATGCAGGCTCGTCTTACATCTCCCAAGACGAAAGGATGTCTGAATCCCCTGTGGAGACCACAGAGAAAGACCTAGTTCCCCACCTCATCGCGACCGGAGGCCTCACATCCTTTGAAAACTCCAGAGGTAGGCGGAGATCATTGCCTCCAAAGGAGACGATGCCTGACTCCTCGTGAAACTTGATAGGAGTCCCAGGATTCCTGTGGCACGTGGAAAGGGACCCTTGGTCTCCCGCCTCAGCTGGAGAGGCGTCCCAATTGCCCTGCTAAGCCTCGAGGAGAATCCCGAGTTGTCCCTCGCAACTAGTCAGGAGTACTGCCATCGCTGAACTAACACGTGTGTGGAAAGGCCATCCCCGTCGTAACTCGAGAATATACCCCAGGTTCCCGCCGCAACTCGAGAAAAACCATGAGACTTCCCCCTCGCCGCGAGATGAGGCCCGATTCCCCTGCACTGCGTGCAGAGCAATTCCGTGTTGCACATCACACATGAAGGAGCCTTGATTTCCTTGATGGCACTCCAGAGAAACCCCAAGAACACTCTTTCAAGGCTAGAGGGATCCTGAGGTCACTGTAGCAACACGAAAGCGCTCCGTGGACCAAAAATCAACTCGAGATGAGAGGTTAGTCCCTGGCTTCGACTCCAGAGGAATACCACCTTACCACAAGCACCTCAAGAGGAGGCTTCTCTCAGCTCTAGGTATGTGAGAGGGACCCTGAGTTTGCGGCCTCAAGTGGAATGGACACCGTGATGCCCTGACTCGAAATAAGGCCGAATATCCCTGCAGTGACTTGAATGCAGGCTCGTCTTGCATCTCCCAAGACAAAAGGATGTCTGAATCCCCTGTGGAGACCACAGAGAAAGACCTAGTTCCCCACCTCATCGCGACCGGAGGCCTCACATCCTTTGAAAAATCCAGAGGTACGCGGAGATCAGTGCCTCCAAAGGAGACGATGCCTGACTCCTCATGAAACTTGATAGGAGTCCAAAGATTCCTGTGGCACGTGGAAAGGGACCTTTGGTTTACCGCCTCAGCTGGAGAGGCATCCCAATTGCCCTGCCAAGCCCCCAGGAGAATCCCGAGTTGTCCCTCGCAACTAGGCAGGAGTCCTGACGTCGCTGAACAAACACGTGTGTGGAAGGGCCATCCCCGTCGTAACTTGAGAATATACCCCAGGTTCCCGCCGCAACTCGAGAAAAACCATGAGACTTCCCCCTCGCCGCGAGATGAGGCCCGATTCCCCTGCACTGCGTGCAGAGCAATTCCGTGTTGCACATCACACATGAAGGAGCCTTGATTTCCTTGATGGCACTCCAGAGAAACCCCAACAACACTGTTTCAAGGCTAGAGGGATCCTGAGGTCCCTGTAGCAACACGAAAGAGCTCCGTGGACCAAAAATCAACTCGAGATGAGAGGTTAGTCCCTGGCTTCGACTCCAGAGGAATACCACCTTACCACAAGCACCTCAAGAGGAGGCTTCTCTCAGCTCTAGATATGTGAGATGGACCCTGAGTTTGCGGCCTCAAGTGGAATGGACACCGCGATGCCCTGACTCGAAATAAGGCCGGATATCCCTGCAGTGACTTGAATGCAGGCTCGTCTGGCATCTTCCATACGAAAGGATATCTGAAACCCCTGTGGAGACCACAGAGAAAGAACTAGTTCCCCACCTCATCGCGACCGGAGGGCTCACATCCTTTGAAAACTCCAGAGGTACGCGGAGATCAGTGCCTCCAAAGGAGACGATGCCTGACTCCTCGTTAAACTTGAGAGGAGTCCCAGGATTCCTGTGGCTCGTGGAAAGGGACCCTTGGTCTCCCGTCTCAGCTGGAGAGGCATCCCAATTGCGCTGCCAAGCCTCGAGGAGAATCCCGAGTTGTCCCTCGCAACTAGGCAGGAGTCCTGACGTCGCTGAACAAACACGTGGGTGGAAGGGCCATCCCCGTCGTAACTCGAGAATATACCCCAGGTTCACACAGCAACTCGAGAAAAACCATGAGACTTCCCCCTCGCCGAAAAATGAGGCCCGATACCGTGCACTGCATGCAGAGCAATTCCCTTTTGCACATCAAACATGAAAGGAGCCTTGATTTCCTTGATGGCACTCCCGAGAAACCCCAAGAACACTGTTTCAAGGCTAGAGGGATCCTGAGGTCACTGTAGCAACACGAAACAGCTCCGTGGACCAAGAATCAACTCGAGATGAGAGGTTAGTCCCTGGCTTCGACTCCAGACGAATACCACCTTACCACAAGCACCTCAAGAGGACTCTTCTCTCAGCTCTAGGTATGTGAGAGGGACCCTGATTTGCGGCCTCAAGTGGAATGGACACCGCGATCCCCTGACTCGAAATAAGCCTTATATCCCTGCAGTGACTTGAATGCAGGCTCGTCTTGCATCTCCCAAGACGAAAGGATGTCTGACTCCCCTGTGGAGACCACAGAAAAAGAACTAGTTCCCCACCTCATCGCGACCGGAGGCCTCACATTCTTTGAAAACTCCAGAGGTACGCCGTGATCAGTGCCTCCAAAGGAGACGATGCCTGACTCCTTGTGAAATTTGATAGGAGTCCCAGGATTCCCGTGGCACGGGGAAAGGGACCCTTGGCCTCCCGCCTCAGCTGGAGAGGCGTCCCAATTGCCCTGCCAAGCCTCGAGGAGAATCCTGAGTTGTCCCTCGCAACTAGGCAGGAGTCCTGATGTCGCTGAACAAACATGTGTGTGGAAGGGCCATCCCCGTCATAACTCGAGAATATACCCCAGGTTCCCGCCGCTACTCGAGAAGAACCATGAGACTTCCCCCTCGCCGCGAGATGAGGCCCGATTCCCCTGCACTGCGTGCAGAGCAATTCCGTCTTCCACATCACACATCAAAGGAGCCTTGATTTCCTTGATGGCACTCCAGAGAAACCCCAAGAACACTGTTTCAAGGTAGAGGGATCCTGAGGTCACTGTAGCCACACCATAGAGCTCCGTGGACCAAAAATCAACTCGAGTTGAGAGGTTAGTCCCTGGCTTCGACTCCAGAGGAATACCACCTTACCACAAGCACCTCAAGAGGAGGCTTCTCTCAGCTCTAGATATGTGAGAGGGACCCTGAGTTTGCCGCCTCAAGTGGAATGGACACCGCGATGCCCTGGCTCGAAATAAGGCCGGATATCCCTGCAGTGACTTGAATGCAGGCTCGTCTTGCATCTGCCAAGACGAAAGGATGCCTGAATCCCCTGTGGAGACCACAGAGAAAGACCTAGTTCCCCACCTCACCGCGACCGGAGGCCTCACATCCTTTGAAAACTCCAGAGGTACGCGGAGATCAGTGCCTCCAAAGGAGACGATGCCTGACTCCTCGTGAAACTTGATAGGAGTCCCAGGATTCCTGTGGCACGTGGAAAGGGACTCTTGGTCTCCCGCCTCAGCTGGAGAGGCGTCCCAATTGCCCTGCCAAGCCTCGAGGAGAAACCCGAGTTGTCCCTCGCAACTAGGCAGGAGTCCTGAAGTCGCTGAACAAACACGTGGTTGGAAGGGCCATCCCCATCGTACTTCGAGAATATACCCCAGGTTCCCGCCGCAACTCGAGAAAAACCATGAGATTTCCCCATCGCCACGAGATGAGGCCCGATGCCCCTGCAATGCGTGCAGAGCAATTCCGTGTTGCACATCACACATGAAAGGAGCCTTGATTTCCTTGATGGCACTCCAGCGAAACCCCAAGAACACTGTTTCAAGGCTAGAGGGATCCTGAGGTCACTGTAGCAACACGAAAGAGCTCCGTGGACCAAAAATAACCTCGAGATGAGAGGTTAGTCCCTGGCTTCGACTCCAGAGGAATACCACCTCACCACAAGCCCCTCAAGAGGAGGCTTCTCTCAGCTCTAGGTATGTGAGAGGGACCCTGAGTTTGCGGCCTCAAGTGGAATGGACACCGCGATGCCCTGACGCGAAATAAGGCCGGATATCCCTGCAGTGACTTGAATGCAGGCTCGTCTTGCATCTCCCAAGACGAAAGGATGTCTGAATCCCCTGTGGAGACCACAGAGAAATACCTAGTTCCCCACCTCATCTCGACCGGAGGCCTCACATCCCTTGAAAACTCCAGAGGTACGCGGAGATCAGTGCATCCAAAGGAGACGATGCCTGACTCCTCGTGAAACTTGATAGGAGTCGCAGGATTCCTGTGGCACGTGGAAAGGGACCCTTGGTCTCCCGCCTCAGCTGGAGAGGCGTCCCAATTGCACTGCCAAGCCTCGAGGAGAATCACGAGTTGTCCCTCGCAACTAGGCAGGAGTCTTGCCATCGTTGAACTAACACGTGTGTGGAAGGGCCATCCCCGTCGTAACTCGAGAATATACCCCAGGTTCCCGCCGCAACTCGAGAAAAACCATGAGACTTTCCCCTCGCCGCGAGATGAGGCCCGATTCCCCTGCACTGCGTGCAGAGCAATTCCGTGTTGCACATCACACATGAAAGGAGCCTTGATTTCCTTGATGGCACTCCAAAGAAACCCCAAGAACACTGTTTCAAGGCTAGACGGATCCTGAGGACACTGTAGCAACAAGAAAGAGGTCCGTGGACCAAGAATCAACTCGAGATGAGAGGTTAGTCCCTGGCTTCGACTCCAGAGAAATACCACCTTACCACAAGCACTTCCAGAAGAGGCTTCTCTTAGCTCTAGCTATGTGAGAGGGACCCTGAGTTTGCGGCCTCAAGTGGAATGTACACCGTGATGCCCTGACTAGAAATAAGGTCGGATATCCCTGCAGTGACTTGAATGCAGGCTCGTCTTGCATCTCCCAAGACGAAAGCATGTCTGAATCCCCTGTGGAGACCACAGAGAAAGACCTAGTTCCCCACCTCATCGCGACCGGAGGCCTCACATCCTTTGAAAAATCCAGAGGTACGCGGAGATCAGTGCCTCCAAAGGAGACGATGCCTGACTCCTCGTGAAACTTGATAGGAGTCCCAGGATTCCTGTGGCACGTGGAAAGGGACACTTGGTCTCCCGCCTCAGCTGGAGAGGCGTCCCAATTGCCCTGCCCAGCCTCGAGGAGATTCCCGAGTTGTCCCTCGCAACTAGGCAGGAGTCCTGACGTCGCTGAAAAAACACGTGGTTTGAAGGGCCATCCCCATCGTACTTCGAGAATATAACCCAGGTTCCCGCCGCAACTCGAGAAAAACCATGAGACTTCCCCATCGCCACGAGATGAGGCCCGATTCCCCTGCACTGCGTGCAGAGCAATTCCGTGTTGCACATCACAAATGAAAGGAGCCTTGATTTCCTTGACGGCACTCCAGCGAAACCCCAAGAACACTGTTTCAAGGCTAGAGGGATCCTGAGGTCACTGTAGCAACACGAAAGAGCTCCGTGGACCAAAAATCACCTCGAGATGAGAGGTTAGTCCCTGGCTTCGACTCCAGAGGAATACACCTCACCACAAGCACCTCAAGAGGAGGCTTCTCTCAGCTCTAGGTATGTGAGAGGGACCCTGAGTTTGCGGCCTCAAGTGGAATGGACACCGCGATGCCCTGACTCGAAATAAGGCCGGATATTCCTGCAGTGACTTGAATGCAGGCTCGTCTTGCATCTCCCAAGACGAAAGGATGTCTGAATCCCCTGTGGAGACCACAAAGAAAGACCTAGTTCCCCACCTCATCTCGACCGGAGGCCTCACATCCTTTGAAAACTCCAGAGGTACGCGGAGATCAGTGCCTCCAAAGGAGACGATGCCTGACTCCTCGTGAAACTTGATAGGATTCCCAGGATTCCTGTGGCACGTGGAAAGGGACCCTTGGTCTCCCGCCTCAGCTGGAGAGGCGTCCCAATTGCCCTGCCAAGCCTCGAGGAGAATCCCGAGTTGTCCCTCGCAACTAGGCAGGAGTCCTGACGTCGCTGAACAAACACGTGTGTGGAAGGCCAAACCCTCGTAACTCGAGAATATTCCCCAGGTTCCCGCCGCAACTCGAGAAAAACCATGAGACTTCCCCCTCGCCGCGAGATGAGGCCCGATTCCCCTGCACTGCGTGCAGAGCAATTCCGTGTTGCACATCACACATGAAGGAGCCTTGATTTCCTTGATGGCACTCCAGAGAAACCCCAAGAACACTGTTTCAAGGCTAGAGGGATCCTGAGGTCCCTGTAGCAACACGAAAGAGCTCCGTGGACCAAAAATCAACTCGAGATGAGAGGTTAGTCCCTGGCTTCGACTCCAGAGGAATACCACCTTACCACAAGCACCTCAAGAGGAGGCTTCTCTCAGCTCTAGATATGTGAGATGGACCCTGAGTTTGCGGCCTCAAGTGGAATGGACACCGCGATGCCCTGACTCGAAATAAGGCCGGATATCCCTGCAGTGACTTGAATGCAGGCTCGTCTGGCATCTTCCATACGAAAGGATATCTGAAACCCCTGTGGAGACCACAGAGAAAGAACTAGTTCCCCACCTCATCGCGACCGGAGGGCTCACATCCTTTGAAAACTCCAGAGGTACGCGGAGATCAGTGCCTCCAAAGGAGACGATGCCTGACTCCTCGTTAAACTTGAGAGGAGTCCCAGGATTCCTGTGGCTCGTGGAAAGGGACCCTTGGTCTCCCGTCTCAGCTGGAGAGGCATCCCAATTGCGCTGCCAAGCCTCGAGGAGAATCCCGAGTTGTCCCTCGCAACTAGGCAGGAGTCCTGACGTCGCTGAACAAACACGTGGGTGGAAGGGCCATCCCCGTCGTAACTCGAGAATATACCCCAGGTTCACACAGCAACTCGAGAAAAACCATGAGACTTCCCCCTCGCCGAAAAATGAGGCCCGATACCGTGCACTGCATGCAGAGCAATTCCCTTTTGCACATCAAACATGAAAGGAGCCTTGATTTCCTTGATGGCACTCCCGAGAAACCCCAAGAACACTGTTTCAAGGCTAGAGGGATCCTGAGGTCACTGTAGCAACACGAAACAGCTCCGTGGACCAAGAATCAACTCGAGATGAGAGGTTAGTCCCTGGCTTCGACTCCAGACGAATACCACCTTACCACAAGCACCTCAAGAGGACTCTTCTCTCAGCTCTAGGTATGTGAGAGGGACCCTGATTTGCGGCCTCAAGTGGAATGGACACCGCGATCCCCTGACTCGAAATAAGCCTTATATCCCTGCAGTGACTTGAATGCAGGCTCGTCTTGCATCTCCCAAGACGAAAGGATGTCTGACTCCCCTGTGGAGACCACAGAAAAAGAACTAGTTCCCCACCTCATCGCGACCGGAGGCCTCACATTCTTTGAAAACTCCAGAGGTACGCCGTGATCAGTGCCTCCAAAGGAGACGATGCCTGACTCCTTGTGAAATTTGATAGGAGTCCCAGGATTCCCGTGGCACGGGGAAAGGGACCCTTGGCCTCCCGCCTCAGCTGGAGAGGCGTCCCAATTGCCCTGCCAAGCCTCGAGGAGAATCCTGAGTTGTCCCTCGCAACTAGGCAGGAGTCCTGATGTCGCTGAACAAACATGTGTGTGGAAGGGCCATCCCCGTCATAACTCGAGAATATACCCCAGGTTCCCGCCGCTACTCGAGAAGAACCATGAGACTTCCCCCTCGCCGCGAGATGAGGCCCGATTCCCCTGCACTGCGTGCAGAGCAATTCCGTCTTCCACATCACACATCAAAGGAGCCTTGATTTCCTTGATGGCACTCCAGAGAAACCCCAAGAACACTGTTTCAAGGTAGAGGGATCCTGAGGTCACTGTAGCCACACCATAGAGCTCCGTGGACCAAAAATCAACTCGAGTTGAGAGGTTAGTCCCTGGCTTCGACTCCAGAGGAATACCACCTTACCACAAGCACCTCAAGAGGAGGCTTCTCTCAGCTCTAGATATGTGAGAGGGACCCTGAGTTTGCCGCCTCAAGTGGAATGGACACCGCGATGCCCTGGCTCGAAATAAGGCCGGATATCCCTGCAGTGACTTGAATGCAGGCTCGTCTTGCATCTGCCAAGACGAAAGGATGCCTGAATCCCCTGTGGAGACCACAGAGAAAGACCTAGTTCCCCACCTCACCGCGACCGGAGGCCTCACATCCTTTGAAAACTCCAGAGGTACGCGGAGATCAGTGCCTCCAAAGGAGACGATGCCTGACTCCTCGTGAAACTTGATAGGAGTCCCAGGATTCCTGTGGCACGTGGAAAGGGACCCTTGGTCTCCCGCCTCAGCTGGAGAGGCGTCCCAATTGCCCTGCCAAGCCTCGAGGAGAAACCCGAGTTGTCCCTCGCAACTAGGCAGGAGTCCTGAAGTCGCTGAACAAACACGTGGTTGGAAGGGCCATCCCCATCGTACTTCGAGAATATACCCCAGGTTCCCGCCGCAACTCGAGAAAAACCATGAGATTTCCCCATCGCCACGAGATGAGGCCCGATGCCCCTGCAATGCGTGCAGAGCAATTCCGTGTTGCACATCACACATGAAAGGAGCCTTGATTTCCTTGATGGCACTCCAGCGAAACCCCAAGAACACTGTTTCAAGGCTAGAGGGATCCTGAGGTCACTGTAGCAACACGAAAGAGCTCCGTGGACCAAAAATAACCTCGAGATGAGAGGTTAGTCCCTGGCTTCGACTCCAGAGGAATACCACCTCACCACAAGCCCCTCAAGAGGAGGCTTCTCTCAGCTCTAGGTATGTGAGAGGGACCCTGAGTTTGCGGCCTCAAGTGGAATGGACACCGCGATGCCCTGACGCGAAATAAGGCCGGATATCCCTGCAGTGACTTGAATGCAGGCTCGTCTTGCATCTCCCAAGACGAAAGGATGTCTGAATCCCCTGTGGAGACCACAGAGAAATACCTAGTTCCCCACCTCATCTCGACCGGAGGCCTCACATCCCTTGAAAACTCCAGAGGTACGCGGAGATCAGTGCATCCAAAGGAGACGATGCCTGACTCCTCGTGAAACTTGATAGGAGTCGCAGGATTCCTGTGGCACGTGGAAAGGGACCCTTGGTCTCCCGCCTCAGCTGGAGAGGCGTCCCAATTGCACTGCCAAGCCTCGAGGAGAATCACGAGTTGTCCCTCGCAACTAGGCAGGAGTCTTGCCATCGTTGAACTAACACGTGTGTGGAAGGGCCATCCCCGTCGTAACTCGAGAATATACCCCAGGTTCCCGCCGCAACTCGAGAAAAACCATGAGACTTCCCCCTCGCCGCGAGATGAGGCCCGATTCCCCTGCACTGCGTGCAGAGCAATTCCGTGTTGCACATCACACATGAAAGGAGCCTTGATTTCCTTGATGGCACTCCAAAGAAACACCAAGAACACTGTTTCAAGGCTAGAGGGATCCTGAGGACACTGTAGCAACAAGAAAGAGGTCCGTGGACCAAGAATCAACTCGAGATGAGAGGTTAGTCCCTGGCTTCGACTCCAGAGAAATACCACCTTACCACAAGCACTTCCAGAAGAGGCTTCTCTTAGCTCTAGCTATGTGAGAGGGACCCTGAGTTTGCGGCCTCAAGTGGAATGTACACCGTGATGCCCTGACTAGAAATAAGGTCGGATATCCCTGCAGTGACTTGAATGCAGGCTCGTCTTGCATCTCCCAAGACGAAAGCATGTCTGAATCCCCTGTGGAGACCACAGAGAAAGACCTAGTTCCCCACCTCATCGCGACCGGAGGCCTCACATCCTTTGAAAAATCCAGAGGTACGCGGAGATCAGTGCCTCCAAAGGAGACGATGCCTGACTCCTCGTGAAACTTGATAGGAGTCCCAGGATTCCTGTGGCACGTGGAAAGGGACACTTGGTCTCCCGCCTCAGCTGGAGAGGCGTCCCAATTGCCCTGCCCAGCCTCGAGGAGATTCCCGAGTTGTCCCTCGCAACTAGGCAGGAGTCCTGACGTCGCTGAAAAAACACGTGGTTTGAAGGGCCATCCCCATCGTACTTCGAGAATATAACCCAGGTTCCCGCCGCAACTCGAGAAAAACCATGAGACTTCCCCATCGCCACGAGATGAGGCCCGATTCCCCTGCACTGCGTGCAGAGCAATTCCGTGTTGCACATCACAAATGAAAGGAGCCTTGATTTCCTTGACGGCACTCCAGCGAAACCCCAAGAACACTGTTTCAAGGCTAGAGGGATCCTGAGGTCACTGTAGCAACACGAAAGAGCTCCGTGGACCAAAAATCACCTCGAGATGAGAGGTTAGTCCCTGGCTTCGACTCCAGAGGAATACACCTCACCACAAGCACCTCAAGAGGAGGCTTCTCTCAGCTCTAGGTATGTGAGAGGGACCCTGAGTTTGCGGCCTCAAGTGGAATGGACACCGCGATGCCCTGACTCGAAATAAGGCCGGATATTCCTGCAGTGACTTGAATGCAGGCTCGTCTTGCATCTCCCAAGACGAAAGGATGTCTGAATCCCCTGTGGAGACCACAAAGAAAGACCTAGTTCCCCACCTCATCTCGACCGGAGGCCTCACATCCTTTGAAAACTCCAGAGGTACGCGGAGATCAGTGCCTCCAAAGGAGACGATGCCTGACTCCTGGTGAAACTTGATAGGAGTCCCAGGATTCCTGTGGCACGTGGAAAGGGACCCTTGGTCTCCCGCCTCAGCTGGAGAGGCGTCCCAATTGCCCTGCCAAGCCTCGAGGAGAATCCCGAGTTGTCCCTCGCAACTAGGCAGGAGTCCTGACGTCGCTGAAGAAACACGTGGGTGGAAGGGCCATCCCCGTCATAACTCGAAAATATACCCCAGGTTCCCGCCGCAACTCGAGAAAAATCATGAGAGTTCCCCCTCGCCGCGATATGAGGCCCGATTCCCCTGCACTGCGTGCAGAGAAATTCCGTGTTGCACATCACACATGAAAGGAGCCTTGATTTCCTTGATGGCACTTCAGAGAAACCCCAGGAACACTGTTTCAAGGCTAGAGGGATCCTGAGGTCACTGTAGCAACACGAAAGAGCTCCGTGGACCAAAAATCAACTCGAGATGAGAGGTTAGTCCCTGGCTTCGATTCCAGAGGAATACCACCTTACCACAAGCACCTCAAGAGGAGGCTTCTCTCAGCTCTAGGTATGTGAGAGGGACCCTGAGTTTGCGGCCTCAAGTGGAATGGACACCGCATTGCCCTGGCTCGAAATAAGGCCGGATATCCCTGCAGTGACTTGAATGCAGGCTCGTCTTGCATCTCCCAAGACGAAAGGATGTCTGAATCCCCTGTGGAGACAACAGAGAAAGACCTAGTTCCCCACCTCATCGCGACCGGAGGCCTCACATCCTTTGAAAACTCCAGAGGTACGCGGAGATCAGTGCCTCCAAAGGAGACGATGCCTGACTCCTCGTGAAACTGATAGGAGTCCCAGTATTCCTGTGGCACGTGGAAAGGGACCCTTGGTCTCCCGCCTCAGCTGGAGAGGCATCCCAATTGCCCTGCCAAGCCTCGAGGAGAAACCCGAGTTGTCCCTCGCAACTAGGCAGGAGTCCTGACGTCGCTGAACAAACACGTGGTTGGAAGGGCCATCCCCATCGTACTTCGAGAATATACCCCAGGTTCCCGCCGCAACTCGAGAAAAACCATGAGACTTCCCCATCGCCACGAGATGAGGCCCGATGCCCCTGCACTGCGTGCAGAGCAATTCTGTGTTGCACATCACACATGAAAAGAGCCTTGATTTCCTTGACGGCACTCCAGCGAAACCCCAAGAACACTGTTTCAAGGCTAGAGGGATCCTGAGGTCACTGTAGCAACACGAAAGAGCTCCGTGGACCAAAAATCACCTCGAGATGAGAGGTTAGTCCCTGGCTTCGACTCCAGAGGAATACACCTCACCACAAGCACCTCAAGAGGAGGCTTCTCTCAGCTCTAGGTATGTGAGAGGGACCCTGAGTTTGCGGCCTCAAGTGGAATGGACACCGCGATGCCCTGACTCGAAATAAGGCCGGATATTCCTGCAGTGACTTGAATGCAGGCTCGTCTTGCATCTCCCAAGACGAAAGGATGTCTGAATCCCCTGTGGAGACCACAGAGAAAGACCTAGTTCCCCACCTCATCTCGACCGGAGGCCTCACATCCTTTGAAAACTCCAGAGGTACGCGGAGATCAGTGCCTCCAAAGAAGACGATGCCTGACTCCTCGTGAAACTTGATAGGATTCCCAGGATTCCTGTGGCACGTGGAAAGGGACCCTTGGTCTCCCGCCTCAGCTGGAGAGGCGTCCCAATTGCCCTGCCAAGCCTCGAGGAGAATCCCGAGTTGTCCCTCGCAACTAGGCAGGAGTCCTGACGTCGCTGAACAAACACGTGTGTGGAAGGGCCAAACCCTCGTAATTCGAGAATATTCCCCAGGTTCCCGCCGCAACTCGAGAAAAACCATGAGACTTCCCCCTCGCCGCGAGATGAGGCCCGATTCCCCTGCACTGCATGCAGAGCAATTCCGTGTTGCACATCACACATGAAAGGAGCCTTGATTTCCTTGATGGCACTCCAGAGAAACCCCAAGAACACTGTTTCAAGGCTAGAGGGATCCTGAGGTCACTGTAGTAACACGAAAGAGCTCCGTGGACCAAAAATCAACTTGAGATGAGAGGTTAGTCCCTGGCTTCGACTCCAGAGGAATACCACCTTACCACAAGCACCTCAAGACGAGGCTTCTCTCAGCTCTAGGTATGTGAGAGGGACCCTGAGTTTGCGGCCTCAACTGGAATGGACACCGCGATGCCCTGACTCGAAATAAGGCCGGATATCCCTGCAGTGACTTGAATGCAGGCTCGTCTTGCATCTCCCAAGACGAAAGGATGCCTGAATCCCCTGTGGAGACCACAGAGAAAGACCTAGTTCCCCACCTCACCGCGACCGGAGGCGTCACATCCTTTGAAAACTCCAGAGGTACGCGGAGATCAGTGCCTTCAAAGGAGACGATGCCTGACTCCTCGTGAAACTTGATAGGAGTCCCAGGATTCCTGTGCACGTGGAAAGGGACCCTTGGTCTCCCGCCTCAGCTGGAGAGGCGTCCCAATTGCCCTGCCAAGCCTCGAGGAGAATCCCGAGTTGTCCCTCGCAACTAGGCAGGAGTCCTGACGTCGCTGAAGAAACAGGTGGGTGAAGGGCAATCCCCGTCGTAACTCGAGAATATACCCCAGGTTCCCGCCGCAACTCGAGAAAAACCATGAGACTTCCCCCTCGCCGCGAGATGAGGCCCGATTCCCCTTCACTGCGTGCAGTGCAATTCCGTCTTGCACATCACACATGGAAGGAGCCTTGATTTCCTTGATGGCATTCCACAGAAACGCCAAGAACACTGTTTCAAGGCTAGAGGGATCCTGAGGTCACTGTAGGCACACAAAAGAGCTCCGTGGACCAAAAATCAACTCGAGTTGAGAGGTTAGTCCCTGGCTTCGACTCCAGAGGAATACCATCTTACCACAAGCACCTCAAGACGAGGCTTCTCTCAGCTCTAGGTATGTGAGAGGGACCCTGAGTTTGCGGCCTCAACTGGAATGGACACCGCGATGCCCTGACTCGAAATAAGGCCGGATATCCCTGCAGTGACTTGAATGCAGGCTCGTCTTGCATCTCCCAAGACGAAAGGATGCCTGAATCCCCTGTGGAGACCACAGAGAAAGACCTAGTTCCCCACCTCACCGCGACCGGAGGCGTCACATCCTTTGAAAACTCCAGAGGTACGCGGAGATCAGTGCCTTCAAAGGAGACGATGCCTGACTCCTCGTGAAACTTGATAGGAGTCCCAGGATTCCTGTGCACGTGGAAAGGGACCCTTGGTCTCCCGCCTCAGCTGGAGAGGCGTCCCAATTGCCCTGCCAAGCCTCGAGGAGAATCCCGAGTTGTCCCTCGCAACTAGGCAGGAGTCCTGACGTCGCTGAAGAAACAGGTGGGTGAAGGGCAATCCCCGTCGTAAATCGAGAATATACCCCAGGTTCCCGCCGCAACTCGAGAAAAACCATGAGACTTCCCCCTCGCCGCGAGATGAGGCCCGATTCCCCTTCACTGCGTGCAGTGCAATTCCGTCTTGCACATCACACATGGAAGGAGCCTTGATTTCCTTGATGGCATTCCAGAGAAACCCCAAGAACACTGTTTCAAGGTAGAGGGATTCTGAGGTCACTGAAGGCACACAAAAGAGCTCCGGGGACCAAAAATCAACTCGAGTTGAGAGGTTAGTCCCTGGCTTCGACTCCAGAGGAATACCACCTTACCACAAGCACCTCAAGAGGAGGCTTCTCTCAGCTCTAGATATGTGAGAGGGACCCTGAGTTTGCGGCCTCAAGTGGAATGGACACCGTGATGCCCTGACTGGAAATAAGGCCGAATATCCCTGCAGTGACTTGAATGCAGGCTCGGCTTGCATCTCCCAAGACGAAAGGATGTCTGAATCCCCTGTGGAGACCACAGAGAAAGACCTAGTTCCCCACCTCATTGTGATCGGAGGCCTCACATCCCTTGAAAACTCCAGAGGTACGGGGAGATCAGTGCATCCAAAGGAGACAATGCCTGACTCCTCGTGAAACTTGATAGGAGTCCCAGGATTCCTGTGCACGTGGAAAGGGACCCTTGGTCTCCCGCCTCAGCTGGAGAGGCGTCCCAATTGCCCTGCCAAGCCTCGAGGAGAATCCCGAGTTGTCCCTCGCAACTAGGCAGGAGTCTTGCCATCGTTGAACTAACACGTGTGTGGAAGGGCCATCCCCGTCGTAACTCGAGAATATACCCCAGGTTCCCGCCGCAACTCGAGAAAAACCATGAGACTTCCCCCTCGCCGCGAGATGAGGCCCGATTCCCCTGCACTGCGTGCAGAGCAATTCCGTGTTGCACATCACACATGAAAGGAGCCTTGATTTCCTTGATGGCACTCCAGAGAAACCCCAAGAACACTGTTTCAAGGCTAGAGGGATCCTGAGGACACTGTAGCAACACGAAAGAGCTCCGTGGACCAAGAATCAACTCGAGATGAGAGGTTAGTCCCTGGCTTCGACTCCAGAGGAATACCACCTTACCACAAGCACTTCAAGAAGAGGCTTCTCTAAGCTCTAGCTATGTGAGAGGGACCCTGAGTTTGCGGCCTCAAGTGGAATGTACACCGTGATGCCCTGTCTCGAAATAAGGTCGGATATCCCTGCAGTGACTTGAATGCAGGCTCGTCTTGCATCTCCCAAGATGAAAGGATGTCTGAATCCCCTGTGGAGACCACAGAGAAAGACCTAGTTCCCCACCTCATCGCGACCGGAGGCCTCACATCCTTTGAAAAATCCAGAGGTACGCGGAGATCAGTGCCTCCAAAGGAGACGATGCCTGACTCCTCGTGAAACTTGATAGGAGTCCCAGGATTCCTGTGGCACGTGGAAAGGGACACTTGGTCTCCCGCCTCAGCTGGAGAGGCGTCCCAATTGCCCTGCCAAGCCTCGAGGAGAACCCCGAGTTGTCCCTCGCAACTAGGCAGGAGTCCTGACGTCGCTGAAAAAACACGTGGTTTGAAGGGCCATCCCCATCGTACTTCGAGAATATACCAAAGGTTCCCGCCGCAACTCGAGAAAAACCATGAGACTTCCCCATCGCCACGAGATGAGGCCCGATTCCCCTGCACTGCGTGCAGAGCAATTCCGTGTTGCACATCACACATGAAAGGAGCCTTGATTTCCTTGACGGCACTCCAGAGAAACCCCAAGAACACTGTTTCAAGGCTAGAGGGATCCTGAGGTCACTGTAGCAACACGAAAGAGCTCCGTGGACCAAAAATCACCTCGAGATGAGAGGTTAGTCCCTGGCTTCGACTCCAGAGGAATACCACCTCACCACAAGCCCCTCAGGAGGAGGCTTCTCTCAGCTCTAGGTATGTGAGAGGGACCCTGAGTTTGCGGCCTCAAGTGGAATGGACACCGCGATGCCCTGACTCGAAATAAGGCCGGATATTCCTGCAGTGACTTGAATGCAGGCTCGTCTTACATCTCCCAAGACGAAAGGATGTCTGAATCCCCTGTGGAGACCACAGAGAAAGACCTAGTTCCCCACCTCATCGCGACCGGAGGCCTCACATCCTTTGAAAACTCCAGAGGTAGGCGGAGATCATTGCCTCCAAAGGAGACGATGCCTGACTCCTCGTGAAACTTGATAGGAGTCCCAGGATTCCTGTGGCACGTGGAAAGGGACCCTTGGTCTCCCGCCTCAGCTGGAGAGGCGTCCCAATTGCCCTGCCAAGCCTCGAGGAGAATCCCGAGTTGTCCCTCGCAACTAGTCAGGAGTACTGCCATCGCTGAACTAACACGAGTGTGGAAAGGCCATCCCCGTCGTAACTCGAGAATATACCCCAGGTTCCCGCCGCAACTCGAGAAAAACCATGAGACTTCCCCCTCGCCGCGAGATGAGGCCCGATTCCCCTGCACTGCGTGCAGAGCAATTCCGTGTTGCACATCACACATGAAGGAGCCTTGATTTCCTTGATGGCACTCCAGAGAAACCCCAAGAACACTGTTTCAAGGCTAGAGGGATCCTGAGGTCACTGTAGCAACACGAAAGCGCTCCGTGGACCAAAAATCAACTCGAGATGAGAGGTTAGTCCCTGGCTTCGACTCCAGAGGAATACCACCTTACCACAAGCACCTCAAGAGGAGGCTTCTCTCAGCTCTAGGTATGTGAGAGGGACCCTGAGTTTGCGGCCTCAAGTGGAATGGACACCGTGATGCCCTGACTCGAAATAAGGCCGAATATCCCTGCAGTGACTTGAATGCAGGCTCGTCTTGCATCTCCCAAGACGAAAGGATGTCTGAATCCCCTGTGGAGACCACAGAGAAAGACCTAGTTCCCCACCTCATCGCGACCGGAGGCCTCACATCCTTTGAAAAATCCAGAGGTACGCGGAGATCAGTGCCTCCAAAGGAGACGATGCCTGACTCCTCATGAAACTTGATAGGAGTCCAAAGATTCCTGTGGCACGTGGAAAGGGACCTTTGGTTTACCGCCTCAGCTGGAGAGGCGTCCCAATTGCCCTGCCAAGCCCCCAGGAGAATCCCGAGTTGTCCCTCGCAACTAGGCAGGAGTCCTGACGTCGCTGAACAAACACCTGTGTGGAAGGGCCATCCCCGTCGTAACTTGAGAATATACCCCAGGTTCCCGCCGCAACTCGAGAAAAACCATGAGACTTCCCCCTCGCCGCGAGATGAGGCCCGATTCCCCTGCACTGCGTGCAGAGCAATTCCGTCTTGCACATCACACATGAAAGGAGCCTTGATTTCCTTGATGGCACTCCAGAGAAACCCCAAGAACACTGTTTCAAGGCTAGAGGGATCCTGAGGTCCCTGTAGCAACACGAAAGAGCTCCGTGGACCAAAAATCAACTCGAGATGAGAGGTTAGTCCCTGGCTTCGACTCCAGAGGAATACCACCTTACCACAAGCACCTCAAGAGGAGGCTTCTCTCAGCTCTAGGCATGTGAGAGGGACCCTGAGTTTGCGGCCTCAAGTGGAATGGACACCGCGATGCCCTGACTCGAAATAAGGCCGGATATCCCTGCAGTGACTTGAATGCAGGCTCGTCTGGCATCTTCCATACGAAAGGATATCTGAAACCCCTGTGGAGACCACAGAGAAAGAACTAGTTCCCCACCTCATCGCGACCGGAGGGCTCACATCCTTTGAAAACTCCAGAGGTACGCGGAGATCAGTGCCTCCAAAGGAGACGATGCCTGACTCCTCGTTAAACTTGAGAGGAGTCCCAGGATTCCTGTGGCTCGTGGTAAGGGACCCTTGGTCTCCCGTCTCAGCTGGAGAGGCATCCCAATTGCGCTGCCAAGCCTCGAGGAGAATCCCGAGTTGTCCCTCGCAACTAGGCAGGAGTCCTGACGTCGCTGAACAAACACGTGGGTGGAAGGGCCATCCCCGTCGTAACTCGAGAATATACCCCAGGTTCACACAGCAACTCGAGAAAAACCATGAGACTTCCCCCTCGCCGAAAAATGAGGCCCGATACCGTGCACTGCGTGCAGAGCAATTCCCTTTTGCACATCAAACATGAAAGGAGCCTTGATTTCCTTGATGGCACTCCCGAGAAACCCCAAGAACACTGTTTCAAGGCTAGAGGGAAACTGAGGTCACTGTAGCAACACGAAAGAGCTCCGTGGACCAAGAATCAACTCGAGATGAGAGGTTAGTCCCTGGCTTCGACTCCAGACGAATACCACCTTACCACAAGCACCTCAAGAGGACGCTTCTCTCAGCTCTAGGTATGTGAGAGGGACCCTGATTTGCGGCCTCAAGTGGAATGGACACCGCGATCCCCTGACTCGAAATAAGCCTTATATCCCTGCAGTGACTTGAATGCAGGCTCGTCTTGCATCTCCCAAGACGAAAGGATGTCTGACTCCCCTGTGGAGACCACAGAAAAAGAACTAGTTCCCCACCTCATCGCGACCGGAGGCCTCACATTCTTTGAAAACTCCAGAGGTACGCCGTGATCAGTGCCTCCAAAGGAGACGATGCCTGACTCCTTGTGAAATTTGATAGGAGTCCCAGGATTCCCGTGGCACGGGGAAAGGGACCCTTGGCCTCCCGCCTCAGCTGGAGAGGCGTCCCAATTGCCCTGCCAAGCCTCGAGGAGAATCCTGAGTTGTCCCTCGCAACTAGGCAGGAGTCCTGATGTCGCTGAACAAACATGTGTGTGGAAGGGCCATCCCCGTCATAACTCGAGAATATACCCCAGGTTCCCGCCGCTACTCGAGAAGAACCATGAGACTTCCCCCTCGCCGCGAGATGAGGCCCGATTCCCCTGCACTGCGTGCAGAGCAATTCCGTCTTCCACATCACACATCAAAGGAGCCTTGATTTCCTTGATGGCACTCCAGAGAAACCCCAAGAACACTGTTTCAAGGTAGAGGGATCCTGAGGTCACTGTAGCCACACCATAGAGCTCCGTGGACCAAAAATCAACTCGAGTTGAGAGGTTAGTCCCTGGCTTCGACTCCAGAGGAATACCACCTTACCACAAGCACCTCAAGAGGAGGCTTCTCTCAGCTCTAGCTATGTGAGAGGGACCCTGAGTTTGCGGCCTCAAGTGGAATGGACACCGCGATGGCCTGACTCGAAATAAGGCCGGATATCCCTGCAGTGACTTAAATGCAGGCTCGTTTTTCATCTCCCAAGACGAAAGTATGTCTGAATCCCCTGTGGAGACCACAGAGAAAAACATAGTTCCCCACTTCATCGCGACCGGACGGCTCACATCCTTTGAAAACTGCAGAGGTATGCGGAGATCAGTGCCTCCAAAGGAGACGATGCCTGACTCCTCGTGAAACTTGATATGAGTCCCAAGATTCCTGTGGCTCGTGGAAAGGGACACTTGGTCTCCCCCCTCAGCTGGAGAGGCGTCCCAATTGCCCTGCCAAGCCTCGAGGAGAATCCCGAGTTGTCCCTCGCAACTAGGCAGGAGTCCTGACGTCGCTGAACAAGCACATGTGTGGAAGGGCCATCCCCGTCGTAACTCAAGAATATACCCCAGGTTCCCGCCGCATCTCGAGAAAACCATGAGACTTCCCCCTCGCCGAAAAATGAGGCCCCATACCGTGCACTGCGTGCAGAGTAATTCCCTGTTGCACATCACACATGAAAGGAGCCTTGATTTCCTTAATGGCACTCCAGAGAAACCCCAAGAACACTGTTTCAAGGCTAGAGGGAAACTGAGGTCACTGTAGCAACACGAAAGAGCTCCGTGGACCAAGAATCAACTCGAGATGAGAGGTTAGTCCCTGGCTTCGACTCCAGAGGAATACCACCTTACCACAAGCACCTCAAGAGGAGGCTTCTCTCAGCTCTAGGTATGTTAGAGGGACACTGATTTTGCGACCTCAAGTGGAATGGACACCGCGATGCCCTGACTCGAAATAAGGCCGGATATGCCTGCAGTGACTTGAATGCAGGCTCGTCTTGCATCTCCCAAGATGAAAGGATGAATGAATCCCCTGTGGAGACCACAGAGAAAGACCTAGTTCCCCACTTCATCGCGACCAGAGGCCTCACATCCTTTGAAAACTCCAGAGGTACACGGAGATCAGTGCCTCCAAAGGAGACGATGCCTGACTCCTCGTCAAACTTGATAGGAGTCCCAGGATTCCTGTGGCATGTGGAAAGGGACCCTTGGTCTCCCGCCTCAGCTGGAGAGGCGTCCCAATTGCCCTGCCAAGCCTCGAGGAGAATCCCGAGTTGTCCCTCGAAACTAGGCAGGAGTCCTGACGTCGCTGAACAAACACGTGTGTGGAAGGGCCATCCCCGTCGTAACTCGAGAATAAACCCCAGGTTCCCGCCGCAACTCGAGAAAAACCATGAGACTACCCCCTCGACGCGAGATGAGGCCCGATTCCCCTGCACTGCGTGCAGAGCAATTCCGTGTTGCACATCACACATGAAAGGAGCCTTGATTTCCTTGATGGCACTCCAGAGAAATCCCAAGAACAATGTTTCAAGGCTAGAGGGAAACTGAGGTCACTGTAGCAACACGAAAGAGCTCCGTGGACCAAGAATCAACTCGAGATGAGAGGTTAGTCCCTGGCTTCGACTCCAGAGGAATAACACCTTACCACAAGCACCTCAAGAGGAGGCTTCTCTCAGCTCTATGTATGTGAGAGGGACCCTGAGTTGCGGCCTCAAGTGGAATGGACACCGCGATGTCCTGACTCGATATAAGGCCGGATATCCCTGCAGTGACTTGAATGCAGGCTCGTCTTGCATCTCCCAAGATGAAAGGATGACTGAATCCGCTGTGGAGACCACAGAGAAAGACCTAGTTCCCCACCTCATCGCGACCGGAGGCCTCACATCCTTTGAAAACTACAGAGGTACACGGAGATCAGTGCCTCCAAAGGAGACGATGCCTGACTCTTCGTGAAACTTGATAGGAATCCCAGGATTCCTGTGCACGTGGAAAGGGACCCTTGGTCTCCCGCCTGAGCTGGAGAGGCGTCCAAATTGCCCCGCCAAGCCTCGAGGAGAATCCCGAGTTGTCCCTGGCAACTAGGCATGAGTCCTGACGTCGCTGAACAAACACGTGTCTGGAAGGGCCATCCCCGTCGTAATTCGAGAATATACCCCAGTTTCCCGCCGCAACTCGAGAAAAACCATGAGACTTCCCCCTCGCCGCGAGATGAGGCCCGATTCCCCTGCACTGCGTGCAGAGCAATTCCGTGTTGCACATCACACATGAAAGGAGCCTTGATTTCCTTGGTGGCACTCCAGAGAAACCCCAAGAACACTGTTTCAAGGCTAGAGGGATCCTGAGGTCACTGTAGCAACATGAAAGAGCTCCGTGGACCACAAATCAACTCGAGATGAGAGGTTAGTCCCTGGCTTCGACTCCAGAGGAATACCACCTTACCACAAGCAGCTCAAGAGGAGGCTTCTCTCAGCTCTAGGTATGTGAGAGGGACCCTAAGTTTGCGGCCTCAAGTGGAATGGACACCGCGATGCCCTGACTCGAAATAAGGCCGGATATCCCTGCAGTGACTTGAATGCAGGCTCGTCTTGCATCTCCCAAGACGAAAGGATGTCTGAATCCCCTGTGGAGACCACAGAGAAAGACCTAGTTCCCCACCTCATCGCTACCGGAGGCCTCACATCCTTTGAAAACTCCAGAGGTACGCGGAGATCAGTGCCTCCAAAGGAGACGATGCCTGACTCCTCGTGAAACTTGATAGGAGTCCCAGGATTCCTGTGGCACGTGGAAAGGGAACCTTGGTCTCCTGCCTCAGCTGGAGAGGCGTCCCAATTGCCCTGCCAAGCCTCGAGGAGAATCCCGAGTTGTCCCTCGAAACTAGGCAGGAGTCCTGACGTCGCTGAACAAACACGTGGGTGGAAGGGCCATCCCCGTCGTAACTCGAGAATATACCCCAGGTTCCCGCCGCAACTCGAGAAAAACCATGAGACTTACCCCTCGCCGCGAGATGAGGCCCTATACACCTGCACTGCGTGCAGAGCAATTCCGTGTTGCACATCACACATGAAAGGAGCCTTGATTTCCTTGATGGCACTCCAGAGAAACCCCAAGAACACTGTTTCAAGGCTAGAGGGATCCTGAGGTCACTGTAGCAACACGAAAGAGCTCCGTGGACCAAGAATCAACTCGAGATGAGAGGTTAGTTCCTGGCTTCGACTCCAGAGGAATACCACCTTACCACAAGCACCTCAAGAGGAGGCTTCTCTCAGCTCTAGGTATGTGAGAGGGACCCTGAGTTTGCGGACTCAAGTGGAATGGACACTGCGATGCCCTGACGCGAAATAAGGCCGGATATCCCTGCAGTGACTTGAATGCAGGCTCGTCTTCCATCTCCCAAGACGAAAGGATGTCTGAATCCCCTGTGGAGACCACAGAGAAAGACCTAGTTCCCCACCTCACCGCGACCGGAGGCCTCACATCCTTTGAAAACTCCAGAGCTTTGAGGAGATCAGTGCCTCCAAAGGAGACGATGCCTGACTCCTCGTGAAACTTGATAGGAGTCCCAGGATTCCTGTGGCACATGGAAAGGGACCCTTGGTCTCCCGCCTCAGCTGGAGAGGCGTCCCAATTGCCCTGCCAAGCCTCGAGGAGAATCCCGAGTTGTCCCTCGAAACTAGGCAGGAGTCCTGACGTCGCTGAACAAAACGTGGGTGGAAGGGCCATCCCCGTCGTAACTCGAGAATATAACCCAGGTTCCTGCCGCAACTCGAGAAAAACCATGAGACTTCCCCCTCGCCGCGAGATGAGGCCCGATTCCCCTGCACTGCGTGCAGAGCAATTCCGTGTTGCACATCACACATGAAAGGAGCCTTGATTTCCTTGGTGGCACTCCAGAGAAACCCCAAGAACACTGTTTCAAGGCTAGAGGGATCCTGAGGTCACTGTAGCAACATGAAAGAGCTCCGTGGACCAAAAATCAACTCGAGATGAGAGGTTAGTCCCTGGCTTCGACTCCAGAGGAATACCACCTTACCACAAGCACCTCAAGAGGAGGCTTCTCTCAGCTCTAGGTATGTGAGAGGGACCCTAAGTTTGCGGCCTCAAGTGGAATGGACACCGCGATGCCCTGACTCGAAATAAGGCCGGATATCCCTGCAGTGACTTGAATGCAGGCTCGTCTTGCATCTCCCAAGACGAAAGGATGTCTGAATCCCCTGTGGAGACCACAGAGAAAGACCTAGTTCCCCACCTCATCGCTACCGGAGGCCTCACATCCTTTGAAAACTCCAGAGCTACGCGGAGATCAGTGCCTCCAAAGGAGACGAGGCCTGACTCCTCGTGAAACTTGATAGGAGTCCCAGGATTCCTGTGGCACGTGGAAAGGGAACCTTGGTCTCCCGCCTCAGCTGGAGAGGCGTCCCAATTGCCCTGCAAGCCTCGAGAAGAATCCCGAGTTGTCCCACGAAACTAGGCAGGAGTCCTGACGTCGCTGAACAAACACGTGGGTGGAAGGGCCATCCCCGTCGTAACTCGAAAATATACCCCAGGTTCCCGCCGCAACTCGAGAAAAACCATGAGACTTCCCCCTCGCCGCGAGATGAGGCCCGATTCCCCAGCACTGCGTGCAGAGCAATTCCGTGTTGCACATCACACATGAAAGGAGCATTGATTTCCTTGATGGCACTCCAGAGAAACCCCAAGAACACTGTTTTAAGGCTAGACGGATCCTGAGGTCACTGTAGCAACACGAAAGAGCTCCGTGGACCAAGAATCAACTCGAGATGAGAGGTTAGTCCCTGGCTTCGACTCCAGAGGAATACCACCTTACCACAAGCACCTCAAGAGGAGGCTTCTCTCAGCTCTAGGTATGTGAGAGGGACCCTGAGTTTGCGGCCTCAAGTGGAATGGACACTGCGATGCCCTGACTCGAAATAAGGCCGGATATCCCTGCAGTGACTTGAATGCAGGCTCGTCTTGCATCTGCCAAGACGAAAGGATGCCTGAATCCCCTGTGGAGACCACAGAGAAAGACCTAGTTCCCCACCTCATCGCTACCGGAGGCCTCACATCCTTTGAAAACTCCAGAGGTACGCGGAGATCAGTGCCTCCAAAGGAGACGATGCCTGACTCCTCGTGAAACTTGATAGGAGTCCCAGGATTCCTGTGGCACATGGAAAGGGACCCTTGGTCTCCCGCCTCAGCTGGAGAGGCGTCCCAATTGCCCTGCCAAGCCTCGAGGAGAATCCCGAGTTGTCCCTGGCAACTAGGCAGGAGTCCTGACGTCACTGAACAAACACGTGGGTGGAAGGGCCATCCCCGTCGTAACTCGAGAATATACCCCAGGTTCCCACAGCAACTCGAGAAAAACCATGAGACTTCCCCCTCGCCGCGAGATGAGGCCCGATTCCCCTGCACTGCGTGCAGAGCAATTCCGTGTTGCACATCACACATAAAAGGAGCCTTGATTTCCTTGGGGGCACTCCAGAGAAACCCCAAGAACACTGTTTCAAGGCTAGAGGGATCCTGAGGTCACTGTAGCAACACGAAAGAGCTCCGTGGACCACAAATCAACTCGAGATGAGAGGTTAGTTCCTGGCTTCGACTCCAGAGGAATACCACCTTACCACAAGCACCTCAAGAGGAGGCTTCTCTCAGCTCTAGGTATGCGAGAGGGACCCTAAGTTTGCGGCCTCAAGTGGAATGGACACCGCGATGCCCTGACTCGAAATAAGGCCGGATATCCCTGCAGTGACTTGAATGCAGGCTCGTCTTGCATCTCCCAAGACGAAAGGATGTCTGAATCCCCTGTGGAGACCACAGAGAAAGACCTAGTTCCCCACCTCTTCGCTACCGGAGGCCTCACATCCTTTGAAAACTCCAGAGGTACGCGGAGATCAGTGCCTCCAAAGGAGACGATGCCTGACTCCTCGTGAAACTTGATAGGAGTCCCAGGATTCCTGTGGCACGTGGAAAGGGAACCGTGGTCTCCCGCCTCAGCTGGAGAGGCGTCCCAATTGCCCTGCCAAGCCTCGAGGAGAATCCCGAGTTGTCCCTCGAAACTAGGCAGGTGTCCTGACGTCGCTGAACAAACACGTGGGTGGAAGGGCCATCCCCGTCGTAACTCGAGAATATACCCCAGGTTCCCGCCGCAACTCGAGAAAAACCATGAGACTTCCCCCTCGCCGCGAGATGAGGCCCGATTCCCCTGCACTGCGTGCAGAGCAATTCCGTGTTGCACATCACACATGAAAGGAGCCTTGATTTCCTTGATGGCACTCCAGAGAAACCCCAAGAACACTGTTTCAAGGCTAGAGGGATCCTGAGGTCACTGTAGCAACACGAAAGAGCTTCGTGGACCAAGAATCAACTCGAGATGAGAGGTTAGTCCCTGGCTTCGACTCCAGAGGAATACCACCTTACCACAAGCACCTCAAGAGGAGGCTTCTCTCAGCTCTAGGTATGTGAGAGGGACCCTGAGTTTGCGGCCTCAAGTGGAATGGACACTGCGATGCCCTGACGCGAAATAAGGCCGGATATCCCTGCAGTGACTTGAATGCCGGCTCGTCTTGCATCTCCCAAGACGAAAGGATGTCTGAATCCCCTGTGGAGACCACAGAGAAAGACCTAGTTCCCCACCTCACCGCGACCGGAGGCCTCACATCCTTTGAAAACTCCAGAGGTACGCGGAGATCAGTGCCTCCAAAGGAGACGATGCCTGACTCCTCGTGAAACTTGATAGGAGTCCCAGGATTCCTGTGGCACATGGAAAGGGACCCTTGGTCTCCCGCCTCAGCTGGAGAGGCGTCCCAATTGCCCTGCCAAGCCTCGAGGAGAATCCCGAGTTGTCCCTGGCAACTAGGCACGAGTCCTAACGTCGCTGAACAAACACTTGTGTGGAAGGGCCATCCCCATCGTAACTCGAGAATATACCCCAGGTTCCCGCCGCAACTCGAGAAAAACCATGAGACTTCCCCCTCGCCGCGAGATGAGGCCCGATTCCCCAGCACTGCGTGCAGAGCAATTCCGTGTTGCACATCACACATGAAAGGAGCCTTGATATCCTTGATGGCACTCCAGAGAAACCCCAAGAACACTGTTTCAAGGCTAGAGGGATCCTGAGGTCACTGTAGCAACACGAAAGAGCTCCGTGGACCAAGAATCAATTCGAGATGAGAGGTTAGTCCCTGGCTTCGACTCCAGAGGAATACCACCTTACCACAAGCACCTCAAGAGGAGGCTTCTCTCAGCTCTAGGTATGTGAGAGGGACCCTGAGTTTGCGGCCTCAAGTGGAATGGACACTGCGATGCCCTGAGGCGAAATAAGCCCGGATATCCCTGCAGTGACTTGAATGCAGGCTCGTCTTGCATCTGCCAAGACGAAAGGATGCCTGAATCCCCTGTGGAGACCACAGAGAAAGACCTAGTTCCCCACCTCACCGCGACCGGAGGCCTCACATCCTTTGAAAACTCCAGAGGTACGCGGAGATCAGTGCCTCCAAAGGAGACGATTCCTGACTCCTCGTGAAACTTGATAGGAGTCCCAGGATTCCTGTGGCACATGGAAAGGGACCCTTGGTCTCCCGCCTCAGCTGGAGAGGCGTCCCAATTGCCCTGCCAAGCCTCGAGGAGAATCCCGAGTTGTCCCTGGCAACTAGGCAGGAGTCCTGACGTCACTGAACAAACACGTGGGTGGAAGGGCCATCCCCGTCGTAACTCGAGAATATACCCCAGGTTCCCACAGCAACTCCAGAAAAACCATGAGACTTCCCCCTCGCCGCGAGATGAGGCCCGATTCCCCTGCACGGCGTGCAGAGCAATTCCGTGTTGCACATCACACATGAAAGGAGCCTTGATTTCCTTGATGGCACTCCAGAGAAACCCCAAGAACACTGTTTCAAGGCTATAGGGAATCTGAGGTCACTGTAGCAACATGAAAGAGCTCCGTGGACCACAAATCAACTCGAGATGGGAGGTTAGTCCCTGGCTTCGACTCCAGAGGAATACCACCTTACCACAAGCACCTCAAGAGGAGGCTTCTCTCAGCTCTAGGTATGCGAGAGGGACCCTATGTTTGCGGCCTCAAGTGGAATGGACACCGCGATGCCCTGACTCGAAATAAGGCCGGATATCCCTGCAGTGACTTGAATGCAGGCTCGTCTTGCATCTCCCAAGACGAAAGGATGTCTGAATCCCCTGTGGAGACCACAGAGAAAGACCTAGTTCCCCACCTCATCGCTACCGGAGGCCTCACATCCTTTGAAAACTCCAGAGGTACGCGGAGATCAGTGCCTCCAAAGGAGACGATGCCTGAACTCCTCGTGAAACTTGATAGGAATCCCAGGATTCCTGTGGCACGTGGAAAGGGAACCTTGGTCTCCCGCCTCACCTGGAGAGGCGTCCCAATTGCCCTGCCAAGCCTCGAGGAGAATCCCGAGTTGTCCCTCGAAACTAGGCAGGAGTCCTGACGTCGCTGAACAAACACGTGGGTGGAAGGGCCATCCCCGTCGTAACTCGAGAATATACCCCAGGTTCCCGCCGCAACTCGAGAAAAACCATGAGACTTCCCCCTCGCCGCGAGATGAGGCCCGATTCCCCTGCACTGCGTGCAGAGCAATTCCGTGTTGCACATCACACATGAAAGGAGCCTTGATTTACTTGAGGGCACTCCAGAGAAACCCCAAGAAACCTGTTTCAAGTCTAGAGAGATCCTGAGGTCACTGTAGCAACACGAAAGAGCTCCGTGGACCAAGAATCAACTCGAGATGAGAGGTTAGTCCCTGGCTTCGACTCCAGAGGAATACCACCTTACCACAAGCACCTCAAGAGGAGGCTTCTCTCAGCTCTAGGTATGTGAGAGGGACCCTAAGTTTGCGGCCTCAAGTGGAATGGACACCGCGATGCCCTGACTCGAAATAAGGCCGGATATTCCTGCAGTGACTTGAATGCAGGCTCGTCTTGCATCTCCCAAGACGAAAGGATGTCTGAATCCCCTGTGGAGACCACAGAGAAAGACCTAGTTCCCCACCTCATCGCTACCGGAGGCCTCACATCCTTTGAAAACGCCAGAGGTACGCGGAGATCAGTGCCTCCAAAGGAGACGAAGCCTGACTCCTCGTGAAACTTGATAGGAGTCCCAGGATTCCTGTGGCACGTGGAAAGGGAACCTTGGTCTCCCGCCTCGGCTGGAGAGGCGTCCCAATTGCCCTGCCAATCCTCGAGGAGAATCCCGAGTTGTCCCTGGCAACTAGGCAGGAGTCCTGACGTCACTGAACAAACACGTGGGTGGAAGGGCCATCCCCGTCGTAACTCGAGAATATACCCCAGGTTCCCACAGCAACTCGAGAAAAACCATGAGACTTCCCCCTCGCCACGAGATGAGGCCCGATTCCCCTGCACTGCGTGCAGAGCAATTCCGTGTTGCACATCACACATAAAAGGAGCCTTGATTTCCTTGATGGCACTCCAGAGAAACCCCAAGAACACTGTTTCAAGGCTAGAGGGATCCTGAGGTCACTGTAGCAACACGAAAGAGCTCCGTGGACCACAAATCAACTCGAGATGAGAGGTTAGTTCCTGGCTTCGAATCCAGAGGAATACCACCTTACCACAAGCACCTCAAGAGGAGGCTTCTCTCAGCTCTAGGTATGCGAGAGGGACCCTAAGTTTGCGGCCTCAAGTGGAATGGACACCGCGATGCCCTGACTCGAAATAAGGCCGGATATCCCTGCAGTGACTTGAATGCAGGCTCGTCTTGCATTTCCCAAGACGAAAGGATGTCTGAATCCCCTGTGGAGACCACAGAGAAAGACCTAGTTCCCCACCTCTTCGCTACCGGAGGCCTCACATCCTTTGAAAACTCCAGAGGTACGCGGAGATCAGTGCCTCCAAAGGAGACGATGCCTGACTCCTCGTGAAACTTGATAGGAGTCCCAGGATTCCTGTGGCACGTGGAAAGGGAACCGTGGTCTCCCGCCTCACCTGGAGAGGCGTCCCAATTGCCCTGCCAAGCCTCGAGGAGAATCCCGAGTTGTCCCTCGAAACTAGGCAGGAGTCCTGACGTCGCTGAACAAACACGTGGGTGGAAGGGCCATCCCCGTCGTAACTCGAGAATATACCCCAGGTTCCCGCCGCAACTCGAGAAAAACCATGAGACTTCCCCCTCGCCGCGAGATGAGGCCCGATTCCCCTGCACTGCGTGCAGAGCAATTCCGTCTTGCACATCACACATGAAAGGAGCCTTGATATCCTTGATGGCACTCCAGAGAAACCCCAAGAACACTGTTTCAAGGCTAGAGGGATCCTGAGGTCACTGTAGCAACACGAAAGAGCTCCGTGGACCAAGAATCAACTCGAGATGAGAGGTTAATCCCTGGCTTCGACTCCAGAGGAATACCACCTTACCACAAGCACCTCAAGAGGAGGCTTCTCTCAGCTCTAGGTATGTGAGAGGGACCCTGAGTTTGCGGCCTCAAGTGGAATGGACACTGCGATGCCCTGAGGCGAAATAAGGCCGGATATCCCTGCAGTGACTTGAATGCAGGCTCGTCTTGCATCTGCCAAGACGAAAGGATGCCTGAATCCCCTGTGGAGACCACAGAGAAAGACCTAGTTCCCCACCTCACCGCGACCGGAGGCCTCACATCCTTTGAAAACTCCAGAGGTACGCGGAGATCAGTGCCTCCAAAGGAGACGATGCCTGACTCCTCGCGAAACTTGATAGCAGTCCCAGGATTCCTGTGGCACGTGGAAAGGGAACCTTGGTCTCCCGCCTCACCTGGAGAGGCGTCCCAATTGCCCTGCCAAGCCTCGAGGAGAATCCCGAGTTGTCCCTCGCAACTAGGCAGGAGTCCTGACGTCGCTGAACAAACACGTGGGTGGAAGGGCCATCCCCGTCGTAACTCGAGAATATACCCCAGGTTCCCGCCGCAACTCGAGAAAAACCATGAGACTTCCCCCTCGCCGCGAGATGAGGCCCGATTCCCCTGCACTGCGTGCAGAGCAATTCCGTGTTGCACATCACACATGAAAGGAGCCTTGATTTACTTGAGGGCACTCCAGAGAAACCCCAAGAACCCTGTTTCAAGTCTAGAGAGATCCTGAGGTCACTGTAGCAACACGAAAGAGCTCCGTGGACCAAGAATCAACTCGAGATGAGAGGTTAGTCCCTGGCTTCGACTCCAGAGGAATACCACCTTACCACAAGCACCTCAAGAGGAGGCTTCTCTCAGCTCTAGGTATGTGAGAGGGACCCTGAGTTTGCGGCCTCAAGTGGAATGGACACTGCGATGCCCTGACGCGAAATAAGGTCGGATATCCCTGCAGTGACTTGAATGCAGGCTCGTCTTGCATCTGCCAAGACGAAAGGATGCCTGAATCCCCTGTGCAGACCACAGAGAAAGACCTAGTTCCCAACCTCACCGCGACCGGAGGCCTCACATCCTTTGAAAACTCCAGAGGTTCGCGGAGATCAGTGCCTCCAAATGAGACGATGCCTGACTCCTCGTGAAACTTGATAGGAGTCCCAGGATTCCTGTGGCACATGGAAAGGGAACCTTGGTCTCCCGCCTCAACTGGAGAGGCGTCCCAATTGCCCTGCCAATCCTCGAGGAGAATCCCGAGTTGTCCCTGGCAACTAGGCAGGAGTCCTGACGTCGCTGAACAAACACGTGGGTGGAAGGGCCATCCCCGTCGTAACTCGAGAATATACCCCAGGTTCCCGCCGCAACTCGAGAAAAACCATGAGACTTCCCCCTCGCCGCGAGATGAGGCCCGATTCCCCTGCACTGCGTGCAGAGCAATTCCGTCTTGCACATCACACATGAAAGGAGCCTTGATTTCCTTGGTGGCACTCCAGAGAAACCCCAAGAACACTGTTTCAAGGTAGAGGGATCCTGAGGTCACTGTAGCAACATGAAAGAGCTCCGTGGACCACAAATCAACTTGAGATGAGAGGTTAGTCCCTGGCTTCGACTCCAGAGGAATACCACCTTACCACAAGCACCTCAAGAGGAGGCTTCTCTCAGCTCTAGGTATGTGAGAGGGACCCTAAGTTTGCGGCCTCAAGTGCAATGGACACCGCGATGCCCTGACTCCAAATAAGGCCGGATATTCCTGCAGTGACTTGAATGCAGGCTCGTCTTGCATCTCCCAAGACGAAAGGATGACTGAATCCCCTGTGGAGACCACAGAGAAAGACCTAGTTCCCCACATCTTCGCTACCGGAGGCCTCACATCCTTTGAAAACGCCAGAGGTACGCGGAGATCAGTGCCTCCAAAGGAGACGATGCCTGACTCCTCGTGAAACTTGATAGGAGTCCCAGGATTCCTGTGGCAAGTGGAAAGGGAACCTTGGTCTCCCGCCTCAGCTGGAGAGGCGTCCCAATTGCCCTGCCAAGCCTCGAGGAGAATCCCGAGTTGTCCCTCGAATCTAGGCATGAGTCCTGACATCGCTGAACAAACACGTGGGTGGAAGGGCCATCCCCGTCGTAACTCGAGAATATACCCCAGGTTCCCGCCGCAACTCGAGAAAAACCATGAGACTTCCCCCTCGCCGCGAGATGAGGCCCGATTCCCCAGCACTGCGTGCAGAGCAATTCCGTGTTGCACATCACACATGAAAGGAGCCTTGATTTCCTTGATGGCACTCCAGAGAAACCCCAAGAACACTGTTTCAAGGCTAGAGGGATCCTGAGGTCACTGTAGCAACACGAAAGAGCTCTGTGGACCAAGAATCAACTAGAGATGAGAGGTTAGTCCCTGGCTTCGACTCCAGAGGATTACCACCTTACCACAAGCACCTCAAGAGGAGGCTTCTCTCAGCTCTAGGTATGTGAGAGGGACCCTGAGTTTGCGGCCTCAAGTGGAATGGACACTGCGATGCCCTGACGCGAAATAAGGTCGGATATCCCTGCAGTGACTTGAATGCAGGCTCGTCTTGCATCTGCCAAGACGAAAGGATGCCTGAATCCCCTGTGGAGACCACAGAGAAAGACCTAGTTCCCCACCTCACCGCGACCGGAGGCCTCACATCCTTTGAAAACTCCAGAGGTACGCGGAGATCAGTGCCTCCAAAGGAGACGATGCCTGACTCCTTCGGAAACTTGATAGGAGTCCCAGGATTCCTGTGGCACATGGAAAGGGACCCTTGGTCTCCCGCCTCAGCTGGAGAGGCGTCCCAATTGCCCTGCCAAGCCTCGAGGAGAATCCCGAGTTGTCCCTCGCAACTAGGCAGGAGTCCTGACGTCACTGAACAAACACGTGGGTGGAAGGGCCATCCCCGTCGTAACTCGAGAATATACCCCAGGTTCCCGCCGCAACTCGAGAAAAACCATGAGACTTCCCCCTCGCCGCGAGATGAGGCCCGATTCCCCTGCACTGCGTGCAGAGCAATTCCGTCTTGCACATCACACATGAAAGGAGCCTTGATTTCCTTGGTGGCACTCCAGAGAAACCCCAAGAACACTGTTTCAAGGCTAGAGGTATCCTGAGGTCACTGTAGCAACATGAAAGAGCTCCGTGGACCACAAATCAACTCGAGATGAGAGGTTAGTCCCTGGCTTCGACTCCTGAGGAATACCACCTTACCACAAGCACCTCAAGAGGAGGCTTCTCTCAGCTCTAGGTATGTGAGAGGGACCCTAAGTTTGCGGCCTCAAGTGGAATGGACACCGCGATGCCCTGACTCGAAATAAGGCCGGATATCCCTGCAGTGACTTGAATGCAGGCTCGTCTTGCATCTCCCAAGACGAAAGGATGTCTGAATCCCCTGTGGAGACCACAGAGAAAGACCTAGTTCCCCATCTCATCGCTACCGGAGGCCTCACATCCTTTGAAAACTCCAGAGGTACGCGGAGATCAGTGCCTCCAAAGGAGACGATGCCTGACTCCTCGTGAAACTTGATAGGAGTCCCAGGATTCCTGTGGCACGTGGAAAGGGAACCTTGGTCTCCCGCCTCAGCTGGAGAGGCGTCCCAATTGCCCTGCCAAGCCTCGAGGAGAATCCCGAGTTGTCCCTCGAAACTAGGCAGGAGTCCTGACGTCGCTGAACAAACACGTGGGTGGAAGGGCCATCCCCGTCGTAACTCGAGAATATACCCCAGGTTCCCACAGCAACTCGAGAAAAACCATGAGACTTCCCCCTCGCCGCGAGATGAGGCCCGATTCCCCTGCACTGCGTGCAGAGCAATTCCGTGTTGCACATCACACATGAAAGGAGCCTTGATTTCCTTGATGGCACTCCAGAGAAACCCCAAGAACACTGTTTCAAGGCTAGAGGGATCCTGAGGTCACTGTAGCAACCCGAAAGAGCTTCGTGGACCAAGAATCAACTCGAGATGAGAGGTTAGTCCCTGGCTTCGACTCCAGAGGAATACCACCTTACCACAAGCACCTCAAGAGGAGGCTTCTCTCAGCTCTAGCTATGTGAGAGGGACCCTGAGTTTGCGGCCTCAAATGGAATGGACACCGCGATGCCCTGACGTGAAATAAGGCCGGATATCCCTGCAGTGACTGGAATGCAGGCTCGTCTTGCATCTGCCAAGACGAAAGGATGCCTGAATCCCCTGTGGAGACCACAGAGAAAGACCTAGTTCCCCACCTCACCGCGACCGGAGGCCTCACATCCTTTGAAAACTCTAGAGGTACGCGGAGATCAGTGCCTCCAAAGGAGACGATGCCTGACTCCTCGTGAAACTTGATAGGAGTCCCAGGATTCCTGTGGCACATGGAAAGGAACCCTTGGTCTCCCGCCTCAGCTGGAGAGGCGTCCCAATTGCCCTGCCAAGCCTCGAGGAGAATCCCGAGTTGTCCCTCGCAACTAGGCAGGAGTCATGACGTCGCTGAACAAACACGTGGGTGGAAGGGCCATCCCCGTCGTAACTCGAGAATATACCCCAGGTTCCCGCCGCAACTCGAGAAAAACCATGAGACTTCCCCCTCGCCGCGAGATGAGGCCCGATTCCCCTGCACTGCGTGCAGAGCAATTCCGTGTTCCACATCACACATGAAAGGAGCCTTGATTTCTTTGGTGGCACTCCAGAGAAACCCCAAGAAGACTGTTTCAAGGCTAGAGGGATCCTGAGGTCACTGTAGCAACACGAAAGAGCTCCGTGGACCAAGAATCAACTCGAGATGAGAGGTTAGTCCCTGGCTTCGACTCCAGAGGAATACCACCTTACCACAAGCACCTCAAGAGGAGGCTTCTCTCAGCTCTAGGTATGTGAGCGGGACCCTAAGTTTGCGGCCTCAAGTGGAATGGACACCGCGATGCCCTGACTCGAAATAAGGCCGGATATCCCTGCAGTGACTTGAATGCAGGCTCGTCTTGCATCTCCCAAGACGAAAGAGTGTCTGAATCCCCTGTGGAGACCACAGAGAAAAACCTAGTTCCCCACCTCATTGCTACTGGAGGCCTCACATCCTTTGAAAACTCCAGAGGTACGCAGAGATCAGTGCCTCCAAAGGAGACGATGCCTGACTTCTCGTGAAACTTGATAGGAGTCCCAGGATTCCTGTGGCACGTGGAAAGGGAACCTTGGTCTCCCGCCTCAGCTGGAGAGGCGTCCCAATTGCCCTGCCAAGCCTCAAGGAGAATCCCGAGTTGTCCCTCGAAACAAGGCAGGAGTCCTGACGTCGCTGAACAAACACGTGGGTGGAAGGGCCATCCCCGTCGTAACTCGAGAATATACCCCAGGTTCCCGCCGCAACTCGAGAAAAACCATGAGACTTCCCCCTCGCCGCGAGATGAGGCCCGATTCCCCTGCACTGCGTGCAGAGCAAGTCCGTCTTGCACATCACACATGAAAGGAGCCTTGATTTCCTTGATGGCACTCCCGAGAAACCCCAAGAACACTGTTTCAAGGCTAGAGGGATCCTGAGGTCACTGTAGCAACACAAAAGAGCTCCGTGGACCAAGAATCAACTCGAGATGAGAGGATAGTCCGTGGCTTCGACTCCAGAGGAATACCACCTTACCACAAGCACCTCAAGAGGAGGCTTCTCTCAGCTCTAGGTATGTGAGAGGGACCCTGAGTTTGCGGCCTCAAGTGGAATGGACACTGCGATGCCCTGACGCGAAATAAGGCCGGATATCCCTGCAGTGACTTGAATGCAGGCTCGTCTTGCATCTGCCAAGACGAAAGGATGTCTGAATCCCCTGTGGAGACCACAGAGAAAGACCTAGTTCCCCACCTCACCGCGACCGGAGGCCTCACATCCTTTGAAAACTCCAGAGGTACGCGGAGATCAGTGCCTCCAAAGGAGACGATGCCTGACTCCTCGTGAAACTTGATAGGAGTCCCAGGATTCCTGTGGCACATGGAAAGGGACCCTTGGTCTCCCGCCTCAGCTGGAGAGGCGTCCCAATTGCCCTGCCAAGCCTCGAGGAGAATCCCGAGTTGTCCCTCGCAACTAGGCAGGAGTCCTAACATCGCTGAACAAACACGTGGGTGGAAGGGCCATCCCCGTCGTAACTCGAGAATATACCCCAGGTTCCCGCCGCAACTCGAGAAAAACCATGAGACTTCCCCCTCGCCGCGAGATGAGGCCCGATTCCCCTGCACTGTGTGCAGAGCAATTCCGTGTTGCACATCACACATGAAAGGAGCCTTGATTTCCTTGGTGGCACTCCAGAGAAACCCCAAGAACACTGTTTCAAGGCTAGAGGGATCCTGAGGTCACTGTAGCAACATGAAAGAGCTCCGTGGACCACAAATCAACTCGAGATGAGAGCTTAGTCCCTGGCTTCGACTCCAGAGGAATACCACCTTACACAAGCACCTCAAGAGGAGGCTTCTCTCAGCTCTAGGTATGTGAGAGGGACCCTGAGTTTGCGGCCTCAAGTGGAATGGACACCGCGATGCCCTGACTCGAAATAAGGCCGGATATCCCTGCAGCGACTTGAATGCAGGCTCGTCTTGCATCTCCCAAGACGAAAGGATGCCTGAATCCCCTGTGGAGACCACAGAGAAAGACCTAGTTCCCCACCTCACCGCGACCGGAAGCCTCACATCCTTTGAAAACTCCAGAGGTACGCGGAGATCAGTGCCTCCAAAGGAGGCGATGAATGACTCCTCGTGAAACTTGATAGGAGTCCCAGGATTCCTGTGGCACGTGGAAAGGGAACCTTGGTCTCCCGCCTCAGCTGGAGAGGCGTCCCAATTGCCCTGCCAAGCCTCAAGGAGAATCCCGAGTTGTCCCTCGAAACTAGGCAGGAGTCCTGACGTCGCTGAAGAAACACGTGTGTGGAAGGGCCATCCCCGTCGTAACTCGAGAATATACCCCAGGTTCCCGCCGCAACTCGAGAAAAACCATGAGACTTCCCCCTCGCCGCGAGATGAGGCCCGATTCCCTGCGCTGCATGCAGAGCAACTCCGTGTTGCACATCACACATGAAAGGAGCCTTGATTTCCTTGATGGCACTCCAGAGAAACCCCAAGAACTCTGTTTCAAGTCTAGAGAGATCCTGAGGTCACTGTAGCAACACGAAAGAGCTCCGTGGACCAAGAATCAACTCGAGATGAGAGGTTAGTCCCTGGCTTCGACTCCAGAGGAATACCACCTTACCACAAGCACCTCAAGAGGAGGCTTCTCGCAGCTCTAGGTATGTGAGAGGGACCCTAAGTTTGCGGCCTCAAGTGGAATGGACACCGCGATGCCCTGACTCGAAATAAGGCCGGATATCCCTGCAGTGACTTGAATGCAGGCTAGTCTTGCATCTCCCAAGACGAAAGCATGCCTGAATCCCCTGTGGAGACCACAGAGAAAGACCTAGTTCCCCACCTCACCGCGACCGGAGGCCTCACATCCTTTGAAAACTCCAGAGGTACGCGGAGATCAGTGCCTCCAAAGGAGACGATGCCTGACTCCTCGTGAAACTTGATAGGAGTCCCAGGATTCCTGTGGCACATGGAAAGGGACCCTTGGTCTCCCGCCTCAGCTGGAGAGGCGTCCCAATTGCCCTGCCAAGCCTCGAGGAGAATCCCGAGTTGTCCCTGGCAACTAGGCAGGAGTCCTCCGGTCGCTGAACAAACACGTGGGTGGAAGGGCCATCCCCGTCGTAACTCGAGAATATACCCCAGGTTCCCGCCGCAACTCGAGAAAAACCATGAGACTTCCCCCTCGCCGCGAGATGAGGCCCGATTCCCCTGCACTGCGTGCAGAGCAATTCCGTGTTGCACATCACACATGAAAGGAGCCTTGATTTCCTTGGTGGCATTCCAGAGAAACCCCAAGAACACTGTTTCAAGGCTAGAGGGATCCTGAGGTCACTGTAGCAACATGAAAGAGCTCTGTGGACCAAAAATCAACTCGAGATCAGAGGTTAGTCCCTGGCTTCGACTCCAGAGGAATACCACCTTACCACAAGCACCTCAAGAGGAGGCTTCTCTCAGCTCTAGGTATGTGAGAGGGACCCTAAGTTTGCGGCCTCAAGTGGAATGGACACCGCGATGCCCTGACTCGAAATAAGGCCGGATATCCCTGCAGTGACTTGAATGCAGGCTCGTCTTGCATCTCCCAAGATGAAAGGATGTCTGAATCCCCTATGGAGACCACAGAGAAAGACCTAGTTCCCCACCTCATCGCGACCGGAGGCCTCACATCCTTTGAAAACTCCAGAGGTACGCGGAGATCAGTGCCTCCAAAGGAGACGATGCCTGACTCCTCGTGAAACTTGATAGGAGGCCCAGGATTCCTGTGGCACGTGGAAAGGGACCCTTGGTCTCCCGCCTCAGCTGGAGAGGCATCGCAATTGCCCTGCCAAGCCTCGAGGAGAATCCCGAGTTGTCCCTCGCAACTAGGCCGGAGTCCTGACGTCGCTGAACAAACACGTGGTTGGAAGGGTCATCGCCGTCGTAACTCGAGAATATACCCCAGGTTCCCGCCGCAACTCGAGAAAAACCATGAGACTTCCCCCTCGCCGTGAGATGAGGCCCGATTCCCCTGCACTGCGTGCAGAGCAATTCCGTGTTGCACATCACACATGAAAGGAGCCTTGATTTCCTTGGTGGCACTCCAGAGAAACCCCAAGAACACTGTTTCAAGGCTAGAGGGATCCTGAGGTCACTGTAGCAACACGAAAGAGCTCCGTGGACCAAAAATCAACTCGAGATGAGAGGTTAGTCCCTGGCTTCGACTCCAGAGGAATACCACCTCACCACAAGCACCTCAAGAGGAGGCTTCTCTCAGCTCTAGGTATGTGAGAGGGACCCTGAGTTTGCGGCCTCAAGTGGAGTGGACACCGCGATGCCCTGACTCGAAATAAGGCCGGATATCCCTGCAGTGACTTGAATGCAGGCTCGTCTTGCATCTCCCAAGACGAAAGGATGTCTGAATCCCCTGTGGAGACCACAGAGAAAGACCTAGTTCCCCACCTCATCGCGAACGGAGGCCTCACATCCTTTGAAAACTTCAGAGGTACGCGGAGATCAGTGCCTCCAAAGGAGACGATGTCTGACTCCTCGTGAAACTTGATAGGAGTCCCAGGATTCCTGTGCACGTGGAAAGGGACCCTTGGTCTCCCGCCTCAGCTGGAGAGTCGTCCCAATTGCCCTGCCAAGTATCGAGGAGAATTCCGAGTTGTCCCTTGCAACTAGGCAGGAGTCCTGACGTCGGTGAACAAACACGGGGTTGGAAGGGCCATCCCCGTCGTAACTCGAGAATATACCCCAGGTTCCCGCCGCAACTCGAGAAAAACCATGAGACTTCCCCTTCGACGCGATATGAGGCCCGATTCCCCTGCACTGCGTGCAGAGCAATTCCGTGTTGCACATCACACATGAAAGGAGCCTTGATTTACTTGGTGGCACTCCAGAGAAACCCCAAGAACACTGTTTCAAGGCTAGAGGGATCCTGAGGTCACTGTAGCAACACGAAAGAGCTCCGTGGACCAAAAATCAACTCGAGATGAGAGGTTAGTCCCTGGCTTCGACTCCAGAGGAATACCACGTTACCACAAGCACCTCAAGAGGAGGCTTCTCTCAGCTCTAGGTATGTGAGAGGGACCCTGATTTTTCGGCCTCAAGTGGAATGGACACCGCGATGCCCTGACTCGAAATAAGGCCGGATATCCCTGCAGTGACTTGAATGCAGGCTCGTCTTGCATCTCCCAAGACGAAAGGATGTCTGAATCCCTTGTGGAGACCACAGAGAAAGACCTACTTCCCCACTTCATCGCGAATGGAGGCCTCACATTCTTTGAAAACTTCAGAGGTACGCGGAGATCAGTGCCTCCAAAGGAGACGATGCCTGACTCCTCGTGAAACTTGATAGGAGTTCCAGGATTCCTGTGCACGTGAAAAGGGACCCTTGATCTCCCGCCTCAGCTGGAGAGGCGTCCCAATTGCCCTGCCAAGCCTCGAGGAGAATCCCGAGTTGTCCCTCGCAACTAGGCAGGAGTCCTGCCGTCGCTGAACAAACACGTGGGTGGAAGGGCCATCCCCGTCGTAACTCGAGAATATACCCCAGGTTCCCGCCGCAACTCGAGAAAAACCATGAGACTTCCCCCTCGCCGCGAGATGAGGCCCGATTCCCCTGCACTGCGTGCAGAGCAATTCCGTCTTGCACATCACACATGAAAGGAGCCTTGATTTCCTTGATGGCACTCCCGAGAAACCCCAAGAACACTGTTTGAAGGCTAGAGGGATGCTGAGGTCACTGTAGCAACACAAAAGAGCTCCGTGGACCAAGAATCAACTCGAGATGAGAGGATAGTCCGTGGCTTCGACTCCAGAGGAATACCACCTTACCACAAGCATCTCAAGAGGAGGCTTCTCTCAGCTCTGGGTATGTGAGAGGGACCCTGAGTTTGCGGCCTCAAGTGGAATGGACACTGCGATGCCCTGACGCGAAATAAGGCCGGATATCCCTGCAGTGACTTGAATGCAGGCTCGTCTTGCATCTGCCAAGACGAAAGGATGTCTGAATCCCCTGTGGAGACCACAGAGAAAGACCTAGTTCCCCACCTCACCGCGACCGGAGGCCTCACATCCTTTGAAAACTCCAGAGGTACGCGGAGATCAGTGCCTCCAAAGGAGACGATGCCTGACTCCTCGTGAAACTTGATAGGAGTCCCAGGATTCCTGTGGCACATGGAAAGGGACCCTTGGTCTCCCGCCTCAGCTGGAGAGGCGTCCCAATTGCCCTGCCAAGCCTCGAGGAGAAGCCCGAGTTGTCCCTGTCAACTAGGCAGGAGTCCTAACGTCGCTGAACAAACACGTGGGTGGAAGGGCCATCCCCGTCGTAACTCGAGAATATACCCCAGGTTCCCGCCGCAACTCGAGAAAAACCATGAGACTTCCCCCTCGCCGCGAGATGAGGCCCGATTCCCCTGCACTGCGTGCAGAGCAATTCCGTGTTGCACATCACACATGAAAGGAGCCTTGATTTCCTTGGTGGCACTCCAGAGAAACCCCAAGAACACTGTTTCAAGGCTAGAGGGATCCTGAGGTCACTGTAGCAACATGAAAGAGCTCCGTGGACCACAAATCAACTCGAGATGAGAGGTTAGTCCCTGGCTTCGACTCCAGAGGAATACCACCTTACCACAAGCACCTCAAGAGGAGGCTTCTCTCAGCTCTAGGTATGTGAGAGGGACCCTGAGTTTGCGGCCTCAAGTGGAATGGACACCGCGATGCCCTGACTCGAAATAAGGCCGGATATCCCTGCAGTGACTTGAATGCAGGCTCGTCTTGTATCTCCCAAGACGAAAGGATGTCTGAATCCCCTGTGGAGACCACAGAGAAAGACCTAGTTCCCCACCTCATCGCGACCGGAGGCCTCACATCCTTTGAAAACTCCAGAGCTACGCGGAGATCAGTGCCTCCAAAGGAGACGATGCCTGACTCCTCGTGAAACTTGATAGGAGTCCCAGGATTCCTGTGGCACGTGGAAAGGGACCCTTGGTCTCCCGCCTCAGCTGGAGAGGCGTCCCAATTGCCCTGCCAAGCCTCGAGGAGAATCCCGAGTTGTCCCTCGAAACTAGGCAGGAGTCCTGACGTCGCTGAGCAAACACGTGGGTGGAAGGGCCATCCCCGTCGTAACTCGAGAATATACCCCAGGTTCCCGCCGCAACTCGAGAAAAACCATGAGACTTCCCCCTCGCCGCGAGATGGGGCCCGATTCCCCTGCACTGCGTGCAGAGCAATTCCGTGTTGCACATTACACATGAAAGGAGCCTTGATTTCCTTGATGGCACTACAGAGAAACCCCAAGAACACTGTTTCAAGGCTAGAGGGATCCTGAGGTCACTGTAGCAACACGAAAGAGCTCCGTGGACCAAGAATCAACTCGAGATGAGAGGTTAGTCCCTGGCTTCGACTCCAGAGGAATACCACCTTACCACAAGCACCTCAAGAGGAGGCTTCTCTCAGCTCTAGGTATGTGAGAGGGACCCTGAGTTTGCGGCCTCAAGTGGAATGGACACCGCGATGCCCTGTCGCGAAATAAGGCCGGATATCCCTGCAGTGACTTAAATGCAGGCTCGTCTTGCATCTGCCAAGACGAAAGGATGTCTGAATCCCCTGTGGAGACCACAGAGAAAGACCTAGTTCCCCACCTCACCGCGACCGGAGGCCTCACATCCTTTGAAAACTCCAGAGGTACGCGGAGATCAGTGCCTCCAAAGGAGACGATGCCTGACTCCTCGTGAAACTTGATAGGAGTCCCAGGATTCCTGTGGCACATGGAAAGGGACCCTTGGTCTCCCGCCTCAGCTGGAGAGGCGTCCCAATTGCCCTGCCAAGCCTCGAGGAGAATCGCGAGTTGTCCCTGGCAACTAGGCAGGAGTCCTGACGTCGCTGAACAAACACGTGGGTGGAAGGGCCATCCCCGTCGTAACTCGAGAATATACCCCAGGTTCCCGCCGCAACTCGAGAAAAACCATGAGACTTCCCCCTCGCCGCGAGATGAGGCCCGATTCCCCTGCACTGCGTGCAGAGCAATTCCGTGTTGCACATCACACATGAAAGGAGCCTTGATTTCCTTGGTGGCACTCCAGAGAAACCCCAAGAACACTGTTTCAAGTCTAGAGGGATCCTGAGGTCACTGTAGCAACATGAAAGAGCTCCGTGGACCACCAATCAACTCGAGATGAGAGGTTAGTCCCTGGCTTCGACTCCAGAGGAATACCACCTTACCACAAGCACAAGAGGAGGCTTCTCTCAGCTCTAGGTATGTGAGAGGGACCCTGAGTTTGCGGCATCAAGTGGAATGGACACTGCGATGCCCTGACGCGAAATAAGGCCGGATATCCCTGCAGTGACTTGAATGCAGGCTCGTCTTGCATCTCCCAAGACGAAAGGATGTCTGAATCCCCTGTGGAGACCACAGAGAAAGACCTAGTTCCCCACCTCACCGCGACCGGAGGCCTCACATCCTTTGAAAACTCCAGAGGTACGCGGAGATCAGTGCCTCCAAAGGAGACGATGCCTGACTCCTCGTGAAACTTGATAGGAGACCCAGGATTCCTGTGGCACGTGGAAAGGGAACCTTGGTCTCCCGCCTCAGCTGGAGAGGCGTCCCAATTGCCCTGCCAAGCCTCGAGGAGAATCCCGAGTTGTCCCTCGAAACTAGGCAGGAGTCCTGACGTCGCTGAAGAAACACGTGTGTGGAAGGGCCATCCCCGTCGTAACTCGAGAATATACCCCAGGTTCCCGCCGCAACTCGAGAAAAACCATGAGACTTCCCCCTCGCCGCGAGATGAGGCCCGATTCCCCTGCGCTGCATGCAGAGCAATTCCGTGTTGCACGTCACACATGAAAGGAGCCTTGATTTCCTTGATGGCACTCCAGAGAAACCCCAAGAACCCTGTTTCAAGTCTAGAGAGATCCTGAGGTCACTGTAGCAACACGAAAGAGCTCCGTGGACCAAGAATCAACTCGAGATGAGAGGTTAGTCCCTGGATTCGACTCCAGAGGAATACCACCTTACCACAAGCAACTCAAGAGGAGGCTTCTCTCAGCTCTAGGTATGTGAGAGGGACCCTGAGTTTGCGGCCTCAAGTGGAATGGACAATGCGATGCCCTGACGCGAAATAAGGCCGAATATCCCTGCAGTGACTTGAATGCAGGCTCGTCTTGCATCTGCCAAGACGAAAGGATGCCTTAATCCCCTGTGGAGACCACAGAGAAAGACCTAGTTCCCCACCTCACCGCGACCGGAAGCCTCACATCCTTTAAAAACTCCAGAGGTACGCGGAGATCAGTGCCTCCAAAGGAGACGATGCCTGACTCCTCGTGAAACTTGATAGGAGTCCCAGGATTCCTGTGGCACGTGGAAAGGGACCCCTGGTCTCCCACCTCAGCTGGAGAGGCGTCCCAATTGCCCTGCCAAGCCTCGAGGAGTATACCGAGTTGTCCCTCGCAACTAGGCAGGAGTCCTGCCATCGCTGAACAAACACGTGGGTGGAAGGGCCATCCCCGTCGTAACTCGAGAATATACCCCAGGTTCCCGCCGCAAGTCGAGAAAAACCATGAGACATCCCCCTCGCCACGAGATGAGGCCCGATTCCCCTGCACTGCGTGCAGAGCAATTCCGTGTTGCACATCACACATGAAAGGAGCCTTGATTTCCTTGATGGCACTCCAGAGAAACCGCAAGAACACTGTTTCAAGGCTAGAGGGATCCTGAGGTCACTGTAGCAACACGAAAGAGCTCCGTGGACCAAAAATCAACTCGAGATGAGAGGTTAGTCCATGGCTTCGACTCCAGAGGAATACCACCTCACCACAAGCACCTCAAGAGGAGGCTTCTCTCAGCTCTAGGTATGTGAGAGGGACCCTGAGTTTGCGGCCTCAAGTGGAATGGATACCGCGATGCCCTGACTCGAAATAAGGCCGGATATCCCTGCAGTGACTTGAATGCAGGCTCGTCTTGCATCTCCCAAGACGAAAGGATGTCTGAATCCCTTGTGGAGACCACAGAGAAAGACCTACTTCCCCACTTCTTCGTGAATGGAGGCCTCACATTCTTTGAAAACTTCAGAGGTATGCGGAGATCAGTGCCTCCAAAGGAGACGATGCCTGACTCCTCGTGAAACTTGATAGGAGTCCCAGGATTCCTGTGCACGTGAAAAGGGACCCTTGATCTCCCGCCTCAGCTGGAGAGGCGTCCCAATTGCCCTGCCAAGCCTCGAGGAGAATCCCGAGTTGTCCCTCGCAACTAGGAAGGAGTCCTGACGTCGCTGAACAAACACGTGGTCGGAGGGCCATCCCCGTCGTAACTCGAGAATATACCCCAGGTTCCCGCCGCAACTCGAGAAAAACCATGAGACTTCCCCCTCGCCGCGAGATGAGGCCCGATTCCCCTGCACTGCGTGCAGAGCAATTCCGTGTTGCACATCACACATGAAAGGAGCCTTGATTTCCTTGATGGCACTCCAGAGAAACCCCAAGAACACTGTTTCAAGGCTAGAGGGATCCTGAGGTCACTGTAGCAACACGAAAGAGCTCCGTGGACCAAAAATCAACTCGAGATGAGAGGTTAGTCCCTGGCTTCGACTCCAGAGGAATACCACCTTACCACAAGCACCTCAAGAGGAGACTTCTCTCAGCTCTAGGTATGTGAGAGGGACCCTGAGTTTGCGGCCTCAAGTGGAATGGACACCGCGATGCCCTGACTCGAAATAAGGCTGGATATCCCTGCAGTGACTTGAATGCAGGCTCGTCTTGCATCTCCCAAGACGAAAGGATGTCTGAATCCCCTGTGGAGACCACAGAGAAAGACCTAGTTCCCCACCTCATCTCGACCGGAGGCCTCCCATCCTTTGAAAACTCCAGAGGTACGCGGAGATCAGTGCCTCCAAAGGAGACGATGCCTGACTCCTCGTGAAACTTGATAGGAGTCCCAGGATTCTTGTGGCACGTGGAAAGGGACCCTTGGTCTCCCGCCTCAGCTGGAGAGGCGTCCCAATTGCCCTGCCAAGCCTCGAGGAGAATCCCGATTTGTCCCTCGCAACTAGGCAGGAGTCCTGACGTCGCTGAACAAACACGTGTGTGGAAGGGCCATCCCCGTCGTAACTCGAGAATATACCCCAGGTTCCCACCGCAACTCGAGAAAAACCATGAGACTTCCCCCTCGCCGCGAGATGAGGCCCGATTCCCCTGCACTGCGTGCAGAGCAATTCCGTGTTGCACATCACACATGAAAGGAGCCTTGATTTCCTTGATGGCACTCCAGAGAAACCCCAAGAACACTGTTTCAAGGCTAGAGGGATCCTGAGGTCACTGGAGCACCACGAAAGAGCTCCGTGGACCAAGAATCAACTCGAGATGAGAGGTTAGTCCCTGGCTTCGACTCCAGAGGAATACCACCTCACCACAAGCACCTCAAGAGGAGGCTTCTCGCAGCTCTATGTATGTGAGAGGGACCCTGATTTTGCGGCCTCAAGTGAAATGGACACCGCGATGCCTTGACGTGAAATAAGGTCGGATATCCCTGCATTGACTTGAATGCAGGCTCGTCTTGCATCTCCCAAGACGAAAGGATGTCTGAATCCCCTGTGGAGACCACAGAGAAAGACCTAGTTCCCCACCTCATGGCGACCGGAGGCCTCACATCCTTTGAAAACTCCAGAGGTACGCGGAGATCAGTGCCTCCAAAGGAGACGATGCCTGACGCCTCGGGAAACTTGATAGGAGTCCCAGGATTCCTGTGGCACGTGGAAAGGAACCCTTGGTCTCCCGCCTCAGCTGGAGAGTCGTCCCAATTTCCCTGCCAAGCCTCGAGGAGAATCCCGAGTTGTCCCTCGCAACTAGGCAGGAGTCCTGACGTCGCTGAACAAACAAGTGGGTGGAAGGGCCATCCCCGTTGTAACTCGAAAATATACGCCAGGTTCCCTCCGCAACTCGAGAAAAACCATGAGACTTCCCCCTCGCCGCGAGATGAGGCCCGATTCCCCTGCACTGCATGCAGAGCAACTCCGTGTTGCACATCACACATGAAAGGAGCCTTGATTTCCTTGATGGCACTCCAGAGAAACCCCAAGAACACTGTTTCAAGGCTAGAGTGATCCTGAGGTCACTGTAGCAACACGAAAGAGCTCCGTGGACCAAGAATCAACTCGAGATGAGAGGTTAGTCCCTGGCTTCGACTCCAGAGGAATACCACCTCACCACAAGCACCTCAAGAGGAGGCTTCTCTCAGCTCTAGGTATGTGAGAGGGACCCTGAGTTTGCGGCCTCAATTGGAATGGACACTGCGATGCCCTGACGCAAAATAAGGCCGGATATCCCTGCAGTGACATGAATGCAGGCTCGTCTTACATCTCCCAAAATGAAAGGATGTCTGAATCCCCTGTGGAGACCACAGAGAAAGACCTAGTTCCCCACCTCATGGCGACCTGAGGCCTCACATCCTTTGAAAACTCCAGAGGTACACGGAGATCAGTGCCTCCAAAGGAAACGATGCCTTACTCCTCGTGAAACTTGATAGGAGTCCCAGGTTTCCTGTGGCACGTGGAAAGGGACCCTTGGTCTTCCGCCTCAGCTGGAGAGGCGTCCCAATTGCCCTGCCAAGCCTCGAGGAGAATCCCGAGTTGTCCCTAGCAACGAGGCAGGAGCCCTGACGTCGCTGAACAAACACGTGTGTGGAAGGGCCATCCCCGTCGTAACTCGAGAATATACCCCAGGTTCGCGCCGCAACTCGAGAAAAACCATGAGACTTCCCCCTCGCCGCGAGATGAGGCCTGATTCCCCTGCACTGCGTGCAGAGCAATTCCGTGTTGCACATCACACATGAAAGGAGCCTTGATTTGCTTGATGGCACTCCAGAGAAACCCCAAGAACACTGTTTCAAGGCTAGAGGGATCCTGAGGTCACTGTAGCAACACGAAAGAGCTCCGTGGACCAAAAATCAACTCGAGATGAGAGGTTAGTCCCTGGCTTCGACTCCAGAGGAATACCACCTTACCACAAGCACCTCAAGAGGAGGCTTCTCTCAGCTCTAGGTATGTGAGAGGGACCCTGAGTTTGCGGCCTCAAGTGAAATGGACACCGCGAAGCCCTGACTCGAAATAAGGCCGGTTATCCCTGCAGTGACTTGAATACAGGCTCGTCTTGCATCTGCCAAGATGAAAGAATGTCTGAATCCCCTGTGGAGACCACAGAGAAAGACCTAGTTCCCCACCTCATGGCGACCGGAGGCCTCACATCCTTTGAAAACTCCAGAGGTACGCGGAGATCAGTGCCTCCAAAGGAGACGATGCCTGACTCCTCGTGAAACTTGATAGGAGTCCCAGGATTCCTGTGGCACGTGGAAAGGGACCCTTGGTCTCCCACCTCGGATGGAGAGGCGTCCCAATTTCCCTGCCAAGCCTCGAGGAGAATCCCGAGTTGTCCCTCGCAACTAGGCAGGAGTCCTGCCATCGCTGAACAAACACGTGTGTAGTGGGCCATTTCCGTCGTAACTCGAGAATATACCCCAGGTTCCGGCCGCAACTCGAGAAAAACCATGAGACTTCCCCCTCGCCGCGAGATGAGGCCCGATTCCCCTGCACTGCGTGCCGAGCAATTCCGTGTTGCACATCACACATGAAAGGAGCCTTGATTTCCTTGATGGCACTCCAGAGAAACCCCAAGAACACTGTTTCAAGGCTAGAGGGATCCTGAGGTCACTGTAGCAACACGAAAGAACTCCGTGGACCAAAAATCAACTCGAGATGAGAGGTTAGTCCCTGGCTTCGACTCCAGAGGAATACCACCTTACCACAAGCACCTCAAGAGGAGGCTTCTCTCAGCTCTAGCTATGTGAGAGGGACCCTGAGTTTGCGGCCTCAAGTGGAACGGACACCGCGATGCCCTGACTCTAAATAAGGCCGGATATCCCTGCAGTGACTTGAATGCAGGCTCGTCTTGCATTTCACAAGCCGAAAGGATGTCTGAAATCCCAATGGAGACCACAGAGAATGACCTACTTACCACCACATCGCGAACGGAGGCCTCACATCCTTTGAAAACTTCAGAGGTACGCGGAGATCAGTGCCTCCAAAGGAGACGATGCCTGACTCCTCGTGAAACTTGATAGGAGTCCCAGAAGACCTCTGCACGTGGAATGGGACTCTTGGTCTCCCGCCTCAGCTGGAGAGGCGTCCCAATTACCCTGCCAAGCCTCGAGGAGAATCCCGAGTTGTCCCTCGCAACTAGGCAGGAGTCCTGACGTCGCTGAACAAACAAGTGGGTGGAAGGCCCATCCCCGTCGTAACTCGAGAATATACCCCAGGTTCCCGCCGCAACTCGAGAAAAACCATGAGACTTCCCCCTCGCCGCGAGATGAGGCCCGATTCCCCTGCACTGCGTGCAGAGCAATTCCGTGTTCCACATCACACATGAAAGGAGCCTTGATTTCCTTGATGGCACTCCAGAGAAACCCCAAGAACACTGTTTCAAGGCTAGAGGGATCCTGAGGTCACTGTAGCAACACGAAAGAGCTCCGTGGACCAAAAATCAACTCGAGATGAGAGGTTAGTCCCTGGCTTCGACTCCAGAGGTATACCACCTTACCACAAGCATCTCAAGAGGAGGCTTCTCTCAGCTCTAGGTATGTGAAAGGGACCCTGATTTTGCGGCCTCAAGTGGAATGGAAACCGCGATGCTCTGGCTCGAAATAAGGCCGAATATCCCTGCAGTGACTTGAATGCAGGCTCGTCTTGCATCTCCCAAGACGAAAGGATGTCTGAATCGCCTGTGTAGACCACAGAGAAAGACCTAGTTCCCCACCTCATCGCGACCGGAGGCCTCACATCCTTTGAAAACTCCAGAGGTACGCGGAGATGAGTGCCTCCAAAGGAGACGATGCCTGACTCCTCTTGTAACTTGATAGGAGTCCCAGGATTCCTGTGGCACGTGGAAAGGGACACTTGGTCTCCCGCCTCAGCTGGAGAGGCGTCCCAATTGCCCTGCCAAGCCTCGAGGAGAATCCCGAGTTGTCCCTCGCGACTAGGCAGGAGTCCTGACGTCGCTGAAGAAACACGTGGGTGGAAGGGCCATCCCCGTCGTAACTCGAGAATATACCCCAGGTTCCCGCCGCAACTCGAGAAAAACCATGAGACTTCCCCCTCGCCGAGAGATGAGGCCCGATTCCCCTGCACTGCATGCAGAGCAATTCCGTGTTGCACATCACCCATGAAAGGAGCCTTGATTTCCTTGATGGCACTCCAGAGAAACCCCAAGAACACTGTTTCAAGGCTAGAGGGATCCTGAGGTCACTGTAGCAACACGAAAGAGCTCCGAGGACCAAAAATCAACTCGAGATGAGAGGTTAGTCCCTGGCTTCGACTCCAGAGGAATACCACCTTACCACAAGCACCTCAAGAGGAGGCTTCTCTCAGCTCTAGCTATGTGAGAGGGACCCTGAGTTTACGGCCTCAAGTGGAATGGAGACCGCGATGCCCTGACTCTAAATAAGGCCGGATATCCCTGCAGTGACTTGAATGCAGGCTCGTCTTGCATCTCCCAAGATGAAAGGATGTCTGAATCCCCTGTGGAGACCACAGAGAAAGACCTAGTTCCCCACCTCATCGCGACCGGAGGCCTCACATCCTTTGAAAACTCCAGAGGTACGCGGAGATCAGTGCCTCCAAAGGAGACGATGCCTGACTCCTCGTGAAACTTGATAGGATTCCCAGGATTCCCGTGGCACGTGGAAAGGGACCCTTGGTCTCCCGCCTCAGCTGGAGAGGCGTCCCAATTGCCCTGCCAAGCCTCGAGGAGAATCCCGAGTTGTCCCTCGCAACTAGGCAGGAGTCCTCACGTCGCTGAACAAACACGTGGGTGGAAGGGCCATCCCCGTCGTAACTCGAGAATATTCCCCAGGTTCCCGCCGCAACTCGAGAAAAACCATGAGACTTCCCCCTCGCCGCGAGATAAGGACCGATTCCCCTGCACTGCGTGCAGAGCAATTCCGTCTTGCACATCACCCATGAAAGGAGCCTTGATTTCCTTCATGGCACTCCAGAGAAACCCCAAGAACACTGTTTCAAGGCTAGAGCGATCCTGAGGTCACTGTAGCAACACGAAAGAGCCCCGTGGACCAAAAATCAACTCGAGATGAGAGGTTAGTCCCTGGCTTCGACTCCAGAGGAATACCACCTTACCACAAGCACCTCAAGAGGAGGCTTCTCTCAGCTCTAGCTATGTGAGAGGGACCCTGAGATGCGGCCTCAAGTGGAATGGACAACGCGATGCCCTGACTCGAAATAAGGCCGGATATCCCTGCAGTGACTTGAATGCAGGCTCGTCTTGCATCTCCCAAGATGAAAGGTTGTCTGAATCCCCTGTGGAGACCACAGAGAAAGACCTAGTTCCCCACCTCATCGCGACCGGAGGCCTCACATCCTTTGAAAACTCCACAGGTACGCGGAGATCAGTGCCTCCAGAGGAGACGATGCCTGACTCCTCGTGAAACTTGATAGGGGTCCCAGGATTCCTGTGGCACGTGGAAAGGGACCCTTGGTCTCCCGCCTCAGCTGGAGAGGAGTCCCTATTGCCCTGCCAAGCCTCGAGGAGAATCCCGAGTTGTCCCTCGCGACTAGGCAGGAGTCCTGCCGTCGCTGAACTAACACGTGTGTGGAAGGGCCATCCCCGTCGTAACTCGAGAATATACAGCAGGTTCCCGCCGCAACTCGAGAAAAACCATGAGACTTCTCCCTCGCCGCAAGATGAGACCCGATTCCCCTGCACTGCGTGCAGAGCTATTCCGTGTTGCACATCACACATGAAAGGAGCCTTGATTTCCTTGATGGCACTCCAGAGAAACCCCAAGAACACTGTTTCAAGGCTAGAGGGATCCTGAGGTCACTGTAGCAACACGAAAGAGCTCCGTGGACCAAAAATCAACTCGAGATGAGAGGTTAGTCCCTGGCTTCGAATCCAGAGGAATACCACCTTACCACAAGCACCTCAAGAGGAGGCTTCTCTCAGCTCTAGGTATGTGAGAGGGACCCTGAGTTTGCGGCCTCAAGTGGAATGGACACCGCGATGCCCTGACTCAAAATAAGGCCGGATATCCCTGCAGTGACTTGAATGCAGGCTCGTCTTGCATCTCCCAAGACGAAAGGATGTCTGAATCCCCTGTGGAGACCACAGAGAAAGACCTAGTTCCCCACCTCATAGTGACCGGAGGCCTCACATCCTTTGAAAACTCCAGAGGTATGCGGAGATCAGTGCCTCCAAAGGAGACGATGCCTGACTCCTCGTGAAACTTGATAGGAGTCCCAGGATTCCTGTGGCACGTGGAAAGGGACCCTTGGTCTCCCGCCTCAGCTGGAGAGGTGTCCCAATTGCCCTGCCAAGCCTCGAGGAGAATCCCGAGTTATCTCTCGCAACTAGGCAGGAGTCCTGACGTCGCTGAAGAAACACGTGGGTGGAAGGGCCATCCCCGTCGTAACTCGAGAATATACCCCAGGTTCCCGCCGCAACTCGAGAAAAACCATGAGACTTCCCCCTCGCCACGAGATGAGGCCCGATTCCCCTGCACTGCGTGCAGAGCTATTCCTTGTTGCACATCACACATGAAAGGAGCCTTGATTTCCTTGATGGCAATCCAGAGAAACCCCAAGAACACTGTTTCAAGGATAGAGGGATCCTGAGGTCACTGTAGCAACACGAAAGAGCTCCGTGGACCAAAAATCAACTCGAGATGAGAGGTTAGTCCCTGGCTTCGACTCCAGAGGAATACCACCTTGCACAAGCACCTCAAGAGGAGGCTTCTCTCAGCTCTAGGTATGTGAGAGGGACCCTGAGTTTGCGGCCTCAAATGGAATGGACACCGTGATGCCCTGACTCGAAATAAGGCCGGATATCCCTGCAGTGACTTGAATGCAGGCTCGTCTTGCATCTCCCAAGACGAAAGGATGTCTGAATCCCCTGTGGAGACCACAGAGAAAGACCTAGTTCCCCACCTCATCGCGACCGGAGGCCTCACATCCTTTGAAAACTCCAGAGGTACGCGGAGATCAGTGCCTCCAAAGGAGACGATGCCTGACTCCTCGTGAAAATTGATAGGAGTCCCAGGATTCCTGTGGCACGTGGAAAGGGACCCTTGGTCTCCCGCCTCAGCTGGAGAGGCGTCCCAATTGCCCTGCCAAGCCTCGAGGAGAATCCCGAGTTGTCCCTGGCAACTACGCAGGAGTCCTGCCGTCGCTGAACTAACACGTGTGTGGAAGGGCCATCCCCATCGTAACTCGAGAATATACCCCAGGTTCCAGCCGCAACTCGAGAAAAACCATGAGACTTCTCCCTCGCCACGAGATGAGACCCGATTCCCCTGCACTGTGTGCAGAGCAATTCCGTGTTGCACATCACACATGAAAGGAGCCTTGATTTCCTTGATGGCACTCCACAGAAACCCCAAGAACACTGTTTCAAGGCTAGAGGGATCCTGAGGTCACTGTAGCAACACGAAAGAGCTCCGTGGACCAAAAATCAACTCGAGATGAGAGGTTAGTCCCTGGCTTCGACTCCAGAGGAATACCACCTTACCACAAGCACCTCAAGAGGAGGCTTCTCTCAGCTCTAGGTATGTGAGAGGGACCCTGAGTTTGCGGCCTCAAGTGGAATGGACACCGCGATGCCCTGAATCGAAATAAGGCCGGATATCCCTGCAGTGACTTGAATGCAGGCTCGTCTTGCATCTCCCAAGACGAAAGGATATCTGAATCCCCTGTGGAGACCACAGAGAAAGACCTAGTTCCCCACCTCATGGCGACCGGAGGCCTCACATCCTTTGAAAACTCCAGAGGTATGCGGAGATCAGTGCCTCCAAAGGAGACGAAGCCTGACGCCTCGGGAAACTTGATAGGACTCCCAGGATTCCTGTGGCACGTGGAAAGGGACCCTTGGTCTCCCGCCTCAGCTGGAGAGGTGTCCCAATTGCCCTGCCAAGCCTCGAGGAGAATCCCGAGTTGTCCCTCGCAACTAGGAAGGAGTCCTGACGTCGCTGAACAAACATGTGGGTGGAAGGGCCATCCCCGTCTTAACTCGAGAATATACCCCAGGTTCCCGCCGCAACTCGAGAAAAACCATGAGACTTCCCCCTCGCTGTGAGATGAGGCACGATTCCCCTGCACTGCATGCAGAGCAATTCCGTATTGCACATCAAACATGAAAGAAGACTTGATTTCCTTGATGGCACTCCAGAGAAACCCCAAGAACACTCTTTCAGGGCTACAGGGATCCTGAGGTCACTGTAGCTACACGAAAGAGCTCCGTGGGCCAAAAATCAACTTGAGATGAGAGGTTAGTCCCTGGCTTCGACTCCAGAGGAATACCACCTTGCACAAGCACCTCAAGAGGAGGCTTCTCTCAGCTTTAGGTATGTGAGAGGGACCCTGAGTTTGCGGCCTCAAATGGAATGAACACCGCGATGCCCTGACTCGAAATAAGGCCGGATATCCCTGCAGTGACTTGAATGCAGGCTCGTCTTGCATCTCCCAAGACGAAAGGATGTCTGAATCCCCTGTGGAGACCACAGAGAAAGACCTAGTTCCCCACCTCATCGCGACCGGAGGCCTCACATCCTTTGAAAACTCCGGAGGTACGCGGAGATCAGTGCCTCCAAAGGAGACGATGCCTGACTCCTCGTGAAACTTGATAGGAGTCCCAGGATTCCTGTGGCACGTGGAAAGGGACCCTTGGTCTCCCGCCTCAGCTGGAGAGGCGTCCCAATTGCCCTGCCAAGCCTCGAGGAGAAGCCCGAGTTGTCCCTCGCAACTAGGCATGAGTCCTGACGTCGCTGAAGAAACACGTGGGTGGAAGGGCTATCCCCGTCGTAACTCGAGAATATACCCCAGGTTCCCGCCGCAATTCGAGAAAAACCATGAGACTTCCCCCTCGCCGCGAAATGAGGCCCGATTCCCCTGCACTGCGTGCAGAGCAATTCCGTCTTGCACATCACACATGAAAGGAGCCTTGATTTCCTTGATGGCACTCCAGAGAAACCCCAAGAACACTGTTTCAAGGCTAGAGGGATCCTGAGGTCACTGTAGCAACACGAAAGAGCTCCGTGGACCAAAAATCAACTCGAGATGAGAGGTTAGTCCCTGGCTTCGACTCCAGAGGAATACCACCTTACCACAAGCACCTCAAGAGGAGGCTTCTCTCAGCTCTAGGTATGTGAGAGGGACCCTGAGTTTGCGGCCTCAAGTGGAATGGACACCGCGATGCCCTGACTCGAAATAAGGCCGGATATCCCTGCAGTGACTTGAATGCAGGCTCGTCTTGCATCTCCCAAGACGAAAGGATATCTGAATCCCCTGTGGAGACCACAGAGAAAGACCTAGTTCCCCACCTCATGGCGACCGGAGGCCTCACATCCTTTGAAAACTCCAGAGGTATGCGGAGATCAGTGCCTCCAAAGGAGACGAAGCCTGACGCCTCGGGAAACTTGATAGGACTCCCAGGATTCCTGTGGCACGTGGAAAGGGACCCTTGGTCTCCCGCCTCAGCTGGAGAGGTGTCCCAATTGCCCTGCCAAGCCTCGAGGAGAATCCCGAGTTGTCCCTCGCAACTAGGAAGGAGTCCTGACGTCGCTGAACAAACATGTGGGTGGAAGGGCCATCCCCGTCTTAACTCGAGAATATACCCCAGGTTCCCGCCGCAACTCGAGAAAAACCATGAGACTTCCCCCTCGCCGTGAGATGAGGCACGATTCCCCTGCACTGCATGCAGAGCAATTCCGTATTGCACATCAAACATGAAAGAAGACTTGATTTCCTTGATGGCACTCCAGAGAAACCCCAAGAACACTGTTTCAGGGCTACAGGGATCCTGAGGTCACTGTAGCTACACGAAAGAGCTCCGTGGACCAAAAATCAACTTGAGATGAGAGGTTAGTCCCTGGCTTCGACTCCAGAGGAATACCACCTTGCACAAGCACCTCAAGAGGAGGCTTCTCTCAGCTTTAGGTATGTGAGAGGGACCCTGAGTTTGCGGCCTCAAATGGAATGAACACCGCGATGCCCTGACTCGAAATAAGGCCGGATATCCCTGCAGTGACTTGAATGCAGGCTCGTCTTGCATCTCCCAAGACGAAAGGATGTCTGAATCCCCTGTGGAGACCACAGAGAAAGACCTAGTTCCCCACCTCATCGCGACCGGAGGCCTCACATCCTTTGAAAACTCCGGAGGTACGCGGAGATCAGTGCCTCCAAAGGAGACGATGCCTGACTCCTCGTGAAACTTGATAGGAGTCCCAGGATTCCTGTGGCACGTGGAAAGGGACCCTTGGTCTCCCGCCTCAGCTGGAGAGGCGTCCCAATTGCCCTGCCAAGCCTCGAGGAGAAGCCCGAGTTGTCCCTCGCAACTAGGCATGAGTCCTGACGTCGCTGAAGAAACACGTGGGTGGAAGGGCTATCCCCGTCGTAACTCGAGAATATACCCCAGGTTCCCGCCGCAATTCGAGAAAAACCATGAGACTTCCCCCTCGCCGCGAGATGAGGTCCGATTCCCCTGCACTGCGTGCAGAGCAATTCCGTCTTGCACATCACACATGAAAGGAGCCTTGATTTCCTTGATGGCACTCCAGAGAAACCCCAAGAACACTGTTTCAAGGCTAGAGGGATCCTGAGGTCGCTGTAGCAACACGAAAGAGCTCCGTGGACCAAAAATCAACTAGAGATGAGAGGTTAGTCCCTGGCTTCGACTCCAGAGGAATACCACCTTACCACAAGCACCTCAAGAGGAGGCTTCTCTCAGCTCTAGGTATGTGAGAGGGACCCTGATTTTTCGGCCTCAAGTGGAATGGACACCGCGATGCCCTGACTCGAAATAAGGCCGGATATCCCTGCAGTGACTTGAATGCAGGCTCGTATTGCATCTCCCAAGACGAAAGGATGTCTGAATCCCCTGTGGAGACCACAGAGAAAGACCTAGTTCCCCACCTCATCGCGACCGGAGGCCTCACATCCTTTGAAAACTCCAGAGGTACGCGGAGATCAGTGCCTCCAAAGGAGACGATGCCTGACTCCTCGTGAAACTTTATAGGATTCCCAGGATTCCGGTGGCACGTCGAAAGGGACCCTTGGTCTCCCGCCTCAGATGGAGAGGCGTCCCAATTGCCCTGCCAAGCCTCGAGGAGAATCCCGAGTTGTTTCTCGCAACTAGGCAGGAGTCCTGACGTCGCTGAACAAACACGTGTGTGGAAGGGCCATCCCCTCGTAACTCGAGAATATTCCCCAGGTTCCCGCCGCAACTCGAGAAAAACCATGAGACTTCCCCCTCGCCGCGAGATGAGGCCCGATTCCCCTGCACTGCGTGCAGAGCAATTCCGTCTTGCACATCACACATGAAAGGAGCCTTGATTTCCTTGATGGCACTCCAGAGAAACCCCAAGAACACTGTTTCAAGGCTAGAGGGATCCTGAGGTCACTGTAGCAACACGAAAGAGCTCCGTGGACCAAGAATCAACTCGAGATGAGAGGTTAGTCCCTGGCTTCGACTCCAGAGGAATACCACCTTACCACAAGCACCTCAAGAGGAGGCTTCTCTCAGCTCTAGCTATGTGAGAGGGACCCTAAGTTTGCAGCCTCAAGTGGAATGGAGACCGCGATGCCCTGACTCGAAATAAGGCCGGATATCCCTGCAGTGACTGGAATGCAGGCTCGTCTTGCATCTCACAAGATGAAAGATGTCTGAATCCCCTGTGGAGACCACAGAGAAAGACCTAGTTCCCCAGCTCATCGCGACCGGAGGCATCACATTCTTTGAAAACTCCAGAGGTACGCGGAGATCAGTGCCTCCAAAGGAGACGATGCCTGACTCCTCGTGAACCTTGATAGGAGTCCCAGGATTCCTGTGGCACGTGGAAAGGGACCCTTGATCTCCCGACTCAGCTGGAGAGGCGTCCCAATTGCCCTGCCAAGCCTCGAGGAGAATCCCGAGTTGTCCCTCGCGACTAGGCAGGAGTCCTGCCGTCGCTGAACAAACACGTGGGTGGAAGGGCCATCCCCGTCGTAACTCGAGAATATACCCCAGGTTCCCGCCGCAATTCGAGAAAAACCATGAGACTTCTCCCTCGCCGCGAGATGAGGCCCGATTCCCCTGCACTGCGTGCAGAGCAATTCCGTGTTGCACATCACACATGAAAGGAGCCTTGATTTCCTTGATGGCACTCCAGAGAAACCCCAAGAACACTGTTTCAAGGCTAGAGGGATCCTGAGGTCACTGGAGCAACACGAAAGAGCTCCGTGGACCAAAAATCAACTCGAGATGAGAGGTTAGTCCCTGGCTTCGAATCCAGAGGAATACCACCTTACCACAAGCACCTCAAGAGGAGGATTCTCTCAGCTCTAGGTATGTGAGAGGGACCCTGATTTTGCGGCCTCAAGTGGAATGGAAACCGCGATGCTCTTGCTCGAAATAAGGCCGAATATCCCTGCAGTGACTTGAATGCAGGCTCGTCTTGCATCTCCCAAGACGAAAGGATGTCTGAATCACCTGTGTAGACCACAGAGAAAGACCTAGTTCCCCACCTCATCCCGACCGGAGGCCTCACATGCTTTGAAAAATCCAGAGGTACGTGGAGATCAGTGCCTCCAAAGGAGACGATGCCTGACTCCTCGTGAAACTTGACAGGGGTCCCAGGATTCCTGTGGCACGTGGAAAGGGACACTTGGTCTCCCGCCTCAGCTGGAGAAGCGTCCCAATTGCCCTGCCAAGCCTCGAGGAGAATCCCGAGTTGTCCCTCGCAACTAGGCAGGAGTCCTGACGTCGCTGAACAAACATGTGGGTGGAAGGGCCATCCCCGTCGTAACTCGAGAATATACCCCAGGTTCCCGCCGCAACTCGAGAAAAACCATGAGACTTCCCCCTCGCCGTGAGATGAGGCACGATTCCCCTGCACTGCATGCAGAGCAATTCCGTGTTGCACATCAAACATGAAAGTAGACTTGATTTCCTTGATGGCACTCCAGCGAAACCCCAAGAACACTGTTTCAAGGCTAGAGGGATCCTGAGGTCGCTGTAGCAACACGAAAGAGCTCCGTGGACCAAAAATCAACTAGAGATGAGAGGTTAGTCCCTGGCTTCGACTCCAGAGGAATACCACCTTACCACAAGCACCTCAAGAGGAGGCTTCTCTCAGCTCTAGCTATGTGAGAGGGACCCTAAGTTTGCAGCCTCAAGTGGAATGGAGACCGCGATGCCCTGACTCGAAATAAGGCCGGATATCCCTGCAGTGACTGGAATGCAGGCTCGTCTTGCATCTCACAAGATGAAAGATGTCTGAATCCCCTGTGGAGACCACAGAGAAAGACCTAGTTCCCCAGCTCATCGCGACCGGAGGCATCACATTCTTTGAAAACTCCAGAGGTACGCGGAGATCAGTGCCTCCAAAGGAGACGATGCCTGACTCCTCGTGAACCTTGATAGGAGTCCCAGGATTCCTGTGGCACGTGGAAAGGGACCCTTGATCTCCCGACTCAGCTGGAGAGGCGTCCCAATTGCCCTGCCAAGCCTCGAGGAGAATCCCGAGTTGTCCCTCGCGACTAGGCAGGAGTCCTGCCGTCGCTGAACTAACACGTGGGTGGAAGGGCCATCCCCGTCGTAACTCGAGAATATACCCCAGGTTCCCGCCGCAATTCGAGAAAAACCATGAGACTTCTCCCTCGCCGCGAGATGAGGCCCGATTCCCCTGCACTGCGTGCAGAGCAATTCCGTGTTGCACATCACACATGAAAGGAGCCTTGATTTCCTTGATGGCACTCCAGAGAAACCCCAAGAACACTGTTTCAAGGCTAGAGGGATCCTGAGGTCACTGGAGCAACACGAAAGAGCTCCGTGGACCAAAAATCAACTCGAGATGAGAGGTTAGTCCCTGGCTTCGAATCCAGAGGAATACCACCTTACCACAAGCACCTCAAGAGGAGGCTTCTCTCAGCTCTAGGTATGTGAGAGGGACCCTGAGTTTGCGGCCTCAAGTGGAATGGACACCGCGATGCCCTGACTCGAAATAAGGCCGGATATCCCTGCAGTGACTTGAATGCAGGCTCGTCTTGCATCTCCCAAGACGAAAGGATGTCTGAATCACCTGTGTAGACCACAGAGAAAGACCTAGTTCCCCACCTCATCCCGACCGGAGGCCTCACATGCTTTGAAAAATCCAGAGGTACGTGGAGATCAGTGCCTCCAAAGGAGACGATGCCTGACTCCTCGTGAAACTTGACAGGGGTCCCAGGATTCCTGTGGCACGTGGAAAGGGACACTTGGTCTCCCGCCTCAGCTGGAGAAGCGTCCCAATTGCCCTGCCAAGCCTCGAGGAGAATCCCGAGTTGTCCCTCGCAACTAGGCAGGAGTCCTGACGTCACTGAACAAACATGTGGGTGGAAGGGCCATCCCCGTCGTAACTCGAGAATATACCCCAGGTTCCCGCCGCAACTCGAGAAAAACCATGAGACTTCCCCCTCGCCGTGAGATGAGGCACGATTCCCCTGCACTGCATGCAGAGCAATTCCGTGTTGCACATCAAACATGAAAGTAGACTTGATTTCCTTGATGGCACTCCAGCGAAACCCCAAGAACACTGTTTCAAGGCTAGAGGGATCCTGAGGTCACTGTAGCAACACGAAAGAGCTCCGTGGACCAAAAATCAACTCGAGATGAGAGGTTAGTCCCTGGCTTCGACTCCAGAGGAATACCACCTTACCACAAGCACCTCAAGAGGAGGCTTCTCTCAGCTCTAGGTATGTGAGAGAGACCCTGATTTTGGGGCCTCAAGTGGAATGGACACTGCGATGCCCTGACGCGAAATAAGGCCGGATATCCCTGCAGTGACTTGAATGCAGGCTCGTCTTGCATCTCCCAAGATGAAAGGATATCTGAATCACCTATGGAGACCACAGAGAAAGACCTAGTTCCCCACCTCATGGCGAACGGAGGCCTCATATCCTTTGAAAATTCCAGAGGTACGCGGAGATCAGTGCCTCCAAAGGAGACGATGCCTGACTCCTCGTGAAAATTGATAGGAATCCCAGGATTCCTGTGGCACGTGGAAAGGGACCCGTGGTCTCCCGCCTCAGCTGGAAAGGCGTCCCAATTGCCCTGCCAAGCCTCGAGGAGAATCCCGAGGTGTCCCTCGCAACTAGGCAGGAGTCCTGACGTCGCTGAACAAACACGTGGGTGGAAGGGCCATCCCCGTCGTAACTCGAGAATATACCCCAGGTTCCCGCCGCAACTCGAGAAAAACCATGAGACTTCCCCCTCACGGCGAGATGAGGCCCGATTAACCTGCACTGCGTGCAGAGCAATTCCGTGTTGCACATCACACATGAAAGGAGCCTTGATTTCCTTGACGGCACTCCAGCGAAAACCCAAGAACACTGTTTCAAGGCTAGAGGGATCCTGAGGTCACTGGAGCAACACGAAAGAGCTCCGTGGACCAAAAATCAACTCGAGATGAGAGCTTAGTCCCTGGCTTCGACTCCAGAGGAATACCACCTTACCACAAGCACCTCAAGAGGAGGCTTCTCTCAGCTCTAGGTATGTGAGAGGGACCCTGAGTTTGCGGCCTCAAGTGGAATGGACACCGCGATGCCCTGACTCGAAATAAGGCCGGATATCCCTGCAGTGACTTGAATGCAGGCTCGTCTTGCATCTCCCAAGACGAAAGGATATCTGAATCCCCTGTGGAGACCACAGAGAAAGACCTAGTTCCCCACCTCATGGCGACCGGAGGCCTCACATCCTTTGAAAACTCCAGAGGTATGCGGAGATCAGTGCCTCCAAAGGAGACGAAGCCTGACGCCTCGGGAAACTTGATAGGACTCCCAGGATTCCTGTGGCACGTGGAAAGGGACCCTTGGTCTCCCGCCTCAGCTGGAGAGGCGTCCCAATTGCCCTGCCAAGCCTCGAGGAGAATCCCGAGTTGTCCCTGGCAACTAGGCAGGAGTCCTGCCGTCGCTGAACTAACACGTGTGTGGAAGGGCCATCCCCATCGTAACTCGAGAATATACCCCAGGTTCCAGCCGCAACTCGAGAAAAACCATGAGACTTCTCCCTCGCCACGAGATGAGACCCGATTCCCCTGCACTGCGTGCAGAGCAATTCCGTGTTGCACATCACACATGAAAGGAGCCTTGATTTCCTTGATGGCACTCCAGAGAAACCCCAAGAACACTGTTTCAAGGCTAGAGGGATCCTGAGGTCACTGTAGCAACACGAAAGAGCTCCGTGGACCAAAAATCAACTCGAGATGAGAGGTTAGTCCCTGGCTTCGACTCCAGAGGAATACCACCTTACCACAAGCACCTCAAGAGGAGGCTTCTCTCAGCTCTAGGTATGTGAGAGGGACCCTGAGTTTGCGGCCTCAAGTGGAATGGACACCGCGATGCCCTGACTCGAAATAAGGCCGGATATCCCTGCAGTGACTTGAATGCAGGCTCGTCTTGCATCTCCCAAGACGAAAGGATATCTGAATCCCCTGTGGAGACCACAGAGAAAGACCTAGTTCCCCACCTCATGGCGACCGGAGGCCTCACATCCTTTGAAAACTCCAGAGGTATGCGGAGATCAGTGCCTCCAAAGGAGACGAAGCCTGACGCCTCGGGAAACTTGATAGGACTCCCAGGATTCCTGTGGCACGTGGAAAGGGACCCTTGGTCTCCCGCCTCAGCTGGAGAGGTGTCCCAATTGCCCTGCCAAGCCTCGAGGAGAATCCCGAGTTGTCCCTCGCAACTAGGAAGGAGTCTTGACCTCGCTGAACAAACATGTGGGTGGAAGGGCCATCCCCGTCTTAACTCGAGAATATACCCCAGGTTCCCGCCGCAACTCGAGAAAAACCATGAGACTTCCCCCTCGCCGTGAGATGAGGCACGATTCCCCTGCACTGCATGCAGAGCAATTCCGTATTGCACATCAAACATGAAAGAAGACTTGATTTCCTTGATGGCACTCCAGAGAAACCCCAAGAACACTGTTTCAGGGCTACAGGGATCCTGAGGTCACTGTAGCTACACGAAAGAGCTCCGTGGACCAAAAATCAACTTGAGATGAGAGGTTAGTCCCTGGCTTCGACTCCAGAGGAATACCACCTTGCACAAGCACCTCAAGAGGAGGCTTCTCTCAGCTTTAGGTATGTGAGAGGGACCCTGAGTTTGCGGCCTCAAATGGAATGAACACCGCGATGCCCTGACTCGAAATAAGGCCGGATATCCCTGCAGTGACTTGAATGCAGGCTCGTCTTGCATCTCCCAAGACGAAAGGATGTCTGAATCCCCTGTGGAGACCACAGAGAAAGACCTAGTTCCCCACCTCATCGCGACCGGAGGCCTCACATCCTTTGAAAACTCCGGAGGTACGCGGAGATCAGTGCCTCCAAAGGAGACGATGCCTGACTCCTCGTGAAACTTGATAGGAGTCCCAGGATTCCTGTGGCACGTGGAAAGATACCCTTGGTCTCCCGCCTCAGCTGGAGAGGCGTCCCAATTGCCCTGCCAAGCCTCGAGGAGAAGCCCGAGTTGTCCCTCGCAACTAGGCATGAGTCCTGACGTCGCTGAAGAAACACGTGGGTGGAAGGGCTATCCCCGTCGTAACTCGAGAATATACCCCAGGTTCCCGCCGCAATTCGAGAAAAACCATGAGACTTCCCCCTCGCCGCGAGATGAGGCCCGATTCCCCTGCACTGCGTGCAGAGCAATTCCGTCTTGCACATCACACATGAAAGGAGCCTTGATTTCCTTGATGGCACTCCAGAGAAACCCCAAGAACACTGTTTCAAGGCTAGAGGGATCCTGAGGTCACTGTAGCAACACGAAAGAGCTCCGTGGACCAAAAATCAACTAGAGATGAGAGGTTAGTCCCTGGCTTCGACTCCAGAGGAATACCACCTTACCACAAGCACCTCAAGAGGAGGCTTCTCTCAGCTCTAGGTATGTGAGAGGGACCCTGATTTTTCGGCCTCAAGTGGAATGGACACCGCGATGCCCTGACTCGAAATAAGGCCGGATATCCCTGCAGTGACTTGAATGCAGGCTCGTCTTGCATCTCCCAAGACGAAAGGATGTCTGAATCCCCTGTGGAGACCACAGAGAAAGACCTAGTTCCCCACCTCATCGCGACCGGAGGCCTCACATCCTTTGAAAACTCCAGAGGTACGCGGAGATCAGTGCCTCCAAAGGAGACGATGCCTGACTCCTCGTCAAACTTGATAGGATTCCCAGGATTCCGGTGGCACGTCGAAAGGGACCCTTGGTCTCCCGCCTCAGATGGAGAGGCGTCCCAATTGCCCTGCCAAGCCTCGAGGAGAATCCCGAGTTGTCCCTCGCAACTAGGCAGGAGTCCTGACGTCGCTGAACAAACACGTGTGTGGAAGGGCCATCCCCTCGTAACTCGAGAATATTCCCCAGGTTCCCGCCGCAACTCGAGAAAAACCATGAGACTTCCCCCTCGCCGCGAGATGAGGCCCGATTCCCCTGCACTGCGTGCAGAGCAATTCCGTCTTGCACATCACACATGAAAGGAGCCTTGATTTCCTTGATGGCACTCCAGAGAAACCCCAAGAACACTGTTTCAAGGCTAGAGGGATCCTGAGGTCACTGTAGCAACACGAAAGAGCTCCGTGGACCAAGAATCAACTCGAGATGAGAGGTTAGTCCCTGGCTTCGACTCCAGAGGAATACCACCTTACCACAAGCACCTCAAGAGGAGGCTTCTCTCAGCTCTAGCTATGTGAGAGGGACCCTAAGTTTGCAGCCTCAAGTGGAATGGAGACCGCGATGCCCTGACTCGAAATAAGGCCGGATATCCCTGCAGTGACTGGAATGCAGGCTCGTCTTGCATCTCACAAGATGAAAGATGTCTGAATCCCCTGTGGAGACCACAGAGAAAGACCTAGTTCCCCAGCTCATCGCGACCGGAGGCATCACATTCTTTGAAAACTCCAGAGGTACGCGGAGATCAGTGCCTCCAAAGGAGACGATGCCTGACTCCTCGTGAACCTTGATAGGAGTCCCAGGATTCCTGTGGCACGTGGAAAGGGACCCTTGATCTCCCGACTCAGCTGGAGAGGCGTCCCAATTGCCCTGCCAATCCTCGAGGAGAATCCCGAGTTGTCCCTCGCGACTAGGCAGGAGTCCTGCCGTCGCTGAACTAACACGTGGGTGGAAGGGCCATCCCCGTCGTAACTCGAGAATATACCCCAGGTTCCCGCCGCAATTCGAGAAAAACCATGAGACTTCTCCCTCGCCGCGAGATGAGGCCCGATTCCCCTGCACTGCGTGCAGAGCAATTCCGTGTTGCACATCACACATGAAAGGAGCCTTGATTTCCTTGATGGCACTCCAGAGAAACCCCAAGAACACTGTTTCAAGGCTAGAGGGATCCTGAGGTCACTGGAGCAACACGAAAGAGCTCCGTGGACCAAAAATCAACTCGAGATGAGAGGTTAGTCCCTGGCTTCGAATCCAGAGGAATACCACCTTACCACAAGCACCTCAAGAGGAGGCTTCTCTCAGCTCTAGGTATGTGAGAGGGACCCTGAGTTTGCGGCCTCAAGTGGAATGGACACCGCGATGCCCTGACTCGAAATAAGGCCGGATATCCCTGCAGTGACTTGAATGCAGGCTCGTCTTGCATCTCCCAAGACGAAAGGATGTCTGAATCCCCTGTGGAGACCACAGAGAAAGATCTAGTTCCCCACCTCATAGTGACCGGAGGCCTCACATCCTTTGAAAACTCCACAGGTATGCGGAGATCAGTGCCTCCAAAGGAGACGATGCCTGACTCCTCGTGAAACTTGATAGGAGTCCCAGGATTCCTGTGGCACGTGGAAAGGGACCCTTGGTCTCCCGCCTCAGCTGCAGATGTGTCCCAATTGCCCTGCCAAGCCTCGAGGAGAACCCCGAGTTGTCCCTCGCAACTAGGCCGGAGTCCTGACGTCGCTGAAGAAACACGTGGGTGGAAGGGCCATCCCCGTCGTAACTCGAGAATATACCCCAGGTTCCCGCCGCAACTCGAGAAAAACCATGAGACTTCCCCCTCGCCGCGAGATGAGGCCCGATTCCCCTGCACTGCGTGCAGAGCAATTCCGTGTTGCACATCACACATGAAAGGAGCCTTGATTTCCTTGATGGCACTCCAGAGAAACCCCAAGAACACTGTTTCAAGGCTAGAGGGATCCTGAGGTCACTGGAGCAACACGAAAGAGCTCCGTGGACCAAAAATCAACTCGAGATGAGAGGTTAGTCCCTGGCTTCGACTCCAGAGGAATACCACCTTACCAAAAGCACTTCAAGAGGAGGCTTCTCTCAGGTCTATGTATGTGAGAGGGACCCTGAGTTTGCGGCCTCAAGTGGATTGGACACCGCGATGCTCTGACTCGAAATAAGGCCGGATATTCTTGCAGTGACTTGAATGCAGGCTCGTCTTGCATCTCCCAAGACGAAAGGATGTCTGAATCCCCTGTGGAGACCACAGAGAAAGACCTAGTTCCCCACCTCATGGCGACCGGAGGCCTCACATCCTTTGAAAACTCCAGAGGTACGCGGAGATCAGTGCCTCTAAAGGAGACGATGCCTGACTCCTCGTGAAACTTGATAGAAGTCCCAGGATTCCGGTGGCACGTGGAAAGGGACCCTTGGTCTCCCGCCTCAGCTGGAGAGGCGTCCCAATTGCCCTGCCAAGTCTCGAGGAGAATCCCGAGTTGTCCCTCACAATTGGGCAGGTGTCCTGACGTCGCTGAACAAACACGTGGGTGGAGGGACCATCACCGTCTTAACTCGAGAATATACCCCAGGTTCCCGCCGCAACCCGAGAAAAACCATGAGACTTCCCCCTCACCGCGAGATGAGGCCCGATTCCCCTGCACTGCGTGCAGAGTAATTCCGTGTTGCACATCACACATGAAAGGAGTCTTGATTTCCTTGGTGGCACTCCGGAGAAACCCCAAGAACACTGTTTCAAGGCTAGAGGGATCCTGAGGTCACTGTAGCAACACGAAAGGGCTCCGTGGACCAAGAATCAACTCGAGATGAGAGGTTAGTCCCTGGCTTCGACTCCAGAGGAATACCTCCTTACCACAAGCACCTCAAGAGGAGGCTTCTCTCAGCTCTAGGTATGTTAGAGGGACCCTGAGTTTGCGGTCTAAGTGTAATAGACACCGCGATGCCCTGACTCGAAATAAGGCCGGATATCCCTGCAGTGACTTGAATGCAGGCTCGTCTTGCATCTCCCAAGACGAAAGGATGTCTGAATCACCTGTGTAGACCACAGAGAAAGACCTAGTTCCCCACCTCATCGCGACCGGAGGCCTCATATCCTTTGAAAACTACAGAGGTACGCGGAGATCAGTGCATCCAAAGGAGACGATGCCTGACTCCTCGTGAAACTTGATAGGAGTCCCAGGATTCCTGTGGCATGTGGAAAGGGACCCTTGGTCTCCCGCCTCAGCTGGAGAGGCGTCCCAATTGCCCTGCCAAGCCTCGAGGAGAATCCCGAGTTGTCCCTCGCAACTAAGCAGGAGTCCTGCTGTCGCTGAATAAACACGTGTGTGGAAGGGCCATCCCCGTCGTAACTCGAGAATATACCCCAGGTTCCCGCCGCATCTCGAGAACTACCATGAGACTTCCCCCTCGCCGGGAGATGAGGCCCGATTCCCCTGCACTGCGTGCAGAGCAATTCCGTGTTGCACATCACACATGAAAGGTGCCTTGATTTCCTTGGTGGCACTACAGAGAAACCCTAAGAACACTGTTTCAAGGTTAGAGGGATCCTGAGGTCACTGTAGCAACACGAAAGAGCTCCGTGGACCAAAAAACAACTCGAGATGAGAAGTTATTCCCGGGCTTCGACTCCAGAGGAATACCACCTAACCACAAGCACCTCAAGAGGAGGCTTCTCTCAGCTCTAGGTATGTGAGAGGGACCCTGAGTTTGCGGCCTCCAGTGGAATGGACACCACGATGCCCTGCCTCGAAATAAGGCTGGATATCCCTGCAGTGACTTGAATGCAGGCTCGTCTTGCATCTCCCAAGACGAAAGGATGTCTGAATCCCCTGTGGAGACCACAGAGAAAGACATAGTTCCCCACCTCATCGCGACCGGAGGCCTCACATCCTTTGAAAATTCCAGAAGTATGCGGAGATCAGTGCCTCCAAAGGAGACGATGCCTGACTCCTCGTGAAACTTGATAGGAGTCCCAGGATTCCTGTGGCACGTGGAAAGGGACCCGTGGTCTCCTGCCTCAGCTGGAGAGGCGTCCCAATTGCCCTGCCAAGCCTCGAGGAGAATCCCGAGTTGTCCCTCGCAACTAGGCAGGAGTCCTGACGTCGCTGAACAAAAACGTGGGTGGAAGGGCCATCCCCATCATAACTCGAGAATATAGCCCAGGTTCCCGCCGCAACTCGAGAAAAACCATGAGACTTCCCCATCGCCGTGAGATGAGGCCCGATTCCCCACACTGCATGCAGAGTAATTCCGTGTTGCACATCACACATGAAAGGAGCCTTGATTTCCTTGGTGGCACTCCAGAGAAACACCAAGAACACTGTTTCAAGGCTAGAGGGATCCTGAGGTCACTGTAGCATCACGAAAGAGCTCCGTGGACCAAAAATCAACTCGAGATGAGAGGTTAGTCCCTAACTTCGACTCCAGAGGAATACCACCTTACCACAAGCACCTCAAGAGGAGGCTTCTCTCAGCTTTAGGTATGTGAGAGGGACCCTGAGTTTGTGGCCTCAAGTGGAATGGACACCGCGATGCCCTGACTCGAAATAAGGCCGGATATCCCTGTAGTGACTTGAATGTAGGCTCGTCTTGCATCTCCCAAGATGAAAGAATGTCTGAATCCCCTGTGGAGACCACAGAGAAAGACCTAGTTCCCCACCTCATCGCGACCGGAGGCCTCACATCCTTTGAAAACTCCAGAGGTACGCGGAGATCAGTGCCTCCAAAGGAGACGATGCCTGACTCCTCGTCAAACTTGATAGGAGTCCCAGGATTCCTGTGGCACGTGGAAAGGGACCCTTGGTCTCCCGTCTCAGCTGGAGAGGCGTCCCAATTGCCCTGCCAAGCCTCGAGCAGAATCCCGAGTTGTCCCTCGCAACTAGGCAGGAGTCCTGACGTCGCTGAACAAACACGTGTGTGGAAGGGCCATCCCCGTCGTAACTCGAGAATATACCCCAGGTTCCCGCCGCAACTGGAGAAAAACCATGAGACTTCCCCCTCGCCGCGAGATGAGGCCCGATTCCCCTGCACTGCGTGCAGAGCAATTCCGTGTTGCACATCACACATGAAAGGAGCCTTGATTTCCTTGATGGCACTCCAGAGAAACCCCAAGAACACTGTTTCAAGGCTAGAGGGATCCTGAGGTCACTGGAGCAACACGAAAGAGCTCCGTGGACCAAAAATCAACTCGAGATGAGAGGTTAGTCCCTGGCTTCGACTCCAGAGGAATACCACCTTACCATAAACACCTCAAGTGGAGGCTTCTCTCAGCTCTAGGTATGTGAGAGGGACCCTGAGTTTGCGGCCTCAAGTGGAATGGACACCACGATGCCCAGTCGTGTAATAAGGCCAGATATCCCTGCAGTGACTTGAATGCAGGCTGGTCTTGCATCTCCCAGGACGAAAGGATGTCTGAATCCCCTGTGGAGACAACAGAGAAAGACCTAGTTCCCCACATCATCGCGACCGGAGGCCTCACATCCTTTGAAAACTCCAGAGGTACGCGGAGATCAGTGCCTCCAAAGGAGACGATGCCTGACTCCTCGTGAAACTTGATAGGAGTCCCAGGATTCCTGTGGCAGGTGGAAAGGGACCCTTGGTCTCCCGCCTCAGCTGGAGAGGCGACCCAATTGCCCTGCCAAGCCTCGAGGAGAATCCCGAGTTGTCCCGCGCAACTAGCCAGGAGTAATGACGTCGCTGAAGAAACACGTGGGTGGAAGGGCCATCCCCGTCGTAACTCGAGAATATACCCCAGGTTCCCGCCGCAACTCGAGAAAAACCATGAGACTTCCCCCTCGCCGCGAGATGAGGTCCGATTCCCCTGCACTGCGTGCAGAGCAATTCCGTGTTGCACATCACACATGAAAGGAGCCTTGATTTCCATGGTGGCACTCCAGAGAAATCCCAAGAACACTGTTTCAAGGCTAGAGGGATCCTGAGGTCACTGTAGCAACACGAAAGAGCTCCATGGACGAAAAATCAACTCGAGATGAGGGGTTAGTCCCTAGCTTCGACTCCAGAGGAATACCACCTTACCACAAGCACCTCAAGAGGAGGCTTCTCTCAGCTCTAGGTATGTTAGAGGGACCCTGAGTTTGCGGTCTAAAGTGTAATGGACACCGCGATGCCCTGACTCGAAATAAGGCTGGATATCCCTGCAGTGACTTGAATGCAGGCTCGTCTTGCATCTCCCAAGACGAAAGGATGTCTGAATCACCTGTGTAGACCACAGAGAAAGACCTAGTTCCCCACCTCATCGCGACCGGAGGCCTCATATCCTTTGAAAACTACAGAGGTACGCGGAGATCAGTGCATCCAAAGGAGACGATGCCTGACTCCTCGTGAAACTTGATAGGAGTCCCAGGATTCCTGTGGCACGTGGAAAGGGACCCTAGGTCTCCCGCCTCAGCTGGAGAGGCGTCCCAATTGCCCTGCCAAGCCTCGAGGAGAATCCCGAGTTGTCCCTCACAACTAGGCTGGAGTCCTGCCGTCGCTGAATAAACACGTGTGTGGAAGGGCCATCCCCGTCGTAACTCGAGAATATACCCCAGGTTCCCGCCGCAACTCGAGAAAAACCATGTGACTTCCCCCTCGCCGCGAGATGAGGCCCGATTCCCCTGCACTGCGTGCAGAGCAATTCCGTGTTGCACATCACACATGAAAGGAGCCTTGATTTCCTTGATGGCACTCCAGAGAAACCCCAAGAATACTCTTTCAAGATTAGAGGGATCCTGAGGTCACTGTAGCAACACGAAAGAGCTCCGTGGACCAAAAATCAACGCGAGATGAGAAGTTAGTCCCTGGCTTCGACTCCAGAGGAATACCACCTTACCACAAGCACCTCAAGAGGAGGCTTCTATCAGCTCTAGGTATGTGAGAGGGACCCTGAGTTTGCGGCCTCAAGTGGAATGGACAGCACGATGCCCTGACTCGAAATAAGTCCGGATATCCCTGCAGTGACTTGAATGCAGGCTCGTCTTGCATCTCCCAAGACGAAAGGATGTCTGAATCCCCTGTGGAGACCACAGAAAAAGACCTAGTTCCCCACCTCATAGTGACCGGAGGCCTCACATCCTTTGAAAACTCCAGAGGTACGCGGAGATCAGTGCCTCCAAAGGAGACGATGCCTGACACCTCGTGAAACATGATAGGAGTCCCAGGATTCCTGTGGCACGTGGAAAGGGACTGTTGGTCTCCCGCCTCAGCTGAAGAGGCGTCCCAATTGTCCTGCCAAGCCTCGAGGAGAATCCCGAGTTGTCCCTCGCAACTAGGCAGGAGTCCTGCTGTCGCTGAACAAACACGTGGGTGGAAGGGCCATCCCCGTCGTAACTCGAGAATATACCCCAGGTTCCCGCCGCAACTCGAGAAAAACCATGAGACTTCCCCCTCGCCGCGAGATGAGGCCCGATTCCCCTGCACTGCGTGCAGAGCAATTCCGTGTTGCACATCACACATGAAAGGAGCCTTGATTTCCTTGATGGCACTCCAGAGAAACCCCAAGAACACTGTTTCAAGGCTAGAGGGATCCTGAGGTCACTGTAGCAACACGAAAGAGCTCCGTGGACCAAAAATCAACTCGAGATGAGAGGTTAGTTCCTGGCTTCGACTCCAGAGGAATACCACCTTACCACAAGCACCTCAAGAGGAGGCTTCTCTCAGCTCTAGGTATGTGAGAGGGACCCTGAGTTTGCGGCCTCCAGTGGAATGGACACCACGATGCCCTGACTCGAAATAAGGCCGGATATCCCTGCAGTGACCTTTATGCAGGCTCGTCCTGCATGTCCCAAGACGAAAGGATGTTTGAATCCCCTGTGGAGACCACAGAGAAAGACCTAGTTCCCCACCTCATCGCGACCGGAGGCCTCACATCCTTTGAAAACTCCAGAGGTACGCGGAGATCAGTGCCTCCAAAGGAGACGATGCCTGACTCCTCGTGAAACTTGATAGGAGTCCCAGGATTCCTGTGGCACGTGGAAAGGGACCCTTGGTCTCCCGCCTCAACTGGAGAGGCGTTCCAATTGCCCTGCCAAGCCTCGAGGAGAATCCCGAGCTGTCCCTCGCAAGTAGGCAGGAGGCCTGACGTCGCTGAAGAAACACGTGGGTGGAAGGGCCATCCCCGTCGTAACTCGAGAATATACCCCAGGTTCCCGCCGCAACTCGAGAAAAACCATGAGACTTCCCCCTCACCGCGAGATGAGGCCCGATTCCCCTGCACTGCGTGCAGAGCAATTCCGTGTTGCACATCACACATGAAAGGAGCCTTGATTTTCATGGTGGCACTCCAGAGAAATCCCAAGAACACTGCTTCAAGGCTAGAGGGATCCTGAGGTCACTGTAGCAACACGAAAGAGCTCCATGGACGAAAAATCAACTCGAAATGAGTGTTTAGTCCCTGGCTTCGACTTCAGAGGAATACCACCTTACCACAAGCACCTCAAGAGGAGGCTTCTCTCAGGTCTAGCTATGTGAGAGGGACCCTGAGTTTGCAGCCTCAAGTCGAATGGACACCACGATGCCCTGACTCGAAATAAGGCCGGATATCCCTGCAGTGACTTGAATGCACGCTCGTCTTGCATCTCCCAAGACGAAAGGATGTTTGAATCCCCTGTGGAGACCACAGAGAAAGACCTAGTTCCCCACCTCATCGCGACCGGAGGTTTCACATCCTTTGAAAACTCCAGAGGTACGCGGAGATCAGTGCCTCCAAAGGAGACGATGCCTGACTGCTCGTCAAACTTGATAGGAGTCCCAGGATTCCTGTGGCACGTGGAAAGGGACCCTTGGTCTCCCACCTCAGCTGGAGAGGCGTCCCAATTGCCCTGCCAAGCCTCGAGGAGAATCCCGAGTTGTCCCTCGCAACTAGGCAGGAGTCCTGACGTCGCTAAACAAACACGTGGGTGGAGGGACCATCCCCGTCTTAAATCGAGAATATACCCCAGGTTCCCGCCGCAAGCCGAGAAAAACCATGAGACTTCCCCCTCGCCGCGAGATGAGGCCCGATTCCCCTGCACTGCGTGCAGAGCAATTCCGTGTTGCACATCACACATGAAAGGAGCCTTGATTTCCTTGGTGGCACTCCGGAGAAACCCCAAGAACACTGTTTCAAGTCTAGAGGGATCCTGAGGTCACTGTAGCAACACGAAAGTGCTCCGTGGACCAAGAATCAACTTGAGATGAGAGGTTAGTCCCTGGCTTCGACTCCAGAGGAATACCACCTTACCACAAGCACCTCAAGTGGAGGCTTCTCTCAGCTGTAGGTATGTGAGAGGGACCCTGAGTTTGCGGCCTCAAGTGGAATGGACACCGCGATGCCTTGACTCGAAATAAGGCCGGATATCCCTGCAGTGACTTGAATGCAGGCTCGTCTTGCATCTGCCAAGATGAAAGGATGTCTGAATCCCATGTGCAGACCACAGAGAAAGACCTAGTTCCCCACCTCATCGCGACCGGAGGCCTCATATCCTTTGAAAACTACAGAGGTACGCGGAGATCAGTGCATCCAAAGGAGACGATGCCTGACTCCTCGTGAAACTTGATAGGAGTCCCAGGATTCCTGTGGCACGTGGAAAGGGACCCTATGTCTCCCGCCTCAGCTGGAGAGGCGTCCCAATTGCCCTGCCAAGCCTCGAGGAGAATCCCGAGTTGTCCCTCGCAACTAGGCAGGAGTCCTGCCGTCGCTGAATAAACACGTGTGTGGAAGGGCCATCCCCGTCGTAACTCGAGAATATACCCCAGGTTCCCGCCGCAACTCGAGAAAAACCATGAGACTTCCCCCTCGCCGCGAGATGAGGCCCGATTCCCCTGCACTGCGTGCAGAGCAATTCCGTGTTGCACATCACACATGAAAGGAGCCTTGATTTCCTTGATGGCACTCCAGAGAAACCCCAAGAATACTCTTTCAAGGTTAGAGGGATCATGAGGTCACTGTAGCAACACGAAAGAGCTCCGTGGACCAAAAATCAACTCGAGATGAGAAGTTAGTCCCTGGCTTCGACTCCAGAGGAATACCACCTAACCACAAGCACCTCAAGAGGAGGCTTCTATCAGCTCTAGGTATGTGAGAGGGACCCTGAGTTTGCGGCCTCAAGTGGAATGGACAGCACGATGCCCTGACTCGAAATAAGTCCGGATATCCCTGCAGTGACTTGAATGCAGGCTCGTCTTGCATCTCCCAAGACGAAAGGATGTCTGAATCCCCTGTGGAGACCACAGAAAAAGACCTAGTTCCCCACCTCATAGTGACCGGAGGCCTCATATCCTTTGAAAACTCCAGAGGAACGCGGAGATCAGTGCCTCCAAAGGAGACGATGCCTGACACCTCGTGAAACATGATAGGAGTCCCAGGATTCCTGTGGGACGTGGAAAGGGACCCTTGGTCTCCCGCCTCAGCTGGAGAGGCGTCCCAATTGCCCTGCCAAGCCTCGAGGAGAACCCCGAGTTGTCCCTCGCAACTAGGCAGGAGTCCTGACGTCGCTGAACAAACACGTGGGTGGAAGGGCCATCCCCGTCGTAACTCGAGAATATACCCCAGGTTCCCGCCGCAACTCGAGAAAAACCATGAGACTTCCCCCTCGCCGCGAGATGAGGCCCGATTCCCCTGCACTGCGTGCAGAGCAATTCCGTGTTGCACATCACACATGAAAGGAGCCTTGATTTCCTTGTTGGCACTCCAGAGAAACCCCAAGAACACTGTTTCAAGGCTAGAGGGATCCTGAGGTCACTGTAGCAACACGAAAGAGCTCCGTGGACCAAAAATCAACTCGAGATGAGAGGTTAGTTCCTGGCTTCGACTCCAGAGGAATACCACCTTACCACAAGCACCTCAAGAGGAGGCTTCTCTCAGCTCTAGGTATGTGAGAGGGACCCTGAGTTTGCGGCCTCCAGTGGAATGGACACTGCGATGCCCTGACTCGAAATAAGGTCGGTTATCCCTGCAGTGACCTTTATGCAGGCTCGTCCTGCATGTCCCAAGACGAAAGGATGTTTGAATCCCCTATGGAGACCACAGAGAAAGATCTAGTTCCCCACCTCATCGCGACCGGAGGCCTCACAGGCTTTGAAAACTCCAGAGGTACGCGGAGATCAGTGCCTCCAAAGGAGACGATGCCTGACTCCTCGTGAAACTTGATAGGAGTCCCAGGATTCCTGTGGCACGTGGAAAGGGACCCTTGGTCTCCCGCCTCAGCTGGAGAGGCGTCCCAATTGCCCTGCCAAGCCTCGAGGAGAACCCCGAGTTGTCCCTCGCAACTAGGCATGAGTCCTGATGTCGCTGAAGAAACACGTGGGTGGAAGGGCTATCCCCGTCGTAACTCGAGAATATACCCCAGGTTCCCGCCGCAACTCGAGAAAAACCATGAGACTTCCCCCTCGCCGCGAGATGAGGCCCGATTCCCCTGCACTGCGTGCAGAGCAATTTCGTGTTGCACATCACACATGAAAGGAGCCTTGATTTCCATGGTGGCACTCCAGAGAAACCCCAAGAACACTGTTTCAAGGCAAGAGGGATCCTAAGGTCACTGTAGCAACACGAAAGAGCTCCGTGGACCACAAATCAACTCGAGATGAGAGATTAGTTCCTGGCTTCGACTCCAGAGGAATACCACCTTACCACAAACACCTCAAGAGGAGGCTTCTCTCAGCTCTAGGTATGTTAGAGGGATCCTGAGTTGCGGTCTAAAGTGTAATGGACACCGCGATGCCCTGACTCGAAATAAGGCTGGATATCCCTGCAGTGACTTGAATGCAGGCTCGTCTTGCATCTCCCAAGACGAAAGGATGTCTGAATCACCTGTGTAGACCACAGAGAAAGACCTAGTTCCCCACCTCATCGCGACCGGAGGCCTCATATCCTTTGAAAACTACAGAGGTACGCGGAGATCAGTGCATCCAAAGGAGACGATGCCTGACTCCTCGTGAAACTTGATAGGAGTCCCAGGATTCCTGTGGCACGTGGAAAGGGACCCTAGGTCTCCCGCCTCAGCTGGAGAGGCGTCCCAATTGCCCTGCCAAGCCTCGAGGAGAATCCCGAGTTGTCCCTCGCAACTAGGCAGGAGTCCTGCCGTCGCTGAATAAACACGTGTGTGGAAGGGCCATCCCCGTCGTAACTCGAGAATATACCCCAGGTTCCCGCCGCAACTCGAGAAAAACCATGAGACTTCCCCCTCGCCGCGAGATGAGGCCCGATTCCCCTGCACTGCGTGCAGAGCAATTCCGTGTTGCACATCACACATGAAAGGAGCCTTGATTTCCTTGATGGCACTCCAGAGAAACCCCAAGAATACTCTTTCAAGGTTAGAGGGATCCTGAGGTCACTGTAGCAACACGAAAGAGCTCCGTGGACCAAAAATCAACTCGAGATGAGAAGTTAGTCCCTGGCTTCGACTCCAGAGGAATACCACCTAACCACAAGCACCTCAAGAGGAGGCTTCTATCAGCTCTAGGTATGTGAGAGGGACCCTGAGTTTGCGGCCTCAAGTGGAATGGACAGCACGATGCCCTGACTCGAAATAAGTCCGGATATCCCTGCAGTGACTTGAATGCAGGCTCGTCTTGCATCTCCCAAGACGAAAGGATGTCTGAATCCCCTGTGGAGACCACAGAAAAAGACCTAGTTCCCCACCTCATAGTGACCGGAGGCCTCACATCCTTTGAAAACTCCAGAGGTACGCGGAGATCAGTGCCTCCAAAGGAGACGATGCCTGACACCTCGTGAAACATGATAGGAGTCCCAGGATTCCTGTGGCACGTGGAAAGGGACCCTTGGTCTCCCGCCTCAGCTGGAGAGGCGTCCCAATTGCCCTGCCAAGCCTCGAGGAGAACCCCGAGTTGTCCCTCGCAACTAGGCATGAGTCCTGATGTCGCTGAAGAAACACGTGGGTGGAAGGGCTATCCCCGTCGTAACTCGAGAATATACCCCAGGTTCCCGCCGCAACTCGAGAAAAACCATGAGACTTCCCCCTCGCCGCGAGATGAGGCCCGATTCCCCTGCACTGCGTGCAGAGCAATTTCGTGTTGCACATCACACATGAAAGGAGCCTTGATTTCCATGGTGGCACTCCAGAGAAACCCCAAGAACACTGTTTCAAGGCAAGAGGGATCCTAAGGTCACTGTAGCAACACGAAAGAGCTCCGTGGACCACAAATCAACTCGAGATGAGAGATTAGTTCCTGGCTTCGACTCCAGAGGAATACCACCTTACCACAAGCACCTCAAGAGGAGGCTTCTCTCAGCTCTAGGTATGTTAGAGGGACCCTGAGTTTGCGGTCTAAAGTGTAATGGACACCGCGATGCCCTGACTCGAAATAAGGCTGGATATCCCTGCAGTGACTTGAATGCAGGCTCGTCTTGCATCTCCCAAGACGAAAGGATGTCTGAATCACCTGTGTAGACCACAGAGAAAGACCTAGCTCCCCACCTCATCGCGACCGGAGGCCTCATATCCTTTGAAAACTACAGAGGTACGCGGAGATCAGTGCATCCAAAGGAGACGATGCCTGACTCCTCGTGAAACTTGATAGGAGTCCCAGGATTCCTGTGGCACGTGGAAAGGGACCCTAGGTCTCCCGCCTCAGCTGGAGAGGCGTCCCAATTGCCCTGCCAAGCCTCGAGGAGAATCCCGAGTTGTCCCTCGCAACTAGGCAGGAGTCCTGCCGTCGCTGAATAAACACGTGTGTGGAAGGGCCATCCCCGTCGTAACTCGAGAATATACCCCAGGTTCCCACCGCAACTGGAGAAAAACCATGAGACTTCCCCCTCGCCGCGAGATGAGGCACGATTCCCCTGCACTGCGTGCAGAGCAATTCCGTGTTGCACATCACACATGAAAGGAGCCTTGATATCCTTGATGGCACTCCAGAGAAACCCCAAGAATACTCTTTCAAGGTTAGAGGGATCCTGAGGTCACTGTAGCAACACGAAAGAGCTCCGTGGACCAAAAATCAACTCGAGATGAGAAGTTAGTCCCTGGCTTCGACTCCAGAGGAATACCACCTAACCACAAGCACCTCAAGAGGAGGCTTCTATCAGCTCTAGGTATGTGAGAGGGACCCTGAGTTTGCGGCCTCAAGTGGAATGGACAGCACGATGCCCTGACTCGAAATAAGTCCGGATATCCCTGCAGTGACTTGAATGCAGGCTCGTCTTGCATCTCCCAAGACGAAAGAATGTCTGAATCCCCTGTGGAGACCACAGAAAAAGACCTAGTTCCCCACCTCATAGTGACCGGAGGCCTCACATCCTTTGAAAACTCCAGAGGTACGCGGAGATCAGTGCCTCCAAAGGAGACGATGCCTGACACCTCGTGAAACATGATAGGAGTCCCAGGATTCCTGTGGCACGTGGAAAGGGACCGTTGGTCTCCCGCCTCAGCTGAAGAGGCGTCCCAATTGTCCTGCCAAGCCTCGAGGAGTATCCGGAGTTGTCCCTCGCAACTAGGAAGGGGTCCTGACGTCGCTGAACAAACACGTGGTTGGAAGGGCCATCCCCGTCGTAACTCGAGAATATACCCCAGGTTCCCGCCGCAACTCGAGAAAAACCATGAGACTTCCCCCTCGCCGAGAGATGTGTCCCGATTCCCCTGCACTGCGTGCAGAGCAATTCCGTGTTGCACATCACACATGAAAGGAGCCTTGATTTCCTTGATGGCACTCCAGAGAAACCCCAAGAACACTGTTTCAAGGCTAGAGGGATCCTGAGGTCACTGTAGCAACACGAAAGAGCTCCGTGGACCAAAAATCAACTCGATTTGAGAGGTTAGTACCTGGCTTCGACTCCAGAGGAATACCACCTTACCACAAGCACCTCAAGAGGAGGCTTCTCTCAGCTCTAGGTATATGAGAGGGACCCTGAGTTTGTGGCCTCAAGTGGAGTGGACACCGGGATGCCCTGGCTCGAAATAAGGCCGGATATATCTGCAGTGACTTGAATGCAGGCTCGTCTTCCATCTCCCAAGACGAAAGGATGTCTGAATCCCCTGTGGAGACCACAGAGAAAGACCTAGTTCCCCACCTCATGGCGACCGGAGGCCTCACATCCTTTGAAAACTCCAGAGGTACGCGGAGATCAGTGCCTCCAAAGGAGACGATGCCTGACTCCTCGTGAAACTTGATAGGAGTCCCAGGATTCCTGTGGCACGTGGAAAGGGACCCTTGGTCTCCCGCCTCAGCTGGAGAGGTGTCCCAATTGCCCTGCCAAGCCTCGAGGAGAATCCCGAGTTGTCCCTCGCAACTAGGCAGGAGTCTGACGTCGCTGAACAAACACGTGGGTGGAAGGGCCATCCCCGTCATAACTTGAGAATATACCCCAGATTCCCATTGCAACTCGAGAAAAAGCATGAGACTTCCCCCTCGCCGCAAAATGAGGCCCGATATCCTGCACTGCGTGCAGAGCAATTCCGTGTTGCACATCACACATGAAAGGAGCCTTGATTTCCTTGATGGCACTCCAGAGAACCCCCAAGAACACTGTTTCAAGGCTAGAGGGATCCTGAGGTCACTGTAGCAACAAGAAAGAGCTCCGTGGTCCAAAAATCAAGTTGAGATGAGAGGTTAGCCCCTGGATTCGACTCCAGAGGAATACCACCTTACCACAAGCACCTCAAGAGGAGGCTTCTCTCAGCTCTAGGTATGTGAGAGGTACCCTGAGTTTGCGGCCTCAAGTGGAATGGACACTGCGATGCCCTGACACGAAATAAGGCCGGATATCACTGCAGTGACTTGAATGCAGGCTCGTCTTCCATCTCCCAAGACGAAAGGATGTCTGAAACCCCTGTGGAGACCACAGAGAAAGACCTAGTTCCCCACCTCATCGCGACCGGAGGCCTCACATCCTTTGAAAACTCCAGAGGTACGCGGAGATCAGTGCCTCCAAAGGAGACGATGCCTGACTCCTCGTGAAACTTGATAGGAGTCCCAGGATTCCTGTGCACGTGGAAAGGGACCCTTGGTCTCCCGCCTCAGCTGGAGAGGCGTCCAAATTGCCCTGCCAAGCCTCGAGGAGTATCCCGAGTTGTCCCTCGCAACTAGGAAGGCGTCCTGACGTCGCTGAACAAACACGTGGTTGGAAGGGCCATCCCCGTCGTAACTCGAGAATGTACCCCAGGTTCCCGCCGCAACTCGAGAAAAACCAAGAGACTTCCCCCTCGCCGAGAGATGTGGCCCGATTCCCCTGCACTGCGTGCAGAGCAATTCCGTGTTGCACATCACACATGAAAGGAGCCTTGATTTCCTTGATGGCACTCCAGAGAAACCCCAAGAACACTGTTTCAAGGCTAGAGGGATCCTGAGGTCACTGTAGCAAGACGAAAGAGCTCCGTGGACCAAGAATCAACTCAAGATAAGAGGTTAGTCCCTGGCTTCGACTCCAGAGGAATACCACCTTACCACAAGCACCTCAAGAGGAGGCTTCTCTCAGCTCTAGGTATGTGAGAGGGACCCTGAGTTTGTGGCCTCAAGTGAAATGGACAACGCGATGTCTTGATTTGAAATAAGGCCGGATATCCCTGCAGTGACTTGAATGTAGGCTCATCTTGCATCTGCCAAGACGAAAGGAAGTCTGAATCCCCTGTGGAGACAACAAAGGAAGACCTAGTTCCCCACCTCATCGCGACCGGAGGCCTCACATCCTTTGAAAACTACAGAGGTACGTGGAGATCAGTGCCTCCAAAGGAGACGATGCTTGACGCCTCGTGAAACTTGATAGGAGTCCCAGGATTCCTATGGCACGTGGAAAGGGACACTTGTTCTCCCGCCTCAGCTGGAAGGGCGTCCCAATTGCCCTGCCAAGCCTCGAGGAGAATCCCGAGTTGTCCCTCGCAACTAGGCAGGAGTCCTGACGTCGCTGAACAAGCACGTGTGTGGAAGGGCCATCCCCGTCGTAACTCGAGAATATACCCCAGGTTCCCGCCGCAACTCGAGAAAAACCATCAGACTTCCCCCTCGCCACGAGATGACGCCCGAATCCCCTGCACTCTGTGCAGAGCACTTCCGTGTTGCACATCACACATGGAAGGAGCCTTGATTTCCTAGATGGCACTCCAGAGAAACCCCAAGAACACTGTTTCAAGGCTAGAGGGATCCTGAGGTCACTGTAGCAACACGAAAGAGCTCCGTGGACCAAAAATCAACTCGAGATGAGAGGTTAGTCCCTGGCTTCGACTCCAGAGGAATACCACCTAACCACAAGCACCTCAAGAGGAGGCTTCTATCAGCTCTAGGTATGTGAGAGGGACCCTGAGTTTGCGGCCTCAAGTGGAATGGACAGCACGATGCCCTGACTCGAAATAAGTCCGGATATCCCTGCAGTGACTTGAATGCAGGCTCGTCTTGCATCTCCCAAGACGAAAGGATGTCTGAATCCCCTGTGGAGACCACAGAAAAAGACCTAGTTCCCCACCTCATAGTGACCGGAGGCCTCACATCCTTTGAAAACTCCAGAGGTACGCGGAGATCAGTGCCTCCAAAGGAGACGATGCCTGACACCTCGTGAAACATGATAGGAGTCCCAGGATTCCTGTGGCACGTGGAAAGGGACCCTTGGTCTCCCGCCTCAGCTGGAGAGGCGTCCCAATTGCCCTGCCAAGCCTCGAGGAGAACCCCGAGTTGTCCCTCGCAACTAGGCATGAGTCCTGATGTCGCTGAAGAAACACGTGGGTGGAAGGGCTATCCCCGTCGTAACTCGAGAATATACCCCAGGTTCCCGCCGCAACTCGAGAAAAACCATGAGACTTCCCCCTCGCCGCGAGATGAGGCCCGATTCCCCTGCACTGCGTGCAGAGCAATTTCGTGTTGCACATCACACATGAAAGGAGCCTTGATTTCCATGGTGGCACTCCAGAGAAACCCCAAGAACACTGTTTCAAGGCAAGAGGGATCCTAAGGTCACTGTAGCAACACGAAAGAGCTCCGTGGACCACAAATCAACTCGAGATGAGAGATTAGTTCCTGGCTTCGACTCCAGAGGAATACCACCTTACCACAAGCACCTCAAGAGGAGGCTTCTCTCAGCTCTAGGTATGTTAGAGGGACCCTGAGTTTGCGGTCTAAAGTGTAATGGACACCGCGATGCCCTGACTCGAAATAAGGCTGGATATCCCTGCAGTGACTTGAATGCAGGCTCGTCTTGCATCTCCCAAGACGAAAGGATGTCTGAATCACCTGTGTAGACCACAGAGAAAGACCTAGCTCCCCACCTCATCGCGACCGGAGGCCTCATATCCTTTGAAAACTACAGAGGTACGCGGAGATCAGTGCATCCAAAGGAGACGATGCCTGACTCCTCGTGAAACTTGATAGGAGTCCCAGGATTCCTGTGGCACGTGGAAAGGGACCCTAGGTCTCCCGCCTCAGCTGGAGAGGCGTCCCAATTGCCCTGCCAAGCCTCGAGGAGAATCCCGAGTTGTCCCTCGCAACTAGGCAGGAGTCCTGCCGTCGCTGAATAAACACGTGTGTGGAAGGGCCATCCCCGTCGTAACTCGAGAATATACCCCAGGTTCCCACCGCAACTGGAGAAAAACCATGAGACTTCCCCCTCGCCGCGAGATGAGGCACGATTCCCCTGCACTGCGTGCAGAGCAATTCCGTGTTGCACATCACACATGAAAGGAGCCTTGATATCCTTGATGGCACTCCAGAGAAACCCCAAGAATACTCTTTCAAGGTTAGAGGGATCCTGAGGTCACTGTAGCAACACGAAAGAGCTCCGTGGACCAAAAATCAACTCGAGATGAGAAGTTAGTCCCTGGCTTCGACTCCAGAGGAATACCACCTAACCACAAGCACCTCAAGAGGAGGCTTCTATCAGCTCTAGGTATGTGAGAGGGACCCTGAGTTTGCGGCCTCAAGTGGAATGGACAGCACGATGCCCTGACTCGAAATAAGTCCGGATATCCCTGCAGTGACTTGAATGCAGGCTCGTCTTGCATCTCCCAAGACGAAAGAATGTCTGAATCCCCTGTGGAGACCACAGAAAAAGACCTAGTTCCCCACCTCATAGTGACCGGAGGCCTCACATCCTTTGAAAACTCCAGAGGTACGCGGAGATCAGTGCCTCCAAAGGAGACGATGCCTGACACCTCGTGAAACATGATAGGAGTCCCAGGATTCCTGTGGCACGTGGAAAGGGACCGTTGGTCTCCCGCCTCAGCTGAAGAGGCGTCCCAATTGTCCTGCCAAGCCTCGAGGAGTATCCGGAGTTGTCCCTCGCAACTAGGAAGGGGTCCTGACGTCGCTGAACAAACACGTGGTTGGAAGGGCCATCCCCGTCGTAACTCGAGAATATACCCCAGGTTCCCGCCGCAACTCGAGAAAAACCATGAGACTTCCCCCTCGCCGAGAGATGTGTCCCGATTCCCCTGCACTGCGTGCAGAGCAATTCCGTGTTGCACATCACACATGAAAGGAGCCTTGATTTCCTTGATGGCACTCCAGAGAAACCCCAAGAACACTGTTTCAAGGCTAGAGGGATCCTGAGGTCACTGTAGCAACACGAAAGAGCTCCGTGGACCAAAAATCAACTCGATTTGAGAGGTTAGTACCTGGCTTCGACTCCAGAGGAATACCACCTTACCACAAGCACCTCAAGAGGAGGCTTCTCTCAGCTCTAGGTATATGAGAGGGACCCTGAGTTTGTGGCCTCAAGTGGAGTGGACACCGGGATGCCCTGGCTCGAAATAAGGCCGGATATATCTGCAGTGACTTGAATGCAGGCTCGTCTTCCATCTCCCAAGACGAAAGGATGTCTGAATCCCCTGTGGAGACCACAGAGAAAGACCTAGTTCCCCACCTCATGGCGACCGGAGGCCTCACATCCTTTGAAAACTCCAGAGGTACGCGGAGATCAGTGCCTCCAAAGGAGACGATGCCTGACTCCTCGTGAAACTTGATAGGAGTCCCAGGATTCCTGTGGCACGTGGAAAGGGACCCTTGGTCTCCCGCCTCAGCTGGAGAGGTGTCCCAATTGCCCTGCCAAGCCTCGAGGAGAATCCCGAGTTGTCCCTCGCAACTAGGCAGGAGTCTGACGTCGCTGAACAAACACGTGGGTGGAAGGGCCATCCCCGTCATAACTTGAGAATATACCCCAGATTCCCATTGCAACTCGAGAAAAAGCATGAGACTTCCCCCTCGCCGCAAAATGAGGCCCGATATCCTGCACTGCGTGCAGAGCAATTCCGTGTTGCACATCACACATGAAAGGAGCCTTGATTTCCTTGATGGCACTCCAGAGAACCCCCAAGAACACTGTTTCAAGGCTAGAGGGATCCTGAGGTCACTGTAGCAACAAGAAAGAGCTCCGTGGTCCAAAAATCAAGTTGAGATGAGAGGTTAGCCCCTGGATTCGACTCCAGAGGAATACCACCTTACCACAAGCACCTCAAGAGGAGGCTTCTCTCAGCTCTAGGTATGTGAGAGGTACCCTGAGTTTGCGGCCTCAAGTGGAATGGACACTGCGATGCCCTGACACGAAATAAGGCCGGATATCACTGCAGTGACTTGAATGCAGGCTCGTCTTCCATCTCCCAAGACGAAAGGATGTCTGAAACCCCTGTGGAGACCACAGAGAAAGACCTAGTTCCCCACCTCATCGCGACCGGAGGCCTCACATCCTTTGAAAACTCCAGAGGTACGCGGAGATCAGTGCCTCCAAAGGAGACGATGCCTGACTCCTCGTGAAACTTGATAGGAGTCCCAGGATTCCTGTGCACGTGGAAAGGGACCCTTGGTCTCCCGCCTCAGCTGGAGAGGCGTCCAAATTGCCCTGCCAAGCCTCGAGGAGTATCCCGAGTTGTCCCTCGCAACTAGGAAGGCGTCCTGACGTCGCTGAACAAACACGTGGTTGGAAGGGCCATCCCCGTCGTAACTCGAGAATGTACCCCAGGTTCCCGCCGCAACTCGAGAAAAACCAAGAGACTTCCCCCTCGCCGAGAGATGTGGCCCGATTCCCCTGCACTGCGTGCAGAGCAATTCCGTGTTGCACATCACACATGAAAGGAGCCTTGATTTCCTTGATGGCACTCCAGAGAAACCCCAAGAACACTGTTTCAAGGCTAGAGGGATCCTGAGGTCACTGTAGCAAGACGAAAGAGCTCCGTGGACCAAGAATCAACTCAAGATAAGAGGTTAGTCCCTGGCTTCGACTCCAGAGGAATACCACCTTACCACAAGCACCTCAAGAGGAGGCTTCTCTCAGCTCTAGGTATGTGAGAGGGACCCTGAGTTTGTGGCCTCAAGTGAAATGGACAACGCGATGTCTTGATTTGAAATAAGGCCGGATATCCCTGCAGTGACTTGAATGTAGGCTCATCTTGCATCTGCCAAGACGAAAGGAAGTCTGAATCCCCTGTGGAGACAACAAAGGAAGACCTAGTTCCCCACCTCATCGCGACCGGAGGCCTCACATCCTTTGAAAACTACAGAGGTACGTGGAGATCAGTGCCTCCAAAGGAGACGATGCTTGACGCCTCGTGAAACTTGATAGGAGTCCCAGGATTCCTATGGCACGTGGAAAGGGACACTTGTTCTCCCGCCTCAGCTGGAAGGGCGTCCCAATTGCCCTGCCAAGCCTCGAGGAGAATCCCGAGTTGTCCCTCGCAACTAGGCAGGAGTCCTGACGTCGCTGAACAAGCACGTGTGTGGAAGGGCCATCCCCGTCGTAACTCGAGAATATACCCCAGGTTCCCGCCGCAACTCGAGAAAAACCATGAGACTTCCCCCTCGCCACGAGATGACGCCCGAATCCCCTGCACTCTGTGCAGAGCACTTCCGTGTTGCACATCACACATGGAAGGAGCCTTGATTTCCTAGATGGCACTCCAGAGAAACCCCAAGAACACTGTTTCAAGGCTAGAGGGATCCTGAGGTCACTGTAGCAACACGAAAGAGCTCCGTGGACCAAAAATCAACTCGAGATGAGAGGTTAGTCCCTGGCTTCGACTCCAGAGGAACACCACCTTGCCACAAGCACCTCAAGAGGAGGCTTCTCTCAGCTCTTGGTATGTGAGAGGGACCCTGAGTTTGCGGCCTCAAGTGGAATGGATACCGCGATGCCCTGACTCGAAATAAGGCCGGATATCCCTGCAGTGAATTGAATGCAGGCTCGTCTTGCATCTCCCAAGACGAAAGGATGTCTGAATTCCCTGTGCAGAACACAGAAAAGACCTAGTTCCCCACCTCATCATGACCGAAGGCCTCACATCCTTTGAAAACTCCAGAGGTACGCGGAGATCAGTGCCTCCAAAGGATACGATGCCTGACACCTCGTGAAACATGATAGGAGTCCCAGGATTCCTGTGGCACGTGGAAAGGGACCCTTGGTCTCCCGCCTCAGCTGGAGAGGCGTCCCAATTGCCCTGCCAAGCCTCGAGGAGAATCCCGAGTTGTCCCTCGCAACTAGGCAGGAATCCTGACTTCGCTGAACAACAAGTGTGTGGAGGGGCCATCCTCGTCTTAACTCGAGAATATACCCCAGGTTCCCGAAGCAACTCAAAAAAAACCACGAGACTTCCCCCTCGCCACGAGATGAGGCCCGAATCCCCTGCATTGCGTACAAAGCAATTCCGTGTTGCACATCACACATGAAAGGAGCCTTGATTTCCTTGATGGCACTCCAGAGAAACCCCAAGAACACTGTTTCAAGGATAGAGGGATCCTGAGGTCACTGTAGCAACACGAAAGAGCTCCGTGGACCAAAAATCAACTCGAGATGAGAGGTTAGTCCCTGGCTTCGACTCCAGAGGAATACTACCTTACCACAAGCACCTCAAGAGGAGGATTCTCTCAGCTCTAGGAATGTGAGAGGGACCCTGAGTTTGCGGCCTCAAGTGGAATAGACACCGCGATTCCCTGACTCGAAATAAGGCCAGATATCTGTGAAGTGACTTGAATGCCGGCTCGTCTTCCATCTCCCAAGATGAAAGGATGTTTGAATCCCTTGTGGAGACCACAGAGAAAGACCTAGTTCCCCACCTCATCGCGACCGGAGGCCTCAAATTCTTTGAAAACTCCAGAGGTACGCGGAGATCAGTGTCTCCAAATGGGACGATGCCTGACTCCTCGTGAAACTTGATAGGAGTCCCAGTATTCCTGTGGTACGTGGAAAGGGACCCTTGGTCTCCCGCCTCAGCTGGAGAGGCGTCCCAATTGCCCTGCCAAGCCTCGAGGAGAATCCCGAGTTGTCCCTCGCAACTAGGCAGGAATCCTGACGTCGCTGAACAAACACGTGTGTGGAAGGGCCATCCCCGTCGTAACTCGAGAATATACCCCAGGTTCCCGCCGCAACTCAAAAAAAACCATGAGACTTCCCCCTCGCCACGAGATGAGGACCGATTCCCCTGCACTGGGTACAAAGCAATTCCGTGTTGCACATCACACATGAAAGGAGCCTTGATTTCCTTGATGGCACTCCAGAGAAACCCCAAGAACACTGTTTCAAGGATAGAGGGATCTTGAGGTCACTGTAGCAACACGAAAGAACTCTATGGACCAAGAATCAACTAGAGATGAGAGGTTAGTCCCTGGCTTCGACTCCAAAGGAATACCACCTTACCACAAGCACCTCAAGAGGAGGCTTCTCTCAGCTCTAGGTATGTGAGAGGGACCCTGAGTTTGCAGCCTCAAGTGGAATGGACACCGCGATGCCCTGACTCGAAATAAGGCCGGATATCCCTGCAGTGAATTGAATGCAGGCTCGTCTTGCATCTCCCAAGATGAAAGGATGTCTGAATCCCCTGTGGAGATCACAGAGAAAGACCTAGTTCCCCACCTCATCGCGACCGGAGGCCTCACATCCTTTGATAACTCCAGAGGTAAGCAGAGATCAGTGCCTCCAAAGGAGACGATGCCTGACTCCTCGTGAAACTTGATAGGAGTCCCAGCATTCCTCTGGCACGTGGAAAGGGACCCTTGGTCTCCCGCCTCAGCTGGAGAGGCGTCCCAATTGCCCTGCCAAGCCTCGAGGAGAATCCCGAGTTGTCCATCGCAACTAGGCAGGAGTCCTGACGTCGCTGAACAAACACGTGGGTGGCAGGGCCATCCCCGCCGTAACTCGAGAATATACCCCAGGTTCCCGCCGCATCTCGAGAACTACCATGAGACTTCCCCCTCGCCGGGAGATGAGGCCCGATTCCCCTGCACTGCGTGCAGAGCAATTCCGTGTTGGACATCACACATGAAAGGAGCCTTAATTTCCTTGATGGCACTCCAGAGAAACCCCAAGAACACTGTTTCAAGGCTAGAGGGATCCTGAGGTCACTGTAGCAACACGAAAGAGCTCCGTGGACCAAAAATCAACTCGAGATGAGAGGTTAGTCCCTGGCTTCGACTCCAGAGGTATACTACCTTACCACAAGCACCTCAAGAGGAGGATTCTCTCAGCTCTAGGAATGTGAGAGGGACCCTGAGTTTGCGGCCTCAAGTGGAATGGACACCGCGATTCCCTGACTCGAAATAAGGCCAGATATCTGTGAAGTGACTTCAATTCCGGCTCGTCTTCCATCTCCCAAGATGAAAGGATGTTTGAATCCCTTGTGGAGACCACAGAGAAAGACCTAGTTCCCCACCTCATCGCGACCGGAGGCCTTAAATTTTTTGAAAACTCCAGAGGTACGCGGAGATCAGTGTCTCCATATGGGACGATGCCTGACTCCTCGTGAAACTTGATAGGAGTCCCAGGATTCCTGTGGTACGTGGAAAGGGACCCTTGGTCTCCCGCCTCAGCTGGAGAGGCATCACAATTGCCCTGCCAAGCCTCGAGGAGAATCCCGAGTTGTCCCTCGCAACTAGGCAGGAGTCCTGACGTCGCTGAAGAAACACGTGTGTGGAAGGTCCATCCCCGTCGTAACTCGAGAATATACCCCAGGTTCCCGCCGCAACTGGAGAAAAACCTTGAGACTTCCCCCTCGCCGCCAGATGAGGCCTATTTCCCCTGCATTGCGTTCAGAGCAATTCCGTGTTGCACATCACACATGAAAGGAGCCTTGATTTCCTTGATGGCCCTCCAAAGAAACCCCAGAACACTGTTTCAAGGCTAGAAGGATCCTAAGGTCACTGTAGCAACACGAAAGAGCTCCGCGGACCAAAAATCAACTTGAGATGAGTGGGTAGTCCCTGGCTTCGACTCCAGAGGAAAACCACCTTACCACAAGCACCTCAAGTTGAGGCTTCTCTCAGCTCTAAGTATGTGAGAGGGACCCTGAGTTTGCGGCCTCAAGTGGAATGGACACCGCGATGCCCTGACTCAAAATAAGGCCGGATGTCCCTGCAGTGACTTGAATGCAGGCTCGTCTTGCATCTCCCAAGACGAAAGGATGTCTGAATCCCCTGTGGAGACCACAGAGAAAGACCTAGTTCCCCACCTCATCGCGACCGGAGGCCTCACATCATTTGAAACATATAGAGGTACGCAGAAATCAGTGCCTCCAAAGGAGACGATGCCTGACTCCTCGTGAAACTTTATAGGAGTCCCAGGATTACTGTGGCACGTGGAAAGGGACTCTTGGTCTCCCGCCTCAGCTGGAGAGGCATCCCAATTGCCCTGCCAAGCCTCGAGGAGAATCCCGAGTTGTCCCTCGCAACTAGGCAGGAGTCCTGACGTCGCTGAACAGACACGTGTGTGGAAGGGCCATCCCCGTGGTAACTCGAGAATATACCCCAGGTTCCGCCGCAACTCGAGAAAAACGATGAGACTTCCCACTCGCCGCGAGATGAGGCCTGATTCCCCTGCACTGCGTGCAGAGCAATGCCGTGTTGCACATCACACATGAAAGGAGCCTTGATTTCCTTGATGGCACTCCAGAGAAACCCCAAGAACACTGTTTCAAGGCTAGAGGGATCCTGAGGTCACTGTAGACACACGAAAGAGCTCCGTGGACCAAACATCAACTCGAGATGAGAGGTTAGTCCCTGGCTTCGACTCCAGAGGAATACCACCTTACCACAAGCACCTCAAGAGGAGGCTTCTCTCAGCTCTAGGTATGTGAGAGAGACCCTGAGTTTGCGGCCTCAAGTGGAATGGACACCGCGATGCCCTGACTCGAAATAAAGCCGGATATCCCTGCAGTGACTTGAATGCAGGCTCCTCTTGCATCTGCCAAGACGAAAGGATGTCTGAATCCCCTGTGGAGACCACAGACAAAGACCTAGTTCCCCACCTCATCGCGACCGGAGGCCTCACATCCTTTGACAATGCCAGAGGTACACGGAGATCAGTGCCTCCAATGGAGACGATGCCTGACTCCTCGTGAAACTTGATAGGAGTCCCAGGATTCCTGTAGCACGTGGAAAGGGACCCTTGGTCTCCCGCCTTAGCTGGAGAGGCGTCCCAATTGCCCTGCCAAGCCTCGAGGAGAATCCCGAGTTGTCCCCCGCAACTAGGGAGGAGTCCTGACTTCGCTGCACAGACAAGTGTGTGGAAGGGCCAACCCCGTCGTAACTCGAGAATATACCCCATGTTCCCGCCGCAACTAGAGAAAAACCTTGAGACTTCCCCCTCGCCGCGAGATGAGGCCCGATTCCCCTGCACTGCATGCAAAGCAATTCCGAGTTGCACATCACACATGAGAGGAGCCTTGATTTCCTTGATGGCACTCCAGAGAAACCCCAAGAACACTGTTTCAAGGCTAGAGGCATCCTGAGGTCACTGTAGCAACATGAAAGAGCTCCATGGACCAAAAATCAACTCGAAATGAGAGGTTAGTCCCTGGCTTCGACTCCAGAGGAATACCACCTTACCACAAGCACCTCAAGAGGAGGCTTCTCTCAGCTCTAGGTTTGTGAGAGGAACCCTGAGTTTGCGGCCTCAAGTGGAATGGATACCACGATGAGCTGACTCGAAATAAGGCCGGATGTCCCTGCAGTGTCTTGAATGCAGGCTCGTCTTGCATCTCCCAAGACGAAAGGATGTCTGAATCCCCTGTGGAGACCACAGAGAAAGACCTAGTTCCCCACCTCATCGCGACCGGAGGCCTCACATCCTTTGAAACATATAGAGGTACGCAGAGATCAGTGCCTCCAAAGGAGAAGATGCCTGACACCTCGTGAATCTTGGTAGGAGTCCCAGGATTCCTGTGGCACGTGGAAAGGGACCCTTGGTCTCCCGCCTCAGCTGGAGAGGCGTCCCAATTGCCCTGCAAAGCCTCGAGGAGAATCCCGAGATGTCCCTCGCAGCTAGGCAGGAGTCCTGACGTCGCTGAACAAACACGTGGCTGGAAGGGCCATCCCCGTTGTAACTAAAGAATATACCCCACGTTCCCGCCGCAACTCGAGAAAAACCATGAGAGTTAAGCCTCTCCGCGAGATGAGGCCCGATTTCCCTGCACTGCATGCAGAGCAATTCCGTGTTGCACATCAAACATGAAAGGAGCCTTGATTTCCTTGATGGCACTCCAGAGAAACCCCAAGAACACTGTTTCCAGGCTAGAGGGATCCTGAGGTCACTGTAGCCACACGAAAGAGCTCCGTGGACCAAAAATCAACTTGAGATGAGAGGGTAGTCCCTGGCTTCGACTCCAGAGGTTTACCACCTTACCACAAGCACCTCAAGAGGAGGCTTCTCTCAGCTCTAGGTATGTAAGAGGGACCCTGAGTTTGCGGCCTCAAGTGGAATGGACACCGCGATGCCCTGACTCAAAATAAGGCCGGATATCCCTGCAGTGACTTGATTGCAGGCTCGTCTTGCATCTCCCAAGACAAAAGGATGTCTGAATCCCCTGTGGAGACCACAGAGAAAGAACTAGTTCCACACCACATCGCGACCGGAGGCCTCACATCCTTTGAAAACTCCAGAAGTACGCGGAGATCAGTGCCTCCAAAAGGAGACGATGCCTGCCTCCTCGTGAAACTTGATAGGCGTCCCAGGATTCCTGTGGCACGTGGAAAGGGACCCTTGGTCTCCCGCCTCAGCTGGAGAGGCGTCCCAATTGCCCTGCCAAGCCTCGAGGAGAATCCCGAGTTGTCCCTCGCAAGTAGGCAGGAGTCCTGACGTCGCTGAACAAACACGTGAGTGGAAGGGACATTCCCGTCGTAACTCGAGAATATACCCCAGCTTCCCGCCGCAACTCAAGAAAAACCATGAGACTTCCCCCTCGCCGCGAGATGAGGCCCGATTCTCCTGCACTGCGTGCAGAGCAATTCCGTGTTGCACATCACACATGAAAGCAACTTTGATTTTTGATGGCAATCCAGAGAAACCCAAGAACACTGTTTCAAGGCTAGAGGGATCCTGGTATCACTGTAGCAAAATGAAAGAGCTCCGTGGACCACAAATCAACTCGAGATGAGAGGTTAGTCCCTGGCTTCGACTCCAGAGGAATACCACCTTACCACAAGCACCTCAAGAGGAGGCTTCTCTCAGCTCTAGGTATGTGAGAGGGACCCTGAGTTTGCGGCCTCAAGTGGAATGGACACCGCGATGCCCTGACTCGAAATAACCCCGGGTATCCCTGCAGAGACTTGAATGCAGGCTCGTCTTGCATCTCCCAAGACGAAAGGATGTCTGAATCCCCTGTGGAGACCACAGAGAAAGTCCTAGTTCCCCACCTCATCGCGACCGGAGGCCTCACATCCTTTGAAAACTCCAGAGGTATGAGGAGATCAGTGCCTCCAAAGGAGATGATGCCTGACTCCTCGTGAAACTTGATAGGAGTCCCAGGATTCCTCTGGCACGTGGAAAGGGACCCTTGGTCTCCCGCCTCAGCTGGAGAGGCGTCCCAATTGCCCTGCCAAGCCTCGAGGAGAATCCCGAGTTGTCCCTCGCAACTAAGCAGGAGTCCTGACGTCGCTGAACAAACAGGTGGGTGGAAGGGCCATCCCCGTCTTAACTCGAGAATATACCCCAGGTTCCCGCCGCAACTCGAGAAAAACCATGAGACTTCCCCCTCCCCGCGAGATGCGGCCCGATTCCCCTGCACTGCGTGCAGAGCAATTCCGTGTTGCACATCACACATGAAAGGAGCCTTGATTTCCTTGATGGCACTCCAGAGAATCCCCAAGAACACTGTTTCAAGGCTAGAGGGATCCTGAGGTCACTGTAGCAACACGAAAGAGCTCCGTGGACCAAAAATCAACTCGAGATGAGAGGTTAGTCCCTGGCTTCGACTCCAGAGGAATACCACCTTACCACAAGCACCTCAAGAGGAGGCTTCTCTCAGCTCTAGGTATGTGAGAGGGACCCTGATTTTGCGGCCTCAAGTGGAATGGACACTGCGAAGCCCTGACGGGAAATAAGGCCGGATGTCCCTGCAGTGACTTGAATGCAGGCTAGACTTGCATCTCCCAAGACGAAAGGATGTCTGCATCCCCTGTGGAGACCACAGAGAAAGACCTAGTTCCCCACCTCATCGCGACCGGAGGCCTCACATCCTTTGAATACTCCAGAGGTACGCGGAGATCAGTGCCTCCAAAGAAGACGATGCCTGACTCCTAGGGAAACTTGATAGGAGTCCCAGGATTCCTGTGGCACGTGGAAAGGGACCCTTGGTCTCCCGCCTCAGCTGGAGAGGCGTCCCAATTGCCCTGCCAAGCCTCGAGGAGAATCCCGATTTGTCCCTCGCAACTAGGCAGGAGTCCTGACGTCGCTGAACAAACACGTGAGTGGAAGGCCATCCCCGTAGTAACTCGAGAATATACCCCAGGTTTCCGCCTCAACTCGAGAAAAACCATGAGACTTCCCCCTCGCCGCGAGATGAGGCCCGATTCCCCTGCACTGCATGCAGAGCAATTCCGTGTTGCACATCACACATGAAAGGAGCCTTGATTTCCTTGATGGCACTCCAGAGAAACCCCAAGAACACTGTTTCAAGGCTGGAGGGATCCTGAGGTCACTGTAGCAACATGAAAGAGCTCCGTGGCCCAAAAATCAACTCGAGATGAGAGGTTAGTCCCTGGCTTCGAATGCAGAGGAATACCACCTTACTGCAAGCACCTCAAGAGCAGACTTCTCTCAGCTCTAGGTATGTGAGAGGGACCCTGATTTTGTGGCCTCAAGTGGAATGGACACCGCGATGCCCTGACGCGAAATAAGGCCGGATATCCCTGCAGTGACTTGAAGGCAGGCTCGTCTTGCATCTCCCAAGACGAAAGGATGTCTGAATCCCCTGAGGATACCTCAGAGAAAGACCTCGTTCCCCACCTCATCGCGACCGGGTGCCTCACATCCTTTGTAAACTCCAGAGGTACGCGGAGATCCTTGCCTCTAAAGGAGACGATGCCTGACTCCTCGTCAAACTTGATAGGAGTCCCAGGTTTCCTGTGGCACGTGGAAAGGGACACTTGGTCTCCCGCCTCAGCTGGAGAGGCGTCCCAATTGCCCTGCCAAGCCTCGAGGAGAATCCCGAGTTGTCCCTCACAACTAGGCAGGAGTCCTGACGTCGCTGAACAAGCACGTGAGTGGAAGGCCATCCCCGTAGTAACTCGAGAATATACCCCAGGTTTCCGCCTCAACTCGAGAAAAACCATGAGACTTCCCCCTCGCCGCGAGATGAGGCCCGATTCCCCTGCACTGCATGCAGAGCAATTCCGTGTTGCACATCACACATGAAAGGAGCCTTGATTTCCTTGATGGCACTCCAGAGAAACCCCAAGAACACTGTTTCAAGGCTAGAGGGATCCTGAGGTCACTGTAGCAGCACGAAAGAGCTCCGTGGACCACAAATCAACTGGAGATTAGAGGTTAGTCCCTGGCTTCGACTCCAGAGGAATACCACCTTACCACAAGCACCTCAAGAGGAGGCTTCTCTCAGCTGTAGGTATGTGAGAGGGACCCTGAGTTTGCGGCCACAGTGGAATGGCACCGCGATGCCCTGACTCGAAATAAGGCTGAATATCCCTGCAGTGACTTGAATGCAGGCTCGTCTTGCATCTCCGAAGACGAAAGGATGTCTGAATCCCCTGTGGAGACCACAGAGAAAGACCTAGTTCCCCACCTCATCGTGACCGGAGGCCTCACATCCTTTGAAAACTCCAGAGGTACCCGGAGATCAGTGCCTCCAAAGGAGACGATGCCTGACTCCTCGTCAAACTTGATAGGAGTCCCAGGTTTCCTGTGGCACGTGGAAAGGGACCCTTGGTCTCCCGCCTCAGCTGGAGAGGCGTCCCAATTGCCCTGCCAAGCCTCGAGGAGAATCCCGAGTTGTCCCTCACAACTAGGCAGGAGTCCTGACGTCGCTGAACAAGCACGTGTGTGGAAGGGCCATCCCGGTCGTAACTCGAGAATATACCACAGGTTCCCGCCGCAACTCGACAAAAACCATGAGACTTCCCCCTCGCCGCGAGATGAGGCCCGATTCCCCTGCACTGCGTGCAGAGCAATTCCGTGTTGCACATCACACATGAAAGGAGCCTTGATTTCCTTGATGGCACTCCAGAGAAACCCCAAGAACACTGTTTCAAGGCTAGAGGGATCCTGAGGTCACTGTAGCAACACGAAAGAGCTCCGTGGACCAAAAATCAACTCGAGATGAGAGGTTAGTCCCTGGCTTCGACTCCAGAGGAATACCACCTTACCACAAGCACCTCAAAAGGAGGCTTCTCACAGCTCTAGGTATATGAGAGGGACCCTGAGTTTGCGGCCTCAAGTGGAATGGACACCGCGATGCCCTGACTCGAAATAAGGCTGGATATCCCTGCAGTGACTTGAATGCAGGCTCCTCTTGCATCTCCCAAGATGAAAGGATGTCTGAATCCCCTGTGGAGACCACAGAGAAAGACCTAGTTCCCCAGCTCATCGCGACAGGATGCCTCACATTCTTTGAAAACTCCAGAGGTATGCGGAGATCAGTGCCTCCAAAGGAGACGATGCCTGACTCCTTGTGAAACTTGATAGGAGTCCCAGGATTCCTGTGGCACGTGGAAAGGGACCCTTGGTCTCCCGCCTCAGCTGGAGAGGCGTCCCAATTGCCCTGCCAAGCCTCGAGGAGAATCCCGATTTGTCCCTCGCAACTAGGCAGGAGTCCTGACGTCGCTGAACAAACACGTGAGTGGAAGGCCATCCCCGTAGTAACTCGAGAATATACCCCAGGTTTCCGCCTCAACTCGAGAAAAACCATGAGACTTCCCCCTCGCCGCGAGATGAGGCCCGATTCCCCTGCACTGCATGCAGAGCAATTCCGTGTTGCACATCACACATGAAAGGAGCCTTGATTTCCTTGATGGCACTCCAGAGAAACCCCAAGAACACTGTTTCAAGGCTGGAGGGATCCTGAGGTCACTGTAGCAACATGAAAGAGCTCCGTGGCCCAAAAATCAACTCGAGATGAGAGGTTAGTCCCTGGCTTCGAATGCAGAGGAATACCACCTTACTGCAAGCACCTCAAGAGCAGACTTCTCTCAGCTCTAGGTATGTGAGAGGGACCCTGATTTTGTGGCCTCAAGTGGAATGGACACCGCGATGCCCTGACGCGAAATAAGGCCGGATATCCCTGCAGTGACTTGAAGGCAGGCTCGTCTTGCATCTCCCAAGACGAAAGGATGTCTGAATCCCCTGAGGATACCTCAGAGAAAGACCTCGTTCCCCACCTCATCGCGACCGGGTGCCTCACATCCTTTGTAAACTCCAGAGGTACGCGGAGATCCTTGCCTCTAAAGGAGACGATGCCTGACTCCTCGTCAAACTTGATAGGAGTCCCAGGTTTCCTGTGGCACGTGGAAAGGGACACTTGGTCTCCCGCCTCAGCTGGAGAGGCGTCCCAATTGCCCTGCCAAGCCTCGAGGAGAATCCCGAGTTGTCCCTCACAACTAGGCAGGAGTCCTGACGTCGCTGAACAAGCACGTGAGTGGAAGGCCATCCCCGTAGTAACTCGAGAATATACCCCAGGTTTCCGCCTCAACTCGAGAAAAACCATGAGACTTCCCACTCGCCGCGAGATGAGGCCCGATTCCCCTGCACTGCATGCAGAGCAATTCCGTGTTGCACATCACACATGAAAGGAGCCTTGATTTCCTTGATGGCACTCCAGAGAAACCCCAAGAACACTGTTTCAAGGCTAGAGGGATCCTGAGGTCACTGTAGCAACACGAAAGAGCTCCGTGGCCCAAAAATCAACTCGAGATGAGAGGTTAGTCCCTGGCTTCGACTCCAGAGGAATACCACCTTACCACAAGCACCTCAAGAGGAGGCTTCTCTCAGCTCTAGGTATGTGAGAGGGACCCTGATTTTGCGGCCTCAAATGGAATGGACACCGCGATGCCCTGACTCGAAATAAGGCCGGACATCCCTGCTGTGACTTGAATGCAGGCTCGTCTTGCATCTCCCAAGACGATAGGATGTCTGAATCCCCTGTGGAGACCACAGAAAAAGACCTAGTTCGCCACCTCATCGCGACCGGAGGCCTCACATCCTTTGAAAAATCCAGAGGTACGCGGAGATCAGTGCCTCCAAAGGAGACGATGCCTGACTCCCCGTGAAACTTGGTAGGAGTCCCAGGATTCCTGTGGCACGTGGAAAGGGACACTTGGTCTCCCGCCTCAGCTGGAGAGGCGTCCCAATTGCCCTGCCAAGCCTCGAGGAGAATCCCGAGTTGTCCCTCGCAACTAGGCAGGAGTCCTGATGTCGCTGAAGAAACACGTGAGTGGAAGGGCCATCCCCGTCGTAACTGGAGAATATACCCCAGGTTCCCGCCGCAACTCGAGAAAAACCATGAGACATCCCCCTCGCCGCGAGATGAGGCCTGATTCCCCTGCACTGCGTGCAGAGAAATTCCGTGTTGCACATCACACATGAAAGGAGCCTTGATTTCCTTGATGGCACTCCAGAGAAACCCCAAGAACACTGTTTCAAGGCTAGAGGCATCCAGAGGTCACTGTAGCAACACGAAAGAGCTTCGTGGACCAAAAATCAACTCGAGATGAGAGGTTAGTCCCTGGCTTCGACTCTAGAGGAATACCACCTTACCACAAGCACCTCAAGAGGAGGCTTCTCTCAGCTCTAGGTATGTGAGAGGGACCCTGAGTTTGCGGCCTCAAGTGGAATGGACACCGAGATGCCCTGACGCGAAATAAGGCCGGATATCCCTGCAGTGACTTGAATGCAGGCTCGTCTTGCATCTCCCAAGATGAAAGGATGTCTGAATCCCCTGTGGAGACCTCAGAGAAAGACCTCGTTCCCCACCTCATCGCGACCGGAGGACTCACATCCTTTGTAAACTCCAGAGGTACGCGGAGATCAGTGCCTCCCAAGGAGACGATGCCTGACTCCTCGTGAAACTTGATAGGAGTCCCAGGATTCCTGTGCCACGTGGAATGGGACCCTTGGTCTCCCGCCTCAGCTGGAGAGGCGTCCCAATTGCCCTGCCAAGCCTCGAGGAAAATCCCGAGTTGTCCCTCGCAACTAGGCAGGAGTCCTGCCGTCGCTGAACAAGCACGTGTGTGGAAGGGCCATCCCCGTCATAACTTGAGAATATACCCCAGGTTCCCGCCGCAACTCGAGAAAAACCATGAGACTTCCCCCTCGCCGGGAGATGAGGCCCGATTCCGCTGCACTGCGTGCAGAGCAATTCCGTGTTGCACATCACACATGAAAGGAGCCTTGATTTCCATGGTGGCACTCCAGAGAAATCCCAAGAACACTGTTTCAAGGCTAGATGGATCCTGAGGTCACTGTAGCAACACGAAAGAGCTCCATGGACCAAAAATCAACTCGAGATGAGAGGTTAGTCCCTGAGTTCGACTCCAGAGGAACCTTACCACAAGCACCTCAAGAGGAGGCTTCTCTCAGCTCTAGGTATGTGAGAGGGACCCTGAGTTTGCGGCCTCAAGTGGAATGGACACCGCGATGCCCTGACGCGAAATAAGGCCGGATATCCCTGCAGTGACTTGAATGCAGGCTCGTCTTGCATCTCCCAAGATGAAAGGATGTCTGAATCCCCTGTGGAGACCACAGAGAAAGATCTAGTTCCCCACCTCATGGCGACCGGACGCCTCACATCCTTTGTAAACACCAGAGGTACGCGGAGATCCTTGCCTCCAAAGGAGACGATGCCTGACTCCTCGTGAAACTTGATAGGAGTCCCAGGTTTCCTGTGGCACGTGGAAAGGGACCCTTGGTCTCCCGCCTCAGCTGGAGAGGCGTCCCAATTGCCCTGCCAAGCCTCGAGGAGAATCCCGAGTTGTCCCTCACAACTAGGCAGGAGTCCTGACGTCGC